>NC_044554.1:5396378-5712340 GCF_007565055.1 Rhinopithecus roxellana | reverse complement strand
ATGGATGATAGTTTGTTTTTTTAGAAAAGAATATACACAGGGCACTAAACTTTGGTACTCCCTTAACCCAGAAAAATCAATCCTACAGCCATGCTGGAAGTAACTTGAGGGCATTTCCATTCAAGTGAAACATTCCACTTTTTGCAAAGCAAATGAATTCAAAAACTCAAAACCATGCGGTGGTTTGCAACTTCTAAGTAAAATGTCAAATTCGTTTTTATGCAACTACAAATCATTTCAACTTGTGCTTTTTTGCTTCCCAGTAAGTGCTTCAATGTACTTTGCAAAAAGTTATTTCCTGAATTTTTACAGTTTAAAAAAAATGTATGGAATAAGAGACTTAAGTTTGCTGAAGATTCACTATTGGTCAGATGTTAGGTTGTATAGATTAGGGAAAAGCTATTTAAAAGTAAATTAAAAGAGTCACTGCACTGCCAGGTCATGAAGCAACAATATACTCTGCCAAAAGTTATAGGGCCAAGATCCAAGGGTTTTAACTAGCCTTATTCTTTAAGCAGATATTGATTCCTTAAAAATAAGGGAGAGCGTATGTGTGTATGCAATATTCTTTCATATCCACATCTCAGGGTATACTAAAGCTATTTCTTTCCTTTGCAATTGAGCACAGTTACATCCACTAATTCTTCAGCTTTTCCAGCTGTTAGATAAGAATGTCATTTTTTTGCCTCACAAGGGGACTCAAGAAATTAACGAGATATTTTCCATCTAGTTCATTAACTCTACTGGAGAAAACACTGGAAGCTACATCTTTCATCAGCAGGGCTTTAAAAAATATGTTTAAAAGCTGACAAAAGTTTCATATCATCTACAAGTTCTCAAATGTAAAGTTATGGATTCAAATTGTTTAGATCATAGTCTTAATTAGTCTTAATTTCTTTTATTATTCCTTATATCACCAAACCCAGAAAATTTGATTTTCAGGCTAAGAGTAAAAGAACAAAGCAAATACAACATAACTATACGCCATAATCCTTGGGTTTGAAGGATTCTGAAGATTTACAAACTGTTGGAATATTACATGCACTATATTGATCAGGGTATTAGGAAAACAGATGTAATTTGCTTAATTTGGTTCTTATAAAAAGTATATATCATTTTATTTTAAAAACTAATGGCCTTCCTTTCAAAATTAAGCTATTTCAGATTTTTGCCAAGTCATGCACAGTATCATGATCAGCAAAAGCAGTGTTTTTTTTTCTGTGCATTGTTTACATGAAAGTGTGTGTCAGGAAATAACACTTGGTAACTGCAGAGAATAATAGGCTAGAATAAAACATTCTAAAAAAAAGATTTTTAGTAATTCATTTCAAATAACATGTCTTCTGCTTAAAGCAAAAAACATGTGCCTTTGGTGCTCTCAACTGTTACCAAACTTTAAAGTTACACATGAAAAAGAGCCTTTTTAAAGTTTTTAAAAAAACTTTAGCTATCTTGGTATGAAAGGCTCTCACTGAGGGTTTTTGCACGGAAACACTCTCTGACTGATTATTTTTAAAAAATCACTAACCTGGAATAAGTGACCGATAGAAAGAGAGATTATATATCTCCCTTTTTGATAATGGTTTTCATGTCTTAGTCGATAATGGTTTTGATAATGGCTTTCACATCTTAGCTGATAATGGTTTTCACATATTAGTTGCTGCAAAAAGTGACCTTTTTCATAATGATATCTAAGTAACTGAAAGTTTTTAGGGCATTATATTCATCTATTTGAGGAGCAGAATGATGAAATAATATGCTAGAAAAATTGTGTCTTGGGAGTTGGGAATAACCATAATTGTGAACGTCCCAAACAGTGAAATTTTTTTCAGAATGTTAATGAGTTTTTAAAAGATTAAAAATCTGGCATGTTTCTTTCCAAAATGCTAAAAGTTTCATTTGTTAGACTTTTCTCTCTGCTCTGCCCCATAACAGGTTCCAAAGTATTAATATGATTCATTTTTAATTTTAAAGTTAACTGCCAGGCTTTTGAAAACTCAGCAGTTTACCTTTTCTTCTTTCCTTTATGTTGACAATTTCCTCCTCTCAGAAAACTTTAAGACGCGTTCCTTTATTCACTTTATTTAACAAATATTTCTTGAGCTCCTCCTACACTGCGTGAGGCACTGTGCTAGATCTTGCAAGTTATAAGAAATTGGGAGGTAGGACCAGTTTACAGGTGGACACATCACAGTAGTGAAAGCCTGAACTGATGGAAGTGGAGCGGGAAAAATGAAGAGAAGCAAAGTAAGAGGAGCCATATTTCTTATGGAGTAATTGGCTCAGGGAAGCAAAGGAGATCAAGGGGTAAGAATAGACTCCCAGATTTGGAACTTGGAGAAGAACTGGAAGGCAGAAGACACCATTAACCGGAGGAAATAAAAATTAAAAAGGAAGGAGCTGGTTTGGTAAGGAAAAGAGTGAGTTAATTTTGGACATGCTGAATGTGAAATGCTGGTGGAATATTCAAATGTTGATGTGTTATACTCAATTGGAAGTGAAGAGCCCAAATTCAGAAAGTACTTACACAGAAACTATTGGGCGACATTGCCAAGGGAGAGATTGTTGAGAGGGAAGAAGGTTGAGGTTAACAAATAAACAAGCATGCCCATTCCCCTCCATCTGAACAAACCGAAAAACGAAGAGGACTCCTACATATATGAAACAGGAAGATCATGGAAGAACCAGACATAAAACAAACCAAAAGAGGAGGATCATCAATGTTATAGACCCTGAGGGAGGAGAGAATTTCAAAGAAGGAGTGGTCATCACTGTCAGTTGTGACTGGGAGATTTAGAAGAACAACACATAAGAAGATATCCTTGGATCTGGTGATGAGGAAAATCATTAGCAATCTTTGAGAAAGCAGTTTCAGAAGAGAAAGTCAGACTATAAGGGATTAACAAGCGAGGGACACAGGCTTAAAGGCTTATGAGGTCAGGCTAAGAAACTATTTTGTCGTTAATGACAGCACTGTCTCAGTGATAAAGGTTTGAGTGAATTCTCTTGATGTTTTATGAACAAAGTGATGGTTATTTAAATAAATAACAGCATGGTTTCTTCTTCTGGACGTCTTTAAGCTCTTTTTATTTTACACATTACTGAAATGTGACCCTGTGAATGAAAAGAGCAAATGCAAGTTTTCCTACTAGTGCCTGGTAAAACTTTAGAGCTTAGAGGAAAAGCCCTTTGTCTGTTAAAATATTCTAAGTTGTCTCATTCACCTTTGCCTTTTTATTCTTAGTATGCAGTTAGCCTCAACCATGTAAAACAAAAAAGTGACCCCCACATGGGTATGTCATGGGTGTGAGTGTGTGTGCATGTGAATGTATTGGAAGGGTAGGTGGGAAGAAGAAGCAAGTGTTGGTAAAATAATTAAGAAATAGGAAGTTAATTTACTATTCAGGTTAATGGAGAGTCACACATATCTTACATGCTTTGTAAATTTTCATGAATAAAAATGCAATATGATTTTTAAAACTTGAAGTAGGAGGTATTTTTTCTCTGACTATGCAGAGGTTGTCTCAGTCATGCAGTGCATTAGGACCATTACTGTAAGCACCTGTTAAATGATATGAGCAGATTATGGTTATTGAAGCTTTTGTGGTGGTCAGCTTTTTGACAAAAGAACATAATTAATACACGGCTGAAAGTAAAGACTCTAAGATAAGTAAAGTTACCTTAGACTCTAATTAAAGAGCTTTTCATATTGACTAACCAAACTTGCATTCTGTTTAGTCCTTCCACCTTCATTTCTCTTTTTTTTTTAAACTTTACAACTTAACCCTATAAAATAAAAACAAAGACAAAACTAAAATTCCCACCCCTCATAAATATGGTTACTACTTTAGTTTGGTTAAAACAGAAGTGTGCTATCATCTGTCTAATTTCACCTGAAAAAGGACTCTATTAAGAATAAGTCCTGGGGCATAGCATTATTTCATACATTTAATAAATGTTCTAGTTTCCATGAGAATATGAGCTCTATTATTTTGTCACTATTCAACCCTCGTGTATCAAAGATACTGGGCACATTTTTGTTCAATGGGAAGTTATGACCCTACTGCATAAAGGATGCTGTACTAGGCACTCTTGGGGAGGAGGATATAAAGGAAGAAAGACAATGGCGCAGGCTCCAACTGGACTCTATGTTTCTCTTAATTTTGTAAGGTTGGGATAATTATTTGTATGATTGGCAGAAAGGTTTTTTTGGCTAAAGATTTACTCTGGATTTGGGGGAATTCTGTTTGCTTTTTAGCCCGATTACATTAGCATTTACATAGTTCTTTATTTGCTTTACTACTCAGTAATTTTAAACCATTTTCTAATAAGTTAATGTCTCTCATGCAGATTGTGAGCCAAGAGCAGATATTTTATGCCTTGAGCTCATAACCTGGTGCTCAAATAGACGACAAAATATCTGCAGCTTTTATCTGGCTTTGGACTTACGATTATTAATTTTTTAATAGCAAAAAGGGTGGTGCATCCTGAAAAAAAAAAGCTTAATTTATCAGTACAGAAGTAAAAAGCTCAATAGTATAAAAAGAAACTTTTAAATGATGGATACTTTCTGCTCTAATTTTGCCTGTGGATTATTAATAATTACCTATAGGACAGAAAGCAAAGGGTTGAAACAGAAACTGGTCATTTCTCAGAAAAAGACTGTAAGATGATGTTAATCTTGGGTAAAAATCAGGATTACAGTTTATTTCATTTTCTTTGTCCTCCTTTTAAAAGATAACCCTTTACCTTCTTTACCAGGCATAAATTAGAGCTGAGTATAAGAAGTCTCATATATAAAATAGTGCTTATTCATCTTACTAATTGAATATAATAGAAAAAAAAAGCTACCAGCCAAATCACTCTTTAAGTCCTCTAAGCTTGAACACAGTCCAGAGATGATAATAAGATTTTGTAATTTCTGGAACAAGGAAGCACAGAATGAAACCTCCAACAATTCAAAACAGGGTGGCAGCAGCTCACTTTCAGAAGGTAGTAATGACTAGGGCTGGGTGCATACAATTTCAGCACATAGAATTTGGTTGGGATTGCCTTTCTCCTTTATCTGATCTAGAATCACAGCATCCTGTATTGGCAGTTGATAAGTGATTTATAGCAGTTGTTTTCTGGCATGGCTATAGTTAATGGACCTTTAACCATTTCTATGGGATATGAAGAATACTGTTGAATGCATGTATTATGAAAAATGTGTCTTGTTTGAATCTAGAGATTCAACTAGATTCTCTAGAATCTAGATTCTAGAGAATCTAGAGATTCAAAATACCAAATGCCTTACATCTACAAATACTGTAATCTGTACTTCTAGCTGTTACCCATCATCTCTCTAAATGGTACCATACTGCATAGTGGTGGGCATGTGAACAAGCTTAGGAAGTGGAGGTAGGAATAGTCCCATGCCCAGGGTTCCAATATTTTCTAACTTGTGCACTTCATATCACTTAATCCCAATTATAATTGTAGAATAGAACTATGATTCTAACATTTTCAGAATTAGTTGCTAGTTGTTTGGGCAAACAGTAGTCTAGGTAAACCTAAAAGGCAGTAGTCCAGGCAAAAAGCTGGAAGGCATCCAGGTAAATGACCTATCCTCTTACGAGAATTCTGAATGTGGAAATTTCTGGCAATTTTAATTAGCCTGGTGCCTCCTCTAGTTACTATGCGGGTGTGGTGTGCAGCTGCAGGACTGCTATCATTTCATTTTTACTTGTATTAAACTCTTCAACAACCACAGGTCTTTGTAAGCTCCAACTTTTTTCTAGCAGATTTCTTGTAAGGGAGCCATGGGTCTTTTGCATTTCTTTCATAGTAGATCCGATCAGTTAATTAAAAACAACAATTCCATCACATAAAATTTAAAATTTCCTCTCAGGCATTCACCAGTTCAGGAATGTTCTTATGCAGGTACAGTTGTATATGCTGCATAGCGTTATATAAAACACTTTCACGTACATTGGCTCTTCTACATCTAAAACATTTATGCCTGAGTCAGGGACTAAGACCCAGTTGGCCTGCAGACTCAGGCCAGACAGTGTTTTCCACTACACGAGGCAGCTCTTCAACAGTTAGCCTCCAATAAGCAAAGTCAGAATGTTGTGTGATCTGCTCTCCACTTACAATCTAAACAGTTCTAAAATTTGATTTTAAAAGGCCCTTAGAATGGCTACTAACAAAAAGATGAATGGTAGCTAGTATTGGCCAGGATGTGGAGAAAAGGCAACCCCTGTATACTGTTAGAGGGGATGTAAAGTGGTACAGCCATTTTGGAAAATACTGTGGAGCTTTCTCAAAAAACTAAAAATAGAATTTCCATATCATCCAGCAATCCCACTTCTGGGTATATATCTAAAGGAATTGAAATCAGTATGTTCAAGAAATATCTGTACTGCCATGTTCATTTCAACATTATTCACAACAGCCAACCTATCCATCATTGTGGATGAGTAAACAAAGTTATGGCTTCCTTTGATGGAAGCAACCTATCCATCGCTGTGGATAAAAATAGATGAAGAAAATGTGGTATATATATATACACCATGTAGTAATACGCAATCTTAAAAAATAAAGAAATTCTGTCTTTTGTGACAACATAGACAGAATTGGAGGATATTATGCTAAGTGAAATTAAGTAGGCACAGAAAAACAAATATTGTGATCTATCTATTTGTGAGGTCTAAAAAAGTCAATCTCGCAGAGAGTAGAACAGTGGTTACCAGAGGCAATGGACGGCAGGGAGAAGGATGGAGAAAGGGAATATGTTAATCAAAGGGTACAAAGCTTCGGTTAAACTAGAGGAAAATGTTTTATTGACCTATTGCACTACAGGTGACCACAGTTAATAATAATGTATTGCGTATTTCAAAATTGCTAAAATAGATTTTTTATGATCTCATCACAACAAAAGGTAAATTGATGAGGTGACTAATATGTTAATTAGCTTGATAGATTCTTTCTATAATGTATACATAGGTCAAAACATCCCATTATACCCCATAAATACAGATGATGATTATTTGTCAATTTTTTAAAAAATTATTATTAAAAACATATAAAAGACAGGCTTTTATCTTGGGGATCTTCAAAACTTCATCTTCCAGTTAAGGATTGTTTATTCCGTTCATGCACTGTTGATTTCTGTAAATTCTAATGGGAGTTAAAGCACATAAATCCTTGGAACTTGGTTGAAAGACTAGGAATCATGCAGCAGCAGTACTTTTGTGTATAGTCTACTTGTTCTCCACTCTATAAATGGTTTGCTTTTTGTGCCATCTGGCATCAAATAGGTGAGATTCTTGCTGGAGTTTCATGATGAGTCTTACTACTACAGAAGAACATACATAACTTGACATTTGGTGGAGAGATGGACTGAATTTTTTATCCTACTCACAAACTATGTTCAAAATAGTGTTTTAGTAAAAAGTCAAGGAAGTTGGATTGATGCATGCCAACATCACCCTTGAAGTTGTGTATGTATATATACATATGCTTGATATTTAACTTGCTCTGTCTGTAATTCTGATACTGCATAGCTCCAAGAAGACCAGATCTCAGTCTGGGTTGACTGTCTTTCTGTCCCTGTTCCTATAGTAGTGCCTGTCACAAGGTAGGCATTCAGCAATTATTAGTGGAATAAATGAATGCATGTTTCCATTTAAAAAAATTATCAGAGGGCCGGGGGTGGTGGCTCATTCCTGTAATTCCAGCACAAGGTAGGAGTGTAGCTTGAGGCTGGTAGCTCAAGACCAGCCTGGAAAACATAGTAAGACCTCATTTCTACCAAATAAATATAAAATAATAAAAAATAAAAAAATTAGCCGGGCACAGTGTCACACAGCTGTAATCCTAACTTTACTCCACAGGCTGAGGTGGGACGATCCCTTGAACCCAGGAGTTCAAGGTTGCAGTGAGCTATGATTGTGCCACTGTATTCCAGCCTAAGCTGCAGAGTGATACCTTGTCTCATTAAAAAAATTATCACAATTAAAAATTAAATGACTCTTTTGCATCTATTTCTCTTAACAAATCTTCAAGCACTTATGCATCTTTGAAAATAAATTTAAAAATAATCTCTTCCTTCCCTTCAGGAGCTGTACCATATATGATGATTGAAATCTTTTTTCTCACAGTATGTCCACATACTTCTAAAGGACAATATGTTATAGAAAGCCTCAGGTCAACCTAGTAACTATGCAGTATCAAAATTATTGAGAAAGCAAGTTAAATGCCCAGCATATGTGTATATACATAAGTATTGAGTGAGGTTAACATCAATCCTGAGCTTTTTTGACTTTTTACTAAAACTTCACTTCGAACACAGTCTGTAATAGAATAAAAAAGTATGCATAGTAGACCAACCTACTGATACACTGGAGTGAAAAGGTGTGAAAGCTGAACTTATATTTACTTTGGCAGGACTTGAACTTGGTAATGACCATCAAGCATTGCCTAGATTTGTTGACTTTTAGAGCTGAACCGTTACTCATATGTGCCTAGTTGTAATGATTTATAAATTAATTTTAAATATATTATTTCATTGGATTATAACCTTATCCTTTAAAGTATCATTCTCCTTTCAATATAAGGAAAAGCAAGTTGAGAGATATGAATAATTAATAGTTATATGGTACTATTAATATGACAGGTTTTGTTCTTCACATTTATTATTTCATTTTCACAAAACCTTATAAGGTATGTTTTATGATTCCATTTTACTGATGAGTAAATTCATTTTATGTGAGGCACACAGAGACGTAATAACTTGCTAAGGTCAATGGAAAAGTTAGCGTTTGTGCTACGTGACCTACCTAAAGAAAGAATAAAACCAGAAACTTGATTTAGGTTTTTCTCACACTAAATATTATGTGCTTTCAGTATGCCACAGTCCTTTTAGGGTGTAGATCAGCACTGTCCACGGATATTTAATGTGAGCCATGTATGTAATTTTAAATTTTCAAGCAAGCCGAAATAAAAAAGTAAAATGAAACAGTGAAAACTAATTTTAATAATATATTTTATTTAAACCAATATATCCGAATATTATGCTGAGATATAATTAATACAAAATTATTAAAGAGATATTTCATATATTCTTTTCTCACTAAGTCTTCAAAAGTCAATGTGTATCATACAACACTTATAAAACATCTTAATTCAAATTAGATACATTTCCAATGCTCCAACCAGCTTTAAGTCATCAGGCATAAAGTCTTTGTATATAGATAAGGATAATAACGCCTAGATGAATTCGTATAGTCCCAGAGTTAATCAGGTGCAGAAAAGTCAGGTTGATGACCAGAGATGAAGAGAAAAATCGCTTTCCCAGACTTGAGCCCTGGTGAAGTCTCAGCTGCCCTACTATGTCAGTGAGGTTAGGCTCTGAGGCACTCTGCTTGTAAGGTTGCTCTCAGCAACTGGTCACATAGAAACCTAACTAACTAGAACCCGTTGAACTGCATTCCATCTCCCAAACCATGAAGGCCAGACCAGCTGTTTAGGCATGTTAAATGGTATTTATTTATCTACTTTTGCAAAGTTGTATGAAACAAAGAAAAAGCCAAGAAAGTTCAAATATCTGTGAGACATAGGAACCTGGAAATTCCCACTCCTCATATCTTCCCTCTGTTTAAATTCAGATGGACTGTGGAAAGCATTTTACGAGAATGTGATTCAGTTTGGCAAGAAGGTTGAGATCTTACGGACTTCAGAAAGTGTGTTGTCTTAGAAGTGTTCCCCAACTTCATTACAAATATCCTGGGCTTTTATAGGTTTATTACACTGTACTGTTGACTGCTGGAATCCCAGATGGTTTCTGTATTTTACTCTAAGCTCATTCAAACTTTTCAAGTTGTCAGAGCCGCAACTGATCTAAAAATGCATGTAATAAGTAGAAGTCTAAACTAGACATTTCTTTTCTCTAATACTGTTATTTTAATTATATTACTAGAGCCCAAAGGATTCAAAATTTAGAGCTAATGAGGACCTTAAAAAGTCACCTAACAGTGGTTTTTGAACTTTTTTCTTAGGGTAGTGATACAAATTTTCAGATGTGATCATACTTGGAACTCACATATAAAGCAGATAATGAAAGAGCTGCTGTGAGTGAAGCAGGGTTGGAGCTGGGGACTGGAACCACAGCCTGAAAGTCTCTTACTGCTTGATTCTGGCAGCTCTCCAGGCAGCTCTGTGGAACCTGGGTGTCTGATTAACACAGATGAAAACCACTGATTTAGATTTAGTCCACCCCTCTTCCTTCATTTTTTTCTCCTTGCCAGACTGATGATAGCCAGAGACTTTATAATTCTAAAGTACGTGAGCTTATAAAAAATTGTCCAAGCATGAGTACTATGGTGATAGAAGAGTCAGTGGAAAAAACGCAATGAGAAAGAAACAAAGTAGGTCAGAATTATAGCTGAGGATGGGCGTAGAACAAGTTCAAGCTTGACTGGCTAGGAAATTGATGGACACACACACACACATACACATGCATACACAGACACACATACAATCAGACAAGGCATTCAGTTTGACAGGAAGATGAGTTTAATTTTAGCAAATGAATATGAGATGACAGCCATGCAATCACCTGACATCATTTATTAGCACTAGTTTGTCTTAAAACTAGAACACAGAGAGTCAGGGCCAGCCAAATGGAAATTGTCTGCTCATAGGAGAAGCCCTTGGGCCATACTCTGAGAGAGGTAGCTTGGGGACAGACAAATTTTCTAAGAGAGACAGTATGGGGAGAAGAGAAGGCAAAGGTCCAAGACTCAAAAAGTGAATGAATGTTAAGACATCAGAAGAGCAAGATAAATGAGTTAAGAAGATGGCACAGGAGCAGCAGAGAGGTAGGAGGAAAATAATCCTCAGCCCCTCCCTGTTGGCTCCCTTGACAAAATGACCATCTTCTTTTCCTAAAGCCATTGCAACAACTTCCAAGTTGGTCTCTCTCTGGTACCCTCTCCAACGTGAAGTTTATTCTCCTAAGAGCAAAAGTGATTTGCTTAGAACATTAAATTAGAGTGTATTGCCAGAAACCCTCAGTCTCTGCCATGACCTACATGATCTGGTAACACTCTGGTCTAATTCACACTTGGTATCTGATTTGTTTTTCTAAGACCACCAGAGCGGGCACAAAAGAACCAGCGAGTAGGCAAGTGTAGGGGCAAAACTGCAAGTTTATTTTGGTCACCTAAGGTGTGGGGAAGAGATCTGCTGGCCTCCGGCAAAGAAGGCCGACAGAGTCCCCCTGTGGGGCTCTCGGACGGAGTTCCTGCAGTCCTGACATCCCAACAGGAGTGGAGGACTGAGGAAGGCCGTGCGTGGCGTCCCTCCGGAGCGGCTTTTCTAGGAGTGGGAGGGCAATAGGCGGGGCAGGGGCGTGTCAGGGGGCGTTCCGCAGGTGCGACCAGGTAAATCTTGGTCTCTTCGGATTGACGTCACCTGGCGCATGCCCGGTTGGTCTGCACCTTCCTGGGCCCCAGCTGCATTTTTGCACGCACAGGAAAAGTTGGTGAAGAAGAACCCGGAAGTGCACCATCTTGCCTCCCTTCGTCCAAACACCAGCCACATGGCTCAATCCTTCACTTCCTTCAGCTCCCTCCTCATATATCGCCTTCTCAGAGATACCCTCCCTGCCTACGCTCTGTGAAACAGCGTCCCTCCCTACCCATTCCTTTCTATTTTTCTTATTGTGCTTTATTTTTCTTTGTATTTCTATTACCAACTGGTGTGTGTGTGTGTGTGTCTGTGTGTGTGTGTGTGTGTGTGTTTTTGACTGGCTATGATGGTGCACACCTGTAGTCCCAGCTACTCAGGAGGCTGAGGTGGGAGGATCCCTTAAGCCCAGGAGGTGGAGGTTGCAGTGAGCCAAGATCACACCATTGCACTCTGGCCTGGGCTATAGAGCAAGACTTTGTTAAAAAAAAAAAAAAAAAAGAAAAGAAAAAGAAAAAGAGAAAGAAAGAAAGGTGGTTTATGTACTACCAGTGCCTAGAATAGTGTCTGACATTGAATAGGTGCTCAGTAAATACTCATTATATAAATAAATGGGTAAGACAATGCAATACTACAGAAGACAAAAGGAGCAGGTAGTTCTAAGAAGATAATCAACAGAGTCAAGTCCTTGAGGAGGCCACAACATAAATGAATTAGGGAAAGGCCTTTTCAATGGGCCTATCACGTGTGCTCCTTGTAACAGAGAAAGTCAGGCAGTGCTTCATCTTTATTCAGTTAACTGTTTGCTTCTCAGTACTTCCATAAGTGTGTTTATATATATCTTTTATGGCATGCAATGTATCATACCTTGTAGTATTTGTAAGGGTCTTTCTCTTCCCTCTACGTTATAAGTACCTTGAAAATATGTACTGTGGCTTTTCTATCCTTGTATCTCCAGCAGCTCATATATTAACGCAGCTAAATGAATGAATAGCAAGATGAATGAATTAAAAGGAAGGAGAAGAAAGAACAAGTAGTCAATGTATAAACAGTTGGTGTAGACTGGCTGAAGGAAAGAAAATTGGAAAATGGCTTAATTGGATGGTAGGATCAGGCAAAGATTTTCTTCCCTCTCCCCAAGCTTTTGCATATGGGAAGGAGAAAAATCCACAAGCTCTGGAGACAGCCTTGTTTCAAACTTTGTCTCTACTACTTGCTAGCTGTGTGATGTTGGGGAGATCATATACTTTTTGTGCCTGAGTTTTCTGTTGGTAATATTGAGCTAAAGTAGTGTAACTGAGTAGCCCTATTTTTCTAAGAAAAGCCAGAATGAGTTTTTTTTTTTAAATTATTTTTCTCTTATTTTCTCCTTTCCCCATTTTCTCCTGCTCCCCACTCCTACTTAGCTCTTCAGAAATGCAATTATAACCTTTTACCTCCCCTTCACCAGACACTCCTTACAGGGCGACTGCATCTATATGCTTAGAAGCTCCAGAGCAGAACTCTCACCTACCACACAGTTGCCTCAAGAGTTAACAGTTAATTTACAACCCAAAGTATGCCCACTACAAAACTCTCTCCCACCTGAAGAGTTTTCAACACGTTTACAACCTAGTTCTGCCCACAAAGATGCCAACTCACTGCCTGGTAGATAAAGCACCAAAGAGAGTCAAGTGGACCCCCTTCTGCTTGCTTCCTCTCCTGCATGCCATTCATGCCATAGCCCCTTTTAAAAGCACTCACTTCCTGCTCCAAAAGCAAAGCAGTACATTAAGGCGGGAAGCCTGTACCTCTTCCCCTAAACTAGCTTTGGAATAAAAAGTTACTTTTAAAATAATAGACCTTGCTCTTGTTAATTGGGCTCCACAAGTGGCAAGGGACTGAACCTGCATTTCAGTTACAGTAGTACTTAACTTACTGGTTTACGGTGAGGATTGAAGGGGACAATCAGGTTTATAAAACATTTAGCACAATACTTGCACATTAAATGTTCAGTAAATGTTTGACACCATTATTACTACTAAATCAGAAAAGTGTGTGTGTTTGAGCGTGTGTGTGTTTTGGAGTGGTAGAGTCAGAGGGAGCTAGATGGGCTGCTATAACAGAATAACACAGATGGGGTGGCTAAGCAACAGAAATTTATTTCTCACAGTTCTGTAGCCTGGGAAGTCCAAGACCAAGATGCTGACCAATTCAACGTGTGGTGAGGGCCCTCTTCCTGGTTGTAGAGGTGGTCTTCTCATTGTGTACTCACATGGTAGAGAGGAGAGAGAGAGAGATCAGGAGAGAGAGAGAGAGATCAGGAGAGAGAGATCCCTTGCTTCCTCTTTTTATAAGGGCACTAATCCCATTCATGAGGGTTAGGTACTCCCTAATCACCTCTCAAAGTCTCCACCTGCTAATAAAATCACATTAAGAGTTAGAATTTCAACATATGAATTTTGTAGGACACAAACATGGTTCAAAGACAGGGGAGGCAATAGCCTGCTGGGACGGGTGGGACAACAGGAGTGTTGAACCAAGTGTAGACATGGAGAGCAGGAAAGTGCAGGCAGCCCTTCTGTCTTTTCAAGTGAACAGGAATATGAAGTTTTCTTTACCCTTGCACTTTTTTTCCTCCCCAGTCCAACTCTCTATTTTCCTTCCCAAGAGCCCCTTTGCTGGTGAGTTAATTTCAGTGAAACCATATCTTGCTCAACAAATACTTATTCAAATGAATTGATTTCCGGGGGATGGGAGTTCAGACAGTAAAGAGTCAGGAGGGAAAGTTTTAGTCTCAGAGAGGATGTGCCAGATAAATGAAGAAGGATTATGTACAGCTGGAAAACTTCAATTAAGGCAGCATAAATTTCAACTGCAAAAATGTATTTTTTTTCTTGCTTTAGCCACAAGAGCATAAGCGAAAATACATTTTATCTATATAGTTTTTTTTTGTAGTAAAAGATCTTTAAAATGACCAGATTACATCAATAGAATAATTTCCTCTCTTCCTCCCTCTCCCCGTCCTTCCTTTAATTTTTAAGTCATGTCATTTGAGTATACTGAAGCCCAAAGAGGAAGGGGGATCTTTTCTTTGGAGTGGAAGTACTGTCATTTACAAAAACAAAACAAAACAAAACAAAAACCTATAGAGATTGTACTAATTTACATTACCAACAACAGTGTAAAAAGTGGTGGTTCACGCCTGTAATCCCAGCATTTTGGGAGGCCAAGGTGGGCAGATCACGAGGTCAGGAGTTCAAGACCAGCCTGGCCAAAATAGTGAAACGCTGTCTCTAATGAAGATAAAAAAAAAAAAAAAGCCAGTTGTGGTGGTGGTGCACACCTGTAATCCCAGCTACTCAGGAGGCTGAGGCAGGAGAATTGCTTGAACCCAGGAGGTGGAGGTTGCAGTGAGCCGAGATGGTGCCACTGCACTCCAGCCTGGGTGAGAGGGTGAGACTCTTGTCTCAAAAAAAAAAAAAAAAAAAAAAAAAAACATTTCTTTTTCTCCTCATAATCGCCAATATTTGTTATTTTTGATTTTTTAATAATAGCATAATAATAGCATCCTGACTGGTGTAAGATGGTATCTCATTGTGTATCTCATTGCGGTTTTAATTTGCATTTCTCTGATGATTAGTGATGCCAGGAATCTTTTCCTATGCTTTTTGGCCATTTGTATGTTCTTTTGGAAAATGTCTACTCGTGTCGTTTGCCCACTTTTTAATGAGATTGTTTTTTGTTGTTGTTGTTGCTGTTGAGTTGAGTTGCTTGTACAACCTTCAAGGAAAACAGTATGGAGATTTCTCAGATAGCTAAAAATAGAACTACCATTCAATCCAGCAACCCCACTACTGGGTATCTACTCAAAGGAAAATAAATTATATCAAAAAGACATCTGCCCTCATATATAGATGGCAGCACTATCCACAATAGCAAGTCATGGAATCATCCTTAGTGTCCATTAAAAGATGACTGGATAAAGAAAATGTGGTGTGTGTGCATGCATGTAATATATATATATATAAATACATGTTATCCCCCATGTTGGAATAAGGGGTGTGTATGTATGTGTGTGTGTACATATGTGTTTTTGTGTGTGTGTGTGTGTGTGTGTGTGTGTATATGATGGAATTCTACTCAGCCATAGAAAAGAAAGAAATGTCTTTTGCAGCAGCATGGGTGGAACTGGAGGCCATTATCTTAAGTGAAATGACTCAGAAACAGAAAGCCAAATACCTCATGTTCTCACTTATAACTGGGAGCTACACATGAACATACAGAGTGGAATCAAAGCCACTGGAGACTCCAAAAGTTGGTAGGATGAGAGGGAGTTGAGGGATGAGAAGTTATCTATTGGGTAGAATTTACACTGTTCAGGTATTGGTAATACTAAAAGCCTGGGGTTCACCACCATACAAGGTATCCATTTAACAAAACTGCACTTGTGCCCCTTAAATTTATACAAATAAAAAAACTGCTATAGCAACCACTTTATGCCAGCATTATATGGAAAAAACAAAAATAGAAACAAACTGGAGATGTCCATCTTTGTACAAAAGCATGAGTGCTCTTTCCTTTTCCTTGCTTTCATTTTATATTTTTATGGTAATGCTTCTAACATGAATTTTATTTTATTTCTACTTAATTTTTGTCAGGCTGCCAAAGTACATTATATTTTTTCCTATGACATCTTTTGTTTTGTCATCTAAACGATTTGGGCTTTTTCTGTGGACAGAGTTCTTAAGTCAGACTACAAATGTTTGTTGAATGTGTATTGTATTAAATGCTTTATCTTGGGTGTTGAAGAAAAACACAAAACAAGAAAGAAGTTTTCCATTTTTAAGAATATTGCTATTAGGCTGGCATGATTAATTTAACGGGCTATAAAGCAAAACTTTAACCTTCCTTTAGGTAGGACCAACTTTTCTCACATGGAATAATTTTCTATGTATTTTTGGTGCATTGACCATCCAAGTCCCTTCTCCCCACTTCTGGTAATTTTATCCTTCATTCCTCTCTCTAAACCCAATAGCAGGTGTTTAATCCCACTTTGGAGTTCCATTTGGAGGTTTTTATTTTTAGTTTAATGTGTAGACCGACCCCAAAGTCATATTAGCATTCAATATCAAGAGCCAGAAGACCTCTAGGCCTGCAAGACCCAGAAGAGGCACCATTAATCATGGAATTGCAGGTATCACAAAAGTACTGGAGAGTGTATAGAACTTAGGCATTTGTGTTTAGGGTGTTTCCTGATGGCTTTCCTTAAGTCATATCATCTATCAGGAAACTGTTCCTGTAGCTTTTCAAGGCTGGCCCCACTTCTGGGTATTCTGTTTGCCTGAGCCTTCCTTCGTCTTGCTCATCTTCCTTCAAAGGGGAATTCTAGTTTTAAGTGCTCAGCAGCAAAGGTGTTTTGGGTAGACCATTTCTACTTATTTATATTTTTCTTTAAGAAAATGAGTCCCCAAATAACTTGTGAGTGATTCTCCTGGTGCCCTACAGCCTGTTTGCAGCATAGCCAGAACTAGGATTCTTATGGTTTTGACTCCTTGTTTAGTGCTGTTTTAATTATATCACAGACTTTCATAGCCATAAACTTCTGTCACTTCTTGATAGCTATCATTAGTATGGACCACTAACAAAAAATGTAGAGATCACTGGACAAATAATGTTTTAATTTTAAGTATGAAAACAATAAGAATAATCTTGAAAATGAATATTCAAGACCATATAATACTTCTTTCACTAACTATGCTGAATCTTTTTTTGATCCCTCTTATGAACTGCTTATTATAAAAGTGCACAGTGACTCTGAACTTTTTCTCTAACAGGGGGTTTGTTACTCTCTCTCCCTGGATAGAAACTTTTCTTTCCACACCTAGAATTCAGAATGTCTTTTATAAACCCAGACTTCTAGCATTTCTGGTACAGTAGTATATAGTCACCTCAGTTATCTGCCACGTTGGAAAACTTGCTTCTTTAGAAGATCAGGACAGTAGACACATTAGATGTATTTTTATGTATATATTTGCAACTGAATAATTATAATGTAAGAATTAATATATAAAAGTCAATTTCTAGGCTGAAACCACAGGTTCAAAGGATATGAATATATTTTTGGTACTTGGTAAAAGTTATCTATTTTGCTTATTATAGTATAGTATTATCAATAATGACAAGATGTTAAATACCATTGGCGTGTCCAGAATTATTAAAGGAATTGTTTTGGAATAAGTAATGGTAAATATAAGGGGTAGAATATTACTTGATTGTTAAAATATCCATGAAACACTTCCATGTTAAGCAGACAAACAAAACTAGAAGACAAAATGGTATGCATGTTACAAGCCAGTTTCATTAAATTTATGCATGTGGAAAGTGGCTTGGAAGAGTGAAAACAGTTTTGCTGAGGACAGGTAAGGTATGGGTCATTCTGACATTATCTAATGTCATCTATATATCATTACCATATATACCATATCATTATCTAATGTCATCTATATATCATTACCATATATACTAATTATTATCTAATGTTATAAATTTTTAGTTAAAAAGCAACACATTAGATAGTGTAATAATCATTTAATTTGGTTTATAAGTTACAGAAAAAATTTGTTTTTATTATTTTGAAGTCATCATTTATTTTATCAAACGATGTAATTTTACCTCTCCAAGTAATTTAACCTTCCCAGTCCTTAGTATCTAGGTATAAATGAAGCTCAGAGCTCTCTTTCAATGGGATAATTAGCTCACAAGTGGTTGCTCTATTTCTCACGCACCTCATTCACATACAGGGCTCAGCTCTGAATTACTTCTGGCTCATTCCAAAAGCCAAGTGCTCAAACATGAAGATTTCTTTTTATTGGAAGTATTTGAAAGGGCATGCCATAGCCCAAATATGAATTCCAAATATGCTTTAAATAATGGCAGCATCAATAAAGTTCACTTTTCTCTAAGAGGACTATCTTTTAAGAGGCCTAAACATTTGAATGAACCAGTTGATTTCTAAAAAGTGACTTTTAATGTTTCTTGTACCTGCCATCAAACCTGGACACTGAACTGATTTCAGAAAGTCATAGGGCCTGGGTGAAAGCCCCAACACAACAGCAGAGTGGAATCACGGTTTGGCTATAGTCTATTCACCATGACTGAGGGTGAGAAGTGGAATTCTATTTGAGGCTCTTTATTTGAGAGAGTCATCTTTGAAAATGAAGAAGTAGTTTGGGCTCCAGGTATCTTTTCTTTCCTTTTTTTCTGATACAGCCTTCACCTGAATGAAATGTGGGCTTTGAGATCACCTATGATAGCATTCTCTAAGACTACAATATGTTGAAAACTGTCTTGTGATTACTTCATAACAGATGTTTTTCAATGGATAACACTCAGAGTAAATTTGAGTTGCCAACAGCTTTCAGAAAGACAGAGGTAACACTGTATGTAAAATGGAAGCTCCAAACCTGCAGTGTTATTAAAAAGCAGTAATATTAGCTTTATTATATCTCTGTCAGCATATAGACTTGTTTATTTAATGCTACTCTATTAATCTGTTCTTTGGGATGTTTTAGGAATTAAATTTAATGCAAAAACAAATATTTATTGAAACCTCTTTTAGTTGACTGTGTTAGTACTTGCAATGATAAAAAGGTGATAAAAAGATAAAAATATGATTTTAATACATTTAAGATATAGGCAACAGACATGGGGGTGAACGGGAAGGGAGGGGACAGTACCGCTAGCAGTGAAAAAGGGTTGAATGAAATACAGTAAAACAGGTAAAAACAATGCACTGTGAACTCTGGTGGATGGATATCATTAACTCCTTTTTGAAAAGGTTTCATGAAGAAAGTAACATTTGTAAATGTTCCATGAGCATGAAAGCATGGCAAGACATTTGATTTTGCCAATGCAGGCAGTCTGTTGTTGCTGGAGTATAGTATGAGTAAGAGAATGACAGAGGGCAAAGAAGATCATCCTATGGTTCATCATTCAAAATGATGTATCATTTCTGAACTAAATGTTATACAGAGCATTAAATATGTCCATACAATGCAAGCTTTTATAAAGAGTATATATAATCATTTAACTCAACTAACTAGACTATATCTTAATATTTATTAAAATCTTGTTTTATAAATATAATTTATTGTCCAAGAAAATGATACATATCACAAAGAATCTCAGGCCTGTCCCATGCAGCATCTTAAAGATTGGGAGAGCTTTACTGATGACAGTGTGGGCACAGCCAGGCTTACTGGGAGGATGTCATGATCCACTGTGGATCCTGGGCTACATTAACTTTATATCACAAATTATTCTATAAGAATTGGGTGAGCAAATTCTACATACCAGGAGTTATGCTGGAAGCTGAAATACAGTGAATTAGAGACTCAGTGTGTGCACTCACAGAGCTTAGAATCCTGAGATAGGGTGAGGGTGTTTAAAGATAAGTAACAGGAATTCCAATACAGCATGATATATACCTGTTAAGAGAGGTGAAGAATGCTATATGAGCATACAGTGGGGCATGTGACTAAGACAGGGTCAGGGAAGTTGTCCTAAAAAAGTGTTGTTCAAGCCTAGAGAGGTAGGAATAAGCTAGGTGAACTGGAAAAACTACTCCAGGCAGAGAAAGAACCATGTAGACACAGAGATGGGTAGAAGTGAGGAGAATAACAGACAGTGAGAGGGGAAGGGGAAGGAAGAAATAGAAGGTAAAAGGAAGATGAGACCAAGAGAGAGAACTTACCTGGTGCTTTCTAGAAAGTGAAAAATGTTTAATGCAAGGTAGGGTAGTGATCACAGACATAGATGAGACTGGAGAAATAAAGGGAGGGAATATGGGCAGATCAAACAGTGCTTTCTTAAGGTTAGAAAAGTCATAGAAACAGGAAATCCCTTAAAGAGTTTGAGATGGGATCAGATTTGTTTTATGAAGTTCATCGCAGTTGTGTTTAGAAAAGATTGCAGAGGGGTAAGATGGGAGGTGATATGGTTTGGCTCTGTGCTCCCAGTCAAATCTAATGTTGAATTGTAATCCCCAATTGGGGGAAGGACTTGGTGGGAGGTGGTTGGATCATAGAGGTGGATTTCCCTCTTGCTGTTCTCACAATAGTGAGTTCTCATGAGAACTGGTCGTTTAAAAGTGTGTAGCACTTCCCCATTTACTCTTTTCCTCTCTCCTGCTCCACCATGGTAAGACGTGCTTGCTTCCCCTTCATCTTCTGCCTCGATTGTAAGTTTACTGAGGCCTCCTAGCCGTGCTTCTGGTACAGCCTACAGAGCTGTCAATTAAACCTCTTTTCTTCATGAAGTACCCAGTCTCAGGCAGTTCTTTATAGCAGGGCGAGATGTCATCCACATCCTCATGATGGTCTACATGGGTAGGAGCCACAGTGATGGACAGAAGTGGGTGAATCCTAGGGATAATTTGGAGGTGGATTCCACAGGACCTAAGAGGTACATTAGAGGGGGAGTGTGATGTGTGCCACCCATCCTCTCAAGTGTCTATCTTGGTCACTGGGAAGATGGTATCTATGACCTGAGTCTCACTGATGCTGCCAGAAAAGACCAAGCCTATGAAACCAAAAGGTTGTTTATTCTTGAATAGAGCTGGGTCAACATCAATTAGCAGATGGGTTGTTTGCTGTGAGTGAGAGTAGCAGGGCTATGGTTTGTTTTCATTCTTCCTTTTTCAGACAATCCCTAATCACACTTGTTCAGTACAGAAAATGAGCTGCCCCTCCTTGCTTCACTGAATTGATATCCAAAAATGTACTAAATGACCTAGACTACTGTCACCAAGGAGTTTGAAGAAAAAATCAGTTCCTCATTGCTGGCAACTGAAAATGGATTACAATATTTTTTAACACATTATACCTTATTATTTTTGAAATTAGGAAAAACTCTTCTTATGAAGTCACCAAATTCTATCAATAGGAAACCTCTTAGAAAAATTACTGACAAAAAATTGTACAGATGAAAAAGTTATGGAGGTTAAATTATTGGCTCAAGATCATTTGCCTGACAGTTGATAAATATTTTTCTTTCTAAAGAGTACTGGTTATGGCTCAGAAACCGTTGAGTAAACAAGTTAAAGTTAGCACATGTCATCTTAGGGGCCATAAAACTGTTTGATGTTGGTATTGAAATGCCCTGGTTTTTTTGTGGCAGAATAAAAGGGTTGTTGTGATAAATCATCTGAAATAGAAAATGGTATAGTTTCTGTTCTTGGTGATCATGCCTGCTTCTAAATTCTTTTGTTAAGTGATTTATGCACATTTATCCAGAGCATAATTATCTTGATTAATATTGAGAAATACAGTATTTATAATCCCTATGTTTAACAAAGTGCTACATGATTAGCCCTTTAAAAATAATTAACCCTCTTGTATATAAAATTTCATAATTTCATTTCATATTATGAAGTGCCAACTAATATTTTCAAAATTTTAATCACCCATATAAAATGGATCCAGTGGAAATATGTGTGAGAAGAGTGCTTTAGCTCTGATACTTACAAATCAATGAGAAATTAAACCACATTATCTTTTTTTTGCAGCGATCATATATTTTTCTGGTCTTTTGCATTTTGCATTTAGATGTTAGATGTATATTAGTCAGTTATAGAAGTACTTAGAAAAATTAAGTTACTGAAAATTAGAAAAAAAAACACGCTATTGTGCAAATTTATTTATTGATTTGGCCCTATTTTCACCTATGAGTGAAAATCACGTCTGGGATTAGTAAATTCTCTCTATTCCCCACTATAGGAAACAAACATTAAACACATTATATGTAGTTTATAATTTCATGACTTCTAATGAGATGAGATTTGTCAGTATTTTTCTTGGTGGAATATGGACCAAATCTGCTATTTTCCTGAACAGGAAAAACCAAATTCCTTGCATTCCCTTAAATGACTTGGGCAGTTGTTCTAAGCTTCTGTTATGCTACTTAGGAAGGAACCCATGGTTAACACATTTAAGAATCATTAAAAAAATAATCAATTATTTTCTTTCCTTTGTTTCCCCTTCGAGAGCATGAGGTACAAACAAGAAGATTTAAAAAAATTTTAGGGTAGTCGAATCTTCTTTTCTTCATAGATGTCTTTGAGCTTTATCAATTTGTAAGCTAGAACTGTGTGTGTTGGGAAGGACTATTGTAAGAAAAAACAAAGACTGAGTATCATCTTCAAGGGCCTGTTAGGACTTGGGAAAATGTCAAAATTAAAAGTAAAGTTTGATATAGGATTTGTTCATATTAACTTTTAAGATATCCTCTTTAAAAATTCAAAATTGATGCTTGTAAAGTTTTTTCCCCTTCTGTTTAGGAAACATATCTAAATACTATGAAAAATAATAGCATACAGCAAGCCAACCCTTCCACATACACTACCTTAGATATTTCTCATCTACCTAAGAGGTGAAGCAGAGAAATACTATTATTACATTCAACTAACAGACAGGGAGACAGAAATTTAAAAGAAATTAAGGGATTTGCCCATTATTACATTTTAATTGATGGAGGTCTGTTAAAATTCCATAGCTTGGACCCTTAGCCTCTACTACAGTATCACTGAAGAGACTGTTATGAGAGCCTCTGGATGGGAGATGGGTCATATGCAGAAAATTCTCCTCCATTCATTATGTGCTGCAGGCATTATAGCTGCAAACCATTCCTATATCCAAGGTTGGAAATGGCATTTGATAAGCTTCTACAGAGCTAGAAAGCCCAGCAGGACACAGGTGCATGTGAGGTGTAGCTTCTGAGATTTCCTGAACCTGGCTAGTTGGCGCAATTGGTATCACATCAGTTTTTCAAGAAGCTCCCACTTGCAGTCTCAATGCTGAGACAAAATATGAATATAGCCCATTTTCTCAAACTTCATCTATGTCCCTGCATTTCTTAATGGGTAGTCTCACTCCCTAGCTGAGACTATTGGGTTAAGGTAGGAATAAATAGTACGTTGGATGGGTGAAGAGGGGAAGGTGGATGTGGGAAAAGACGGGACAAAAGTCTGTGAGTAAAATACCTTGAAGTAGTAATTTTCCTGGTGTTTTATCTCTCCATCTCTGGAGTATCTCAGAAAATTCACTCCTTATATATGCACCAAGAGGACTTATACTTCTAGGAAGATGGAGTAGACATCTTTTTTCCTTTTCCTCCCACTAAACATAGCTAAAAACCCTGGACATTATGTATAAAACAAACATGATTCTGAAAGGCAGAAAGAAGGCACAACAGCAGGGTACCTCAAGAGCAAAGGAACAACAAAGTGGTGTGTTCACTGTTTTTTTTCTTTTTTTCTTCCTGTTTCAGATTGAGAACTGGAGAAGCTGGTAGCCCAGAAAGGCCAATGAGCTTAGACCGAAAAAAAAAGGGGGGGGGGGGGGTGGAAAACAAACAAGACCATTCTCTCCAGTATTTAAAGGTATAGGGAAGGTGCAGCTTAGTGAAACAGAAAACTTTTAGAATTGTAGCCTCACTTCCACCATCAGCAAAGGCTAAGTGGAATGCCAAGACCTCCACTTTCACCAGGCTGTAGATGTTCCAGGCTCTCCACTGAGGTTGCATAACAGAAGGCTGGGTGGGGAGCTGGCACTTTCATCCTCACCAGTTGATACTAAGAACCTTCCTTTTCTACCCTGGGTACCCATGAAGACCATATGGGGAGCCTGGACTCCACTCCCACCTGGTGGTAACAAGGCAACCTATCACCAGTGTCAGTGGAGGGCATAGGAGGAGCAGCCATGAGGCTTCCACCTGCATCTGGCAGGAAGAATAAGGCATCCTCCCTTCCTACGAAGGAGTGAGTGGTGTCAGATGACTGTTAAAATACAAAATTTAAATAAGAGCCACAGCCTTTTAAATATAATACCCAAAATGTCCAGATGTCTTCATCATACTAAGAACCGGGAAGATCTCAACTTGAATGAGAAGACAATCAACAGATGCTAAACAATGAGGTGACAGAGATATTAGGATTATCAAGCATTTAAGCAGCCATGAAAAGCTGCTTCAGTGAGCAATCACAAATATGCTGGAGACAAATGAAAAAACAGGTCTCCACAAAGAAACACAAGATACAAAGAACAAAATGGAAAGTTTTGAACTAAAAATACAACAGCAGAAACAGTGAACTTAAGGATATAATACTAGAAATTACCCAATCTGAACAAGAGAAAAAAAAGACTGAAAAAATAAATACAGCCTTAGGTATGCATCAGACTATAACAAAAACATCTAACATCAGGTCCCTGGAGTCCTAGAAGAAAAGGAGAATGAAGGTGGAGCGAAATTTTTGTAAAAAGAAATAATGGCTGAAAATTTCCTAAATTTGGGAAAAAAGCATAAAACTCTAAGTCTCAGATACCGAGTGAACTCCAAACAGGATAAACCCAAAGATATCCATGCCGAGATACATCACAAACTTCCACAAACTTCTAAAAACTAACGACAAAGAAGAGTTATGAAAGCAGTTAAGAGAGAAATGATGCAGGAAATGTACTGATTTTTAGCATTAGGGAAATAGGCTGGTTACATTAAAACTACAGAGAAAAGAAATATAAGTATTGGCAAGGACCTTAAATTCTTCACTTGATTTCAACTATTTTTAACTTAACTCAGTGAGCTAACATGCACAGAGCATTTACTAGATATCTACAAATTGTGCTGGGCATCAGAACATTTGCTAATCCCATTCTTGTTGTAACTGCTCCACAGCAGGTGTTATCCCTCATAGAAAATCAAGGAATTTTAGAATTAGAAAGATCCTGGATGGGCTTCAGCTCTGAAATTAATCTAAAAATGTCAGCATGCATGGGAATTTTCCTAGAGAAAAAGATGATAGCTTTCATCAGATTCTCAAAGGAACTGGTGGCCTAAAAAGGTTAAGAGCCACCATAAGGGTTCTGTTCTTTTCAAGCAAAGCCATATAATCCAACCTAAATAGATGAGAAATGAGGCTATTTTTAGAGGAGGTGTTCCCCATCATATCCATCAAAATTCCTGCATGCCACCTCAAGACAATTCTCTACTTTTAAGGGGAAAATAGGGAAATGGCAGTTTTCTAATTCCTCCTAGGCACTTTTGGAAATACACGTTGACTAAAGAATGTTTGCCTGTAGTCTTATTTTGAACATTTTAAAAATAGTAGCTGGAGGTGACTAAATGACTACTGCACTGTGATTTAAAATGTACTTTAGGTTTGATTTCTCCCATCCCAATGGAAAAGCTGACGTGCAAGGAAGGAGCAGCAGCCTTTCTACGTCAGCACCAATGGGCTGTACATCAAATGTATAAGAGATGACAATTGCTCTATAACTTGCATCATTCCTTTTTCCTTCTTTAAAACACATACAAAAAATGCATGTACAATCAAGCTCTATAAATTACGTAATGTTTAACTGCCAATTAATTTGAATAGAGAATGTTAGTGCTTCCTCTAGCAAAAAATCAAAACAGCTGTGACAAAAACAAGTGCATTCAGTTTTCATGTCTTTATTCTGTGATCCTTCTTCACTCCTTGTACCCTTTAACTAAAACTTGCATGCAAGCCAGGTCAGCTCACGCTAGAAATGCACCATAAACAGGATTTTAGGTTGCTGGTGCCTGTTTTTGGATACAAATTGAGGCTCCCAATGTCATCTGGAGAGCTAGAGATTGGAAAATGCATTTTAGGAAAAAATTTCACTACTTACCTCCAGTGTGACCCTAAAGTTTGATTTCCTTATACTATTTTATGCTGGCTACAACTTGAGAATCAAATGAATCACTGAGGACCCTTGTTAGCCATGGAGTTCCCGGACCCATCCCACAGCTATACAACCAGGAGAAAGATCAGGAAATCGAAAAGTCTTATCATGTGCTTGGAATGATTCTTGGGCTCAAGCAAGTTGGTAGTCTTCTTAAATCCGTAACATGCCATACAAATTAACTTGGGCTTCGGAAACAAATGCTGTTCCTGATCCAATTGGTCTGGGTGGGGCCTGAGATTCTGCATTTCTAACAAGTCCTAGGTGATGTTGCTGGCTTGAAGACACTTTAAGTAGCTAGGCCAGAGAGGATATTTCATTTGGCTGGCATGCAAATCAGTTTAGGCCATTTCATTTTCCTTCTGTATTTCTAGATTTTCTATCAGGGGCTTCTCTGACCTTAATGCTGCCGAGTTCTCATTTGTCACTGATAATGTCTCTTCAAGCTACCGCAATCAGTTAACACAAGGCATCCTTCCCTTCTCCACTTAGCTCATATAAAAATCCGCAATGGATACAAACAGCCCCAAATAAGAAATGGACACGACACATTAACTTATAACATAATGGGTTTATATTTAATATAGTACTTCTCATCAGGAGGATGTTACTCAGTTAATATAAAGTTTTTTTCAAAACATTAAATCTCTTCCATGTCAATGTCTATAGTTTTTTTTTTTTTAACATTAGATTTTTTCTGCATTTCAGTATTAGATACACTGAACACACTTTTCTAAATGTTTTTTTCCCCAGAGATAAAAGTTTTCCTTTTTGGCTGACTCTCTGATATCTAAATATAATATTAACTTGGGAGACAACAAAACAAAAATCTAATAAAAAAACAGGAGAAAAGACTCCTCAACGATTCAGGAGGCAGTGATTATAACCGAACAGTGGTGATTTCCTAAGATTCTGGGCAAGAACTTCCTTCTTCCTATTTCACACGCTTTGAGAGAATTCTAAGATCATGAAATATTACTTATGTAAATTTCAGCGATTTTACTTCTTTGACCTCCTTTCTAACTAGCAAATTATAGGCTGCATTTTTTCTGTGCATTATTTGTTGGAAAGAAAACATTTTTTTTTTCCATGTATAAATGTATGTTTGTTCCCATTTCATGGAAACAATGAAAAATGTGAAACTCCCTTATTTACTGATTCTTGGAACCTTTCACACACCAGAGCTCAGGTTTAGCCTCTATAGCACAAAGGTTTTTAAGGTGAGGTCTGACTCAGTAGGCCTTTCAAAGTCACATTTGTCCATTTCTCTTTCGTGCATATACCCCCAAGCAGGCACAAATGCCTGTAATGCTGAGAACCACACCTAACAAAAGGGCGATTGCATCACCGGCTTCTACTGCTTCCACAACAGGCAGCACCAAAAGCAGTGAAATGAGGACTAAGGACAACTGTGTTGAAACTGAGGTCATGATGTTGGAATCTTGAGGCTGAAGGGTCCTAGAAATTAAACATGGAAACAAAAAGGAACCATTAAAAATTCCTCCCTTTTCAAATGACAAAATGAACACATGACAAATAACAGGCCAGCCAATCTTTTGGACACTTTATGAATCATTTCCAATCCATCTCCTCATCTTAGAGGTAGAAAAACAGAGGGACGTTAAAGACAGTAATTTGAGGCTCATCTCCCTATCTCATGATAACAATCTAATCCCAGGAATTTTCCACGATAATGCCAACACCTTGTGCATCAACCAAACAAAAATTGAACAGGAGTTCAGAATTAAGAAAAAAAAAATGCACGAGCCACTAACTTGGAAACTTAAAATATCCCAGTGGGTAAAAATTATACATTTTCTCAGGGTCTCTCCCATCCAGGAAATGCAGACAATTTGGCAAAAGTCACACAACATACAACTCTGCGAAGTTGTGGGGAATTAATAAGACTTACCAAAGAAATGGTATATATAGAATTCTATCTGACTTGAAATTTTCCCTTCCTGGAGCTCCGGATGCTGAGATTAAGAGGTTCCACGTGACACGACCTATTATTAGCATGGGGGGTGGGGAGGAGGCGGAGAGAAGGATTTAAAAATTAATTATTATTACTATTATTATTTTAAAGCGGCAGCTAGAGTCAGTGCAGATCGTGGAGGCCATATGGACGGTAAAGGGATAGGTAATGAGGAGAGAAAACAGTCTGTCCAACAAGGAACTAGACTTAAAAGTTGGTCAGTTCACCCACACAAGAAAAGGTAAAAAGAAACAGAACGGAGAGATAAGTTCATTTCAGGACTTGATATTAAGATTTGAAAAAGAATTCCTACTTTGGCCCGGCAAGGCCCATATTTGCTCCTGTTTTACAAATACACTGGTGCAACCTAAGTATCCGTCGGAGACGAGTTCGTACATTACCTTCCAGGAAGCAGCCATTACAGGAATGGCGAGGAGGGCGGAGTCTCCAAACTACATTTCCCACAATCCCTGCCGCCGCCGACTCCCATGATGCCCCGGCGCGTTCCCCCTGTAAGTGGCAGTGGGCGTGACGGTCACGCTCTAGCGGAGGCTAAGAGTCGCGAACGTGCGGGGTTTCCTTTCACTGCCCGGTTTTACTGTTAAATGGATGGTTTCGTGTGTTTATATAAAAGCTCACTTCAAAATAAAAGAAATGATAGCAAGTTTTCTACCCTGTTGAGTCTGTAAGGCGCACTTGTAATTCTCTTTTTCCTCGACTGAAATGACACAGCGGGGAGAGAACCCGAGTAGAGTCCTCTGTTCCGGATGCTTTTAAACCAGCGGCTTCCAACGTTTCTGAAGCAGGAAATCTCTGTCACCATCTTCCTAATGAACCATATGCCATTTATTAATTTTTTTTCAATGGGGAAAAAGCGCGGTTAATAAGGCATATCATAAAAGGTTTAAAAACATTTGTAGTGCAAAAAAAGGTTTAGGAAAAATGGATTTAGCCCTATTGCAGAAGATCTCTCAGGATTCAGGTCCTAAAGTGACAATCTATTCAAGAGTGCACTGCGGTGATTCCTTCCCAGCTATGTTTTTGGGAAACCTCTGCCCCGAATGTCCCTACATATTTATGAAAAAATGTAAAAATACTGCTTTTAAATCATAAAACAAGAATTAGTTATTTGTATATGTAAGTCGTAACCTTTCTGAAAGACGCTCTTTCAATAGTCTAATAACTGTGAACTCCTTCCTGAACCTTTGTAGTCATCTGATCTTCTGAACTCTTTCATATTCACTGATTTGAAAATGTATTTGCTGTCCTCACATTATAAATTATTAATGATGAGGGTTGGGTGTGAAGCCACCTGCCTGATCTGAAAGTCCCCTGGTTCAGTCTGTTAGATAATGCAGGTACATTCAGTTCAATGCCCATAATTAGCAGGTATTCTTGTGTTGTCAGTTATCCTTTTTCTTCCACGTTCCTAGTCTCTCTAGCGAAGATTTATATTCTTGGCTCCTAACAGGCACCCAGCAGGTGCTCAGTAATGTTGCCTAATAATAATAATGATTTGATTAGATAAATGTGCCAACATGATCTTATGAGAGACCAAGAGGTGCCAAATAAACCAAGGTGACTAGAAAATTGGAAATCTGAGAATAACTGCACAATAACGTCAGCATTCTCTAACCTTGATTATTTTAACAAGGTTTCGTTCATTGCATCCTTTGTTTTGAGCTACTTTTGTGCCTTTGTAATCGATTACATTTGGAATAGGAGCTATATTTTTATGGCTTCCAAAATATTCTCTATATCCTACTGTGAACATTTTGTTTTTCCCTACATGTTTATTTTTCCTTATGTGTTCATTTTAGTTAGCTAAAGTCAGCAGAGACTACTTTAAAGTTAGTATTGCTACAGACTTGTTTCTAGGCATGTCAACATTAAAGATACTGGTTTGCTTTTAAGTTTAAAGAGTCTGTAAGTGGCAAGATACTTTCTCTTTAAATTATAATGGTTTCTATTAGTTTGTGATATATATTATATTTGGAAATGTCGATCTCGGGGGGCGGGGTTCCAATATGAGCTGATGTAGTTGCAAGGATTAATTTCTGGAGTACCAAGAATGCGATATCTCCTTCACTTCTTTGACCTGCTCCTACTGTGTGATTTTTAACATGCCTTCATTCTGTCTCAGTGAACTGTTATTTCCTAGCTGTAAACCTGATTAGATATTTTGGCTAGATTGCTGACCGGGATAATAACTGCCATGTTGCACATGTGTGGTCTCTCTTCTGAAAAAGGCGATGATAGATGAGCAACTGCTGCTGTGTCCAGCATCGACCAACCACAAGTGCTGCCTGTGAACATCTCTGGTAGCAATGTGAAACACCAATTTTCTGAAGCAATGCTACACTCCCATTTTTCCCAAGCTGTGTGAATGCTTCTACAGACTTCTATGTAGTTGTTCTTTTGACATTAAGTGTCTAGGGTTATAGAATCCAGAATTTAGTCTTTTGATTCAAACAAATCTGTGCCTACATCATCCTTTACTAAAATAGAGATCAGTGGCATCAATGATACTTAAAGAACTTTAGTTACTTAACTGAGCAGTGGAGAGCAAAATTTTCCATCAGATGTTACCCAGAAATGATTTCAGGAAAAAAAAAAAAAAAAAAAAAAAAAAAAAAAAAAAAAAAAAAAAGAAGTAGCTTCTGCTCATTTTTATTGGTAGACCCTGAAGGAAGGCACCTCTGGGATCCATCAGAGGATGCAGGACAGACCAATATCAGGATTTTGCAATGACTGGTGTGTGTCAGGGAATTTATAAAACCCAGACTTCCTCATTAGCAATTGACCCAAGCCAAGTGAGTCAAAATATTTTACTGGAGCTTCACAATTGAAAAAGACCAACCCAGACCCAGTCAGTATTTCCCATAATTAATAGGACATTAATCACTGAGAATGTTAGAACTAACTACTCATTAAGCCAAAAGGATGGGATAAGCTACACTTTCCAGAGCTGTTCAACTACTGCAGAGAATGTCTACTGAGGCTAAATACCTCTTGTACTAGCATTTATGGAAGTGTATGGGAGAGGTGCAAAAGGTCATTTTGGGCACAGTTCCAGGCACCACCTAGAGCCCATTATGTATATGGTCCTTCCTCCCACCAGTGAACATCAGTTGTCTGGGGGAATCAATCATACACGCAAACTTGTGGAGGATGGGGAAGTAGAGAGACCCCACTCATAGGCATGACAGATTCCACTTTTACTTATATTTCTGACCTTCTTGGAGTAGGTTAAAAATTACTGGATGTGACAAAGTTCTAGTTTTGAAAAGTTGTGATGTTATCTATCTAGCACTTTATCCATGGTAATGGACTGATTAAGGCAGGGTTTGGGGATCATCAGAGGTTGATTCCAAATTTACCTCTGCCACTTTTTAGCTCTGTAAACCTGTGCAAATTATCTAACTTCTTGAAACTTGAGTTTTCTCATCTGTAATAAGGGGATCACCAATCTTCATAGGGTTGTTAATGCAGATTAAATGAGGTGACATGTAAAGTGGCTCAGTGTGGTCAGTGTAAGTGCCACTATTATTGGCAACAGACTAGATTTTTAGAGATGGAAGTAGCTGATCATATAGTATTTATAAAGTGCTACACAAGGAAATTTAAAATCAGAATTAGCTTACATCATGAGAGGATGAACAAACATTTTTTATGGAAAAAAAGATTTTCTTAGAAAACAGGGTTTCATGCTGCATAGGGTCAGATTGACATTTATATTTAACAAACACTTAAAATAGTGACTAATGTACACCAGTAACTATTCCACACATTAACAAATGTAAGCCCCTCTACTCCTTAAAATAATCCTGTGAACTGGATACTATTATCATTCTCTGATGAAGAAATTGAGGCATAGTTAAGTAATTTACGCCAGGTCACATAACTACTGAGTGGTATATATCCAGGAAATACGACAAACTCTATACTTTTAATCATTGTCCACATATTGCTATGTGGAAAATGTCCACAGGATCAAAAACCATTTTAATTTTCTTTGAAATAAGATGTTCTAATGTCACTTAGGAAGCCTAATCATGTTGACTAATGGAGGGGTTGCTGGTGCTTGTGTACTTCCCTCTAGGCCCTAGTTTGGTGAATGAGGGGATGCCAGTATTCACCTAATTTATCAGTGGATTTTGACTGAGATTTAATAAATATGCACAAAAAAGTGTTTTTTTAAAAAATTACAGTATATCTGACCCAGGCTCAAAAGCACACATACTGACAGGGAGCATAGATGTTCCCTGTCAACATACATTGTGAAATGTTGGAAAATTTCAATTATCATGAAATAACTGAAGTCCATATAATATACAAAACTCAAAAAGAAAGTTAAAGACACCCTTTGAAAATCTTTGCAAGAAGAAAAGATAACTATTGGGTATTGAGCTTAATACCTGGGTGATGAAAGAATATGTACAACAAACCCCCAGGACACATGTTTACCTATGTAACAAATCTGCACATGTATCCCCAAACCTCAAATAAAAGTTAAAAAAAAGAAAATATTTGCTAGAGGTCAAGAGCTTAAACTAGTCCTTGCAAAAATGTAGGGAGGTTACTAACAATTCAGTATGTGCATTTCACAGGGAAACATTAATTCCCCTGTATAGACCAGGTGCTCATTATGATTAAGAGCTGGTAACCGTGGAAACAAACAGCATGAAATTTATAAAATTAAAGACATGCTGGATAGAAAATGCAAATAGCCTAGGAGAGTGAATCTTTCCCTGACCAGTCTTAGCCTGATTTCCCTTGAATTGAAAGACTTATGAAATTTCTGTCTTGCCATTTTTTGAGTAAAATCATTCTGTTTGAGAAACTGAATTTACACTTTGGATATCTCACTTTGTTCATTTGATAATGTCTTTTTGAGTCAATTTAGACATGTTGCAGTGTATATAAGGCTAGAATTTATTGGTTAGCAGTATCTAGGAAGTGATTACTTTTAAATTGATTCTGGAAGCTTGAATGAGTACTTGAACCTTTTATGTAGACATTTACTGTGAATTTCCAGTTGACAAATTATAAGTGATCAATCACTTTTAGTTTCTAAATTTATTTCTCTGGCTAAATCACATAGGTGGTCCAGGTAGAACACTTTATGTTATAAACATCAGTTTCCTTGTCACGGAATGATTTATTTATCTATGAAATGGTGAGCCAAGCGGCAATAGTAAAGTTTCTTTACTCTTGCTTATAATATTTTGATTGTTTATAAATCTATTCCCTGAGACCATTAAGACAACAGACTACTTGTCTGTAAATACTCTAAAGTAATGTTGTTTGAATTAAAAATCTTTATAATTTTTAAAATGACAAAAGATCTTACTTTCTGCAAGAATAAGTTTACTCAAGGAGGTTGCCAGATTTTCCATGTAACTTTGAAGTCAAATTCTTTGTTTTAAAGGTGGAATAGGTTATATTAAAAAGATTGCAACCGGTTCAATTGAGGAAAAAGTCCTGTACAACACTATTTATAGTTTCATTTGATTTTGATTTGGACTCATTTTAATGCATTTTAAGCTCTCGTTTCTCAGGAGAGTCAAAATAAGTAATTGACCTCAATCTGACAGCCAGAATGAAGCACTGCTTTTGTGAGTATGCCTGTCAACACTCGTGAACATATGAAAGTGAATGTGGTGGCTATATAAGGGAAGGGACATAATCCTTTCATCTGGCCTGCTTCAGTAACTCCTTAGTAGAATACCCTACATATCTTTGGTGACCAGACATTAAAAGGGACCTATACAGACAGTAGAGGATCCAGGGAAGAGTGACAGAGTTTATTCAAGTTATCCAAAATTGGTCCTGGAAGAGCATTCCCAAAGTGTGTTTCGTGTTTCACTTGCATCCCAATTACATGGGGAGTTTATTTTAAAATGCAAAACTTTAAAACAAGTTCTCCTGGTAGTTCTTAGGTTCATTTGATCTTAGAGCCTTTGCCATTTTATGGAGGCTGATTATTTGGGAAGAGGTGACATACGGGCAACTGAATGACATTAGCCTGATGTTAAGTTAATTATGCATTTAACAAGACCCAGTTAGAATTATTCATCTTGCTTTCATGGATCCCTTTTCAGTTACTGATGAAGTGGAAAATACAAATACTTTTCACTATTTGTATATGTATCAAATAACATTTTTTCATATCATTTCTTGTAGCCTTTCATTTCTGTCTTTAAGACTTTTTTTTTTTTTTGAGACAGTCTCACTCTGTTGCCCAGGCTGGAGTGCAGTGGCCGTGATCTCGATTCACTGCAAGCTCCGCCTCCCGGGTTCACGCCATTCTCCTGTCTCAGCCTCCAGAGTAGCTGGGACTTCAGGCACCCGCCACCACGCCCGGCTAATTTTTGTAATTTTAGTAGAGACAGGGTTTCACCGTGTTAGCCAGGATGGTCTCGATCTCCTGACCTCGTGATCTGCCCGCCTCGGTCTCCCAAAGTGCTGGGATTACAGGCATGAGCCACCGCGCCCGGCACTGTCTTTAAGATTTAATTTTTTAAATATGTAAAACCAATCTAATGATTTCCATCATTAAAAATTAGAACCATCTGATTCCTTGAGGAGAACAAAGCCTTTCCTAGCACTGAGAAGGACTCTGAGTAACAAAATGGACAGTACCTCAGTTATAAAAAATAACAATGTGGTTATGAATTTTATGTGGTTATTTCTCATAACAACCTCTGTCAAAGATTAGGACAAAGTAGTAAATGTGACTCAATAAAATTGATCAGAAAGGCGTTGTGTTGTGGGTTCCCAATATATACATTTCTGGTGACAACATTAACCAAACATTGAATTTGTAAGGTGTTGGACCTATCTTCCCTGAACATTTCTTCTCTCTGTAGGTATTTGGAAGAGAACTGGATATCCTGGAGTGCTAGTATTCTAAATGGCTGGCTGAGGGTCCATCCATATGCTTTGGAACAGAGAGATAGTTATCCTATTATGAAAGTAGTGAGATAATTGTCCTATTATGAAAATTAAGTAGCTCTAACAAGTGTTCTTCCTACATAGATACAGCTGGATAAAGTGGGGCTTGGACCCAGAATCCTACCTCTTTTGGTTATATCACACTGATTTCTCATACTCTCCTTAGTATTATAATACCCATATAGTGACAATCCACAAATACTTATTGAATAAGTTAAAAATTAAGACTTTGAGGTTTTAAGATCTTAGCCAACATAAAGCTCAGTTTGCATCAACATGTATGACAGCCACCAAAACAGTGACTATGATCTTCGGCTGCAGGAATTGATGTGAATTATCTGGAAGAGGGAGGGAAGCTTTGCTTTGCTGTTTCCAGTGTGGGCTATGCCCAGCAGTTTGCTGTTCTCTTATGAGTTCCTATTTTAATAGAAACATTAACAAACTGGATATTAACAGTATAGTGATGAGATTAAACTCATTAGTTGAAGAACATAGTTGAAAAACCATGGGATGTAAATGAGAAGACTCAATGAGAATGTCTGCCATTTTCAGTGGCTCATCCCATAGGAAAGGCCATAGAAGAAAGAAATTGGACGTGTTCTAGATGGCCAGTGGGGGAAAGTAATGGGCATGTTTTTAGCTTGATAGAAAAAAAAAGCTCTTCTAATGTTCTACGAGGGAATTGGCTGCCTCAGTGAGCAGTGAATTCTTGATCAGTCAGAAGGGTGGCTTAATGAATACTTGGCTAGGATGTTGTAGAAAGGATTCAGACTTCAAAAAGATAGTCGTATTAGATGTCCTTGAAGCTTCCTTGTGAACCTGGCATTCTCTGATTCTCTTTATCTCCTTCTCCCACCCACCCACAAGTCCTGTGCTAGTTGTCTGGTACTCATTACAAGGGCCTGTTTTAAGAGTCTCTGAGACACTGTTATTTATCTTTCCAAAGTCTTTATTTTTACTATTTAAGAATTTCTATATTTCTTTATTTGAAACTAGGAGAAAAACAAGACTTTTTTCTATTTCTGAAAACTTCGGTTAATATTTTGTTAACATTTATATATACCTAAATATATATGATAGATTCTTAATATTGTTAATGTTTTAATATTAGTCTGTGTAATTGATACTAATTTCATAAAATATCATGTAGGCTATGGTGAACAGATGAAAAATGGGTTCTGTATATTTTATTTATACCAGCAAAGGCTTATATCTGAGGATCAAGATATAAGGTTGATCAAGCTTTTGAATGTGATATATCCTGAAAGTGGATTTCTAATGGAAAACCTACAAAATGCTTTTTTTTTGCCATGAGTCAGAATGATCTCAACAGTCTAGTGTATATAAAGTCATTGTAGCATACATTTCTGGATGGTTCAATTTTAGGCCAAAGTAGGTTTTCCTATTTCTTCCTATTCTAAACAAGTTCTGTTTTTCTGGGAGATGAGCTATTTTAATTTAATTTTTGAGTGAGTAAATCCCTTAAGCATTGAAAATCAAAGTATATTTGACTTTTTAGCATGTGGGTACCAAAATACGTATAGTGTAAAGATCTGAAAGCACGTTGACACTGCCTATCACATTCTCTAGATGCTCAGCTATTCAGGGCAGCAAAAACGTGAAAAAGAAAAACACAGTTAAAGATTAAATATGTGATCAGTACTGGATTATATAAAATGTTTCTCGTTTGTAAATGAAACAATAATCAGTAGACAGGAGAGACTGCAATGACTAGTAAAGTTTAGAAGCGAGCAGGCTATTGTTGTGTTCCTCCCTTGTTGTAGCACAACAGTGGGAGGAGGGCTACGTTGACTCTTCTCAATCATTTTCTTTTAACCCCAAGTGTCAAACATTTCTTTTGCTTTCAGTTGGGATTAAAATAGGATATTCTAGCCACAGTTTTGGTGCTTCCATAAGAAACTACATCTGCTGGGATCTTGTCAGGCCCTCGGTTACACAATTGCAGTACCAGAATTAGGCCTTAGGTCTCCCTATACAAGTGTTCTTCCAAAATCTCGAAAGTTTTCAGCCTTAGCCACTTTTCCTCACTAGTATGGAGCCTGCATGGTTTGTTTTATGGTAATGAGAAGTGTTATGTGGCATGAGCAATGTTAGGAAGTAACAGTGCAACTATTTTCCAGATTGAAGTAGAGTGCTGGCCTACATTGTCTAGTGAGAGACAAGTGTTCTTATAACGATGTGTGTTTTATAGATTTTCTTTAAATATGTAGTATTTTCTCCTGATTTAGACTATATATTCAAAGATAGTCTTCTTTTATTTTCTGGTTGATCTCAAGTGAATGTTAGACATTGAATGTTTGTGTTAACATTTCCTATCTTTTAATATCTTGATGAAGTATTTTATAAGTTTTAAAGCAACTCTCTGCTTAAAAGACAAAAGGCTGGGCGTGATGGCTCATGCCTGTAATCCCAGCACTTTGGGAGACTGAGGTGAGTGTATCACGAGGTCAGGAGATTGAGACCGTCCTGGCTAACACGGTGAAACCCGATCTCTACTAAACATACAAAAAATTAGCTGGGCATGGTGGCGGATGCCTGTAGTCCCAGCTACTCGGGAGGCTGAGGCAGGAGAATGGTGTGAACCTGGGAGGTGGAGCTTGCAGTGAGCCTCGGTCACACCATTGCACTCCAGCCTGGGCGACAGAGTGAGATTCCGTCTCAAAAACAAAACAAAACGAAAAACAAACAAACAAAAAAAGACAAAAAGCCCCAAAACATTTTTTCAGTTTCTGTAAACACACACACACAGACACACACACACACAGACCCACACACCCCACACACAAACACCTGCACAGTGGTGAATGGCTGATTCAGTCCTCCTGTTAAGTTGGCAATTATTTTGTCTAAATGTGGCCTTAATAAAGGACAGGCCAGAACTGGGTACATTTTCTAGGCCCAATACAAAATGAAAATGTGGGACCTCTTGGTCAAAAGTAAGGATTTCTAGACAGGTATAGAAGAGCATTAAACCGGACCTGTTAGGCTTCTAAGTGCAGGGCCCCATGTGAATGCACAGATCACATGCCATCACCCTGGACAAGGTCATGGTGAATGAAATCAAACCTTTAATAATGGTAACTTTCCAGGTCAGTTTTCAAAGTTGGCTCTACTTCTGTAAGACATCAGATGCCTCACTGTGCCTGAGACCTGACTCAAACCCAGGGTTGGCAGCACCTAGTAGAGGGAAGTGCTGCATGAGGTCCAGGCACTTTCCCATCAGAATCCTTCCAGAAAGTGTCTCTGGCCTGGAGCTGCCACCTATTAGAGCCCTATGGGCTGTAATGGGGACCAGGAACCCTCCCATGGCCTTCTGCCCGGCCACATTGAGCTTTCCAAGACCTTTGGAAGGAGGTGGCAAGCCACAGCTACATGGGTGGTGAATCGTGTGTGCAGTATCTGGGCCTGGAACTACCAGTGCAGTTAGAAAGCTAAGGATACAAGGCCTGGTGGATTCTCCATTGGCTGGAAGCTTGTCCCAAGCAGATTTAACACAGCAAACTCAGACCCAGCTGGAGTTCAAGGTTTGGCTGCCTTTGGAGCTAACGTCAGATTCAGGACTAGTAGAGTCCCACGCTCCCAGAAAACATAAAAGAATGGGTCTCTGCCCCCATTTGCATCTACCCCTTTCCCCTAGAAGAGTAAGGCCCTGGCATTTGGTTATAAGAAACCATGGTCAAGTTAGTGCTTTATCTGTACTTGATAGAATTTCTACTTAAAACAAACAAACAAAAACAAGATTTAATTTTGTGGACAATACTGCTTTTTTCTGTATGACAACATCTATGTGTATTTAAAAATTATATTGTCTTGAAAGAGAGGCACATCACCATTTTTTCTCTGGGGTCCCCTTTCTGTTTAGTTTGTTTTGTGTCCAAATGTTCTAGAAAAGAAGCTTAGGTTTTCATCAGCTTAGAAAAATGAGACCACAGTCAGGTGGACCAGCGTATTTAGTTTCTACTCTTCAAAGTGGTGCTACTAAAACAACAAAAATACTCAAAATCAAAAAGACAAAGCCTCCAAATCTAGAATCCTTTTATACCCGGTGGATCGAGAAGTGGATGAAATAAAATAATTGGTTGATTCCTTGGCAACCTTTCATTAACTTTCAAAGCAGATTTTAAAAGATTAATTGAGAAAATGAAAAATAGATGTTATTGTAACCATTCTTTTTATTTTGGTTAGAAAAGGCACAACTGGATATTTATAAGTTAAAAAAATATATTTCCCATTATCTATGAAAACATGGTAATCTATTATGGGTAAATCATTTTTATTATCCTTTTCTTTTTGTGCTCTTTCAATGAGAATTTCTTCTGGACTCTTATCCCTTTTATAATTGGGTAATGATAAAATTAGATAAATTTTAATACCAATGAGTTGGCTTCTAAATTTTGTTGCAGTTAAATGGAACTGGAGCCATTTAGTGTTGATTAAATTCTAGATCTTGTCTCTGTGACAATGAATAGGTTCGCATTTCTAATGGAAGACCAAGACTGATATTAGGACCAGCTGCTGATAAAATCAGTGAAAGTACTATATGCTACCATGTTTGCCTTACATAATTATAGAAGTGGGTTTTATATTAGGTTGGTTGAAAGTAGAATTCTGAGATGAAGAGTTACATGTAAAGATTTTTTGAGATATGCTCTCCAGAAATGCACCTGTGAGGAAATGAGAAAAGGAAAATAGGATGGGGGGAAGCTGACTCACAATGCAACTGAGGCCTCAGGGGAGCTTACAGGGAGCTCTGGAAATGAGATGTCTCTTAAGAATTGTTCCAAATTGAAGCAAAGGGGACTTTATTCCTTGGCGTGGGTTGGTTATTGACTGTGGCTCTCCCCTGAGAAGTACTTGGTGAGGTAGTTGCTTGTGGCCAAGAGCATTTCTCTGTCAGGGTTACAACTGTAAGCTTTTACCAGATGGTATTCCTCAAAGCTGGGGGCAGTATGCTTTAACCCTGGGGAGGGAACCTGGGTGGATCATCATAGTTCCAACCACGCTTGATAAGGTAGCTCAGCTTTCTGCAGTCTACTATATATGGCATAGAATAGCAGGCTGGGAGGGAGGATTAATAAAAATCCTTGTGCATTATGGCTTCCTCTGGAAAGGCTAATTAAAACTGTGCTTACCATACTTGTTACCTCTATACCATCAAGGCGGCAAGCAGAGACTAGTCATACTTTACCTCTTTTCCTACATGTCACACTCAAAACCATAGCTTAGATACTGTGTTTGAGAGTTGAACCTTAGATGTTTTATTTAAATGAGTCTTCTAAATTGGACAGGTATAGTTTATCTTGATGCCAACTGGCTTATAGAAGAGTAAGCTTTAATATTATGAAGTCTCCAGTTCATTAAAAAAATCTATTTAACAAAAATTACTTTAAAACCCATTTAAGGTTTTGAGTTACCTTAAATGGGTTCTAAAAGTATTTTTTTTTTTTTTTTGTTAAATAGCTGGTTTTGTATTAGTCATTTGAGAAAGTAGTAATGCTTCTTTTGATTGAATTTGCTTCTGGTTATCATGCTTGTTTAGATTTAGAGAACAAGAAGCATGTTAGACCTGTGTGATGCTCCACTCTCTGTTAACTAGGTGGCTACTAAGCACTGCAAGAAAGAAGCAGGTGATTACCTTTCTGACAATTACATGTCACTGGGATGACCCTGCAACAATAAAGGTTAATTTTTATATTATCAAACTAGAGAGATCTTTTGGCAAGCTCAAGCCTTGGCTTTCTGGAAAATATAAAGCCATTTTTATACTCTTGGGACTTGGTTTTAGTGATATCAGGGCCCCGTCAACCCTTGATTGTATAGAGTTAACATGGCCCGGGTGGATGTGTTTCCAGGCATTGGAATGTGGGATGCAAAGCTGAGTGGCTTAATTTGTTGTTACTATCTTGTATCTTTTCACACAAGTGCCACATCCAAGCCAGTCATGAAACAAAATGATTTGGATTTTCTCATTTTTTCAAAAAATACTTACTGATGTGTTAGGGAAACTAAAAGGGAAGACCAAATTGATGATAATCAATTCCTATGGACATATCAAGGCAGGTAGAGTAGAAGGCATCCTAGAAGAGTTACTATCTGAGAGGAAACCTGTAAGTTAAGTAAGAATTAGCCATATTAATGGCAGAAATATGATGGGGATGGTTTCTTAGTAAGAAGGGGCAATGGATGGAAAGGCCTTAGAGAAAGAGGGCCTGTCTGTAGTTCATGATAGCTAAAACCAGGCTATTTTCATGTCAGTAAGGAGAAGGGAATTAAGAGGTAAGCAGGGGTCTGATTACAAAAATATTATATTTTGAGCATGTAAGACTTTATCTGGAGAACACAAGGAGCCATTGCACTGTCTTCAGCAGTAGAATACTTTGACCAGATTTGCATTTGGAGAGCAATATGAACAGCAATTGGAGGGACCACAGGGAGAAGCATCAGGACCAGTGAAGAGACAAGAAAGAGGTCATGAGCACCCAGATTAGGGTAGAGACAATGAGGGTGGTGGAAAGTGAGCAGATTTGAGAGGCCTTTAGCAAGAATGTTAGGTCAATATTAGGCCTCAGAAACTCATTGGAGGTGGGATGACGACAAACAAAGATGTTGTTGGACAACTGGACAGGTACAGTGGGATGAATAAACATGCTGTTATATGTGAAAAGGCAGGACTCACCTTAGCCCTTAACCTACTGTTTTCTGGTGTCATAACTCCAGTTTATTTTATTGCAGGTGTTGAATATCTAAAAGTTCTATTACCATTTATCTTTAGTTTGGCATGTGATCAGAGATTTTGATATTTCTGGATTGAACCGGGCATGGTTGATTGTGAGAGATAAAGAATTTTTGATTCCCAATTCTGAGTTGCCACCTTCACATAATGAGAACAAAATAATATATTTTATAGAAAATAAAATAACGGATTTTTAACATGGGAGGCTCAATCTTTACTAAATCTTGCTACAACTGCCCCAAATGACACTTACCTTCATATTTTCTCTGACTTGTTTATGTTCTAATCACTTACTATAAGTTTCATTATGATCAATGGATAAATGTCACAATAATTATTCTGCACAATTTCACAGTTAAGGTATACATATAATTAAAAGGACTTTATTAAACTTTTTTTCACTAAACAAATTTCTTTCTTTTTCTTAAGAAAAAATAATTTTAAGTCTCCCCACAAAGAATATGAGGATTATTCAAAATCAAAGAGGTAGGTTTTCCGCCTATGCTATAGTGTTGACCCGACCATATAGCAAGTCTATGATCAATTTCCATAAACGAATTCCCCTTTTTCTTATTTGATTTTTAGAGGTAGCTGCAGGAATTTGAATTTAGAGGTGATAAATAGCCATTTCCAGGAAGATGCCTGAGATTTAGAAGTTGTTTGCATAGATGTCGTATATTAAACAGGTTAAACAAAGGTGTTCTTTTTCAAGTCTGAGAGTTTATATTCATCAATAATCTTGTTCTTTTGGCACTGGGCATTGCATTTAGAGAAAATAATGTCTGGGTAAACACATCTATCCAAAAAAGGCACTTTTGCACACAAAGATCAATATTTGTGACTGAAGCAATGAGGCTTCTAAACATAACTTATTATGTGGTAATTTAAAATCCTTTAGAAAAGGAGTAGGGACTGCCTGATGCATAGACTCCTAATTGTGAATTTCAAGATGACATCCTACAATGATAAGAAAGCCAATTCTCCAGGCATACTGAGCATCAACTCTGGGCCTCAAGGCGGGGCTAGATGGATTGTTATGGCATGGCCACAGACAGTGCTGCGAAACTCCAGTGCTTCTGGTAGTTTGATCGCAGATCACTATCTTGTCTCCCACCTTCATCCTTCCATGACCTCTTGTGCTTAGGTCTTTTAATAGAGGAACTAACAGCTAAATTTCTGTTCTACTTTGGATGCTTTCAGGCTTCTTCACATTTATCCTGCCCCTCTTACCTCCCCTGCATAATTCATCAAAACTATTTGCTCTGCTGTATTCCTGTTACTCTACACTGGAGAAACATCCACCTCAAGTAATTCATGATCCACTGGAAAGCACCTGCACGTTTCTTCAGATTTAATTTGGATCATCTGCTCCCCGCACCCTTCTCTTATCTTCCTGGTTAGAGCTAATCACTCCTACCTTGAACCCCTTGTGCATGTTGGACCTGTTTCTATCACAACCACAAAACCCTGTATTGTGCTTGTCCTTATTCACCACCACTCCAGACAGTAGGCCCTTCTAGGATGGGAAGTGTGTCATTCTTTCATAATGCTTTCATGTCTAGCACCATGCCTAGCCACTTCTGAAATGACAAATACATGTATTAATGTTTTTCTTTTCCTGAACAAATTATTGAAAACAGGAAAGTCTGATGGGCAGGGAAGTAGGCACATCCAGTTCATCATCAAGTTCTGCCTATTTTGCTATTTAAATATGTCTTGTATCCAAGCTCTCCATCTGCTCTCTCTCTACCTGAATTCACGTTCTCATTTTCTGTCTGCTGCCCTATTAAAATGGCCTTCAGATGGGCTCTGTTCTCTCTAGGATTAACCCTCACATTCACCCTCCAGGTAGGTGGCATAATCATTGTTTGATATGCATATCTGAAGGTGTTCTTCTACAGTTTATGGGATGAGTTCTAACATCTTTAGCATAGCACATAAGACCTTTCACGATCTGGCCCTTATTTGTCCATTTTCATCTCCTGTTATTTTCTGCTTCAGCCATAGCAGATGTCTTGTGTGGTCTCATACAGTGCAGTTTATTGTGCCTTGTTCTGAATTTTCCTCTTGCAAAAAATGCCCCTCTTCAGTCCGATTTTTTTTCTGGCAAATTCCTATGCATGGGCAGAAATTGAGAGAGAACATGCTCATCATAACCTGGCTTTACCACTTACTTACAAGCTGTTTAAACTTGGGCAAGTTGCTCACTTCTTTGTGTCTCAATTTTCCCATTTGTAAGTCAGGGACAATAATCTGCTTAGTGAGTATGCTTATTGCATTAGTCAGAGTTCTCCAGCAAGACAGAACCAATAGGGTGAATAGAAAGAAAGAAAGAAAGAAAGAAAGAAAGAAAGAAAGAAAGAAAGAAAGAAAGAAAGAAAGAAAGAGGATTTATTAGGGGAATTGGCTCACATGATTATGGAGACTGAGAAGTGCCACAACAGGTCAACTACTACCTAAAGATCCAGGGATGCTGGTAGCTTGGCTCAGTTCCAGTCTGAAGCCTCAGAACCAGGGAAGCCAAAGGTCTGAGAACCAAGGAAGCCACTGGTGCAAGTTTCAGAGTCCAAGGCCTGGAGTTTAATCATAGGAGAAGTGTGTCCCAGCTTCAGGAGAGAGAAAGTGCAAATTTCCCATTCTGTTCTATCTAGCCCCCCCATCTGATTGGACGGTGCCCAGTCACATCGAGGGGAGATGTCCCCCACTCATCCATCGACTCACGTGCCAATCTCTGCCCAAAACACGTTCACAGACAAACCCAGAAATTATGCTTCAACAGCTATCTAGGTATCCCTTCATGCAGACAAGTTGACACCTAAAATTATCCATCACACACATTAGCTGCTATTGCTTATTTTATTCATTAAGACTTTACAAAGAATTTCACTGCTACAAGCAATCTTTCAGGATTTTCCAGGATGGATTAGATTTCCCTCTTATGTGCTACATAATTTCTCTTGCAGATCTTGATTCTTGGACTCACCAAATTTTATTGGAATTGTCTTTATGGAACTGCCTTCTTATTGGACTGTGAGCCACATGAAAGAAAAAAAATCATGGTTTATTATGTTTTATATCTTCAGCACGATACGTGCTCATAGTAAATGCTCAATAAATGTTTGATGAATGAGGCTGGGCACGGTGGCTCACGCCTGTAATCCCAGCACTTTGGGAGACCGAGGCGAGTAGATCACGAAGTCAGGAGATCAAGACCATCCTGGATAACACGGTGAAACCCCGTCTCCACTAAAAATACAAAAAAAAAAAAAAAAAAAAAATTAGCCGGGCGTGGTGGTGGGCACCTGTTACCCCAGCTACTCTGGAAGCTGAGGCAGGAGAATGGTGTGAATCTGGGAGGTGGAGCTTACAGTGAGCTAAGATTGTGCCACTGGACTCCAGCCTGGGCAAGAGAGCGAGATTCCATCTCAAAAACAAACAAACCAACAAACAAAACCAACCAACAAACAAAAAAAGTTTGATGAATGAATGAGTTGTATAGTAGGAAGAATCCATGCTTTGGAGTCAGAGAGATCTGTGTTCAAGTTGAATACTTACTAGCTCTGCATCTGCAAGCAAGTAACTTAGCTTCTTGGAGACAGTTTCTTTATAAATAGGGATAATTTCTTTTTATTAGGATTAGGGATAGTATTACACATAGAGTTTATTGCAGTGCCAAAAACGTTGTTGTTATTTTCCTTAAAAAATATTTAATAATTTTATTGCAAAGTTAGAGTTAGCTGGCAGATGCAATTTTCCCCTTGAAGAATCATATTAACTCTGAAGAAAATATCATCTAGTGCTTGTGTTTATCTAAAGATAATGTCTTGTTGAATTTCTCTGGAAGTATCCATATCTTCCTGAACGCCTACATTGTCTGTAACACCTAGCAAACACTTAGAGATTTCTTTCCTTGTAGTTTAACCAACTTCTTTGTTTACTTTTTCTGTGCAAAGAGATTGTAAGCATTTTGAGGACAATAACTATGTTTTATGTATTTTTAAATCCTCTTTCTGCCTTCCCATACATTATCCCCTCTTCTTAACTGAGATCTCTGCATGAACTAATCAATCAGTAAATGTTGATTTATAATGATGGGTGGGGCCCAAGAACAGGCAGTGGCAACTGGAATGCTATGACTCTCAGAGAGTCTATCTCATCTGGAGCAGAATCCCAGCCAACAGTTAATGCAAAGATTGCACTGGACATGAAGGAGAACATAAAAGAGATATAAGATAAGGTGGTACCTTCTTGGCAGGAGCTGAAAATCTATTTGGCAAGATAAAATATGCTCAAACAGAACCATTGAGGAGTAGTACTAAACAGAATGTGATTAAATCCCCACCGTGTTCAGAAAAAGAGAAATTAAAAATTCATGCAGGTGAGGCTGAAGAGAAGAAATTGTTGGGAGAAACCAAAGGGAAAGAGACAGAACCTCATAGGTATTTGAATCTTATGATGTGTCAGGCATTGTGTTGAGTGATGAACATGTATTCTTGTGTCTGTGTGTATACGTGTGTGTGTGTGCGTGCACATGTGTGTGTACATAATGCTAACTTTTATTCATTCATTCAATAAACGTTTTTAAAAATGTGCTTAAAAGACACAAAACATAAAATTTATTATTTTAGTAATTTTTGAGAGTATAGTTCAGTAATGTTGAGTATATTCATGTTGTTGTATAACAGAGCTCCAAAACTATTTTGTCATGCAAAACTGAAAGTCTGTATTCATTAAACAACTCTCCATTTCCCTCTTCCTCTGAGCATATGTTCTTTTATCTAACCCCTGTAACAAATTTGTGGGATAGGTTTAGGAATGCCATTTCACAACGAATCAAACAAAGCTTAGAGGTTAAAAAAATTTTCCAAGGTCTTATAATTAATAAAGATAAAACCAATGAGCCATCGATCAGGAAAGGAGTAAGTTATTAGGAACACATAATTTCAGGTGTAATAGAAGAACTACATTTTGCTTTTTTGCAGGAGTTGGTTTTTATGGACCATTCATGGGCATGGTAGCTCTTGCCTCTGAAATGTGGCACACAGCACCTGATGCTGGCCTACTCTCAATATTTCTCTTTCCTAAAACTAAGGTCTCTGCTGTCTCAAACGATGCTGAGGAGAAGTGGCTGCCAGATTGAGAACATCAGAAAAATGGCGTGGGTTCCTATGTTCACATTTTGGGCATGTGATCATCCCAGGCCACAAGGTATCAAAGACTATTCTTTAGGGTGCGGGATGTTGGATCAAGTTTGAAATCTTGCTAGAAATTTTCATGGGCAAGAGAGAAGGAACTTAAATGTGTCTTCACAGACCGGAAGAGCTGGCCTCTTGGGTTGATAGTAGCAAGGGCAAGGGAGAATCTGGGTGAAAGTTTTTGTCCATATTTTCAGGATGACAGAAAGGAAAGAAAGTTAAAATAAAAGATCTATATATTGTCTCCGACCTGGAATAACTTCGTGTTGGCTAAGCCCTTACAAATAGCTTTTTCCTACTGATACATCCTGGCAATAGATTAGGCCACACGTGGAGTTCTATGAAGTGGTTGTTTAAGAAAGGTACTGGGGTAGCAGATGTACTTGGAACAAAAAGGCAGGAGTGGAAATGATTAATTGTTGTGAAATAATGCCTTTTATTTGTCAAGAACTATGTTAAGTGCTTTATGCACATTTTGTCTAATTCTTAAAATGATTTTTTATGTTAGGCATTATTGTCCTTATTTTACAAACTATGTCTCAGGGAGGTAAAGAATTTGCCTTTGATTACTGGGTTGGTTATTAAACTAACATCTCTCAGCTTCAAACTCAACTGTTTACATTTTGCTTTTTGATACAAGGGCTGTGGGCATCTGCAAACCATGTTTCTGCTTCTTTGGTTGGTTAAACCCTGTCAGTTGGGGATACTAGAGAAAATTGCAAGCAGGAGGAGGTTCTTTATTTTTTGCTGTTGTTTTTGTTTTTCTTCCTGTTTGCTTTCTGCTGGCTTTCTTTTCCCATGAGCATCACCCAGCAATATCTCTTCAGTCCTGCAGCAGCAGTTTGTTCCAATAGCAGCAGAGGAGTCCAGTTTGTAGTTTCCCTGACACTGACAGAGTCAGCACCAGTCACTGGCTCCCCTTCTTCAGAGATCTGGGACCCAGCACCATGGGATGCCTCCTCCCGCTAAGCTCAGGGACTCAACACCATCAGATTCTCCTCAGGAGTCTGTGGGGCCTGGGCTCCAGGCTTCTAACTGCTGATAATTCTAATATCTTCACTTTGTTCCTCCAATTCTAGGAATGGTTGCTACCTCTATGATACCTTACGGTTCCCTTTTTGCCATTTCAATACTTAATTAACCACTTTTACAATATTAACAATTTTTTTTTCTTTTTTTTTTTTTGAGACAGAGTCTCGCTCTGTCTCCAGGCTGGAGTACAGTGGTGTGGTCTTGGTTCACTGAAACCTCCGCCTCCTGGGTTGAAGCCATTCTCCTGCTTCAGCCTCCCTAAGAGCTGGCATTACAAGCACATGCCATCACACCCAGCTAATTTTTGTATTTTTAGTAGAGGCGAGGTTTCACCATGTTGTCCAGGATAGTCTCCATATCCTGACCTCTTGATCTGCCCGCCTTGGCCTCCCAAAGTGTTGGATTACAGGCATGACCCACTGCGCCCAGCCAAAATTAATGATTCTTTATATTAATTTCTTTCTGTTTAACCTGTATGATTTCTTGGCTGGATCCTAAAACAATTAAATAACTATTACTACTGCTCATCATCATCATGGCCTCCATTTATTATTTAGCAATGCTTATAAGGTGGTAGAACTAAATTCCTCATAGTGGATGTGGGTGGAATGCACATCCGCTGTATTCTTTTCTTGCTACCCATCTGGCTACCTTTGGGATGGAGCAGAAGTTTTCAGGGGCACAGGCAGTTTGATCTTGCTAGCACTGGTAGTGTCTATTAGCCCTGACTTGATGTTTTGTAATCTAAGCCCCAAAGCAATTCTACCAAAGTTCTTTATAAGAACCAGGGCTATGTTTATTTTTCCCCATTGACTCTGCAGGGCCAAGAACAGTGTTTAGCAATGCTTGGTAGGTGTTTAGTATGCATTTGTTGAACAAAGGACTGAATGAATACATGAGCAAGGCTTAGGAATATTAGAATCTTAATCTTATCCTTTCCAGTGAGTGGATTCTGGAAACTGACTTCTTGGATGTCTGGCCTTCTTCCTGATTTGTACTTATGTTCCCATCTGGGACTCAAGCCTTAAACTGAAACCCAGTGTGTTCAACAGAGGCCTGACAGTCATTCTATTCAATAGAAATTCTCAACCCCACACTTCTTGTCCCTTTCGCTATCTATGCCCTTTGAGTTGTTGGCTTGAGATGTGCTTCCAATCAGATGGACCCTCCTTGAACCATGCATTACTGTGGTTTCCGCCTGCTGCTGAGCTCTACTCTACAGGCCTCTATGGAAGCAACCCCACTCTGAGCACTGGGGAAGGCCTCTTTGCCATTTTAATTTGTACAGCAGCTAACCTCTCCTGCTCTGTACTTTCTGCTGGTTGAGCTACCTCTGTGTCTGCCCCAACCCTAATTCCCTGAGCGCCACCCAGGATGCTGGCCCAGGCTCTTCTCTCTGCCAGCCTTTGAAGTTCCTGCATGTCTCATGGTTAAGGCTGCACAGTTTGGTGTGTTTATAATTCAGGTATTTTTCATTGGTGCTCATTATATGCAGCATAAGTCAAACAAACAGAATTTCTTCTCGACCTGACCTCAGAGATGAAATAAAAACTATCTTTGTGTTTAAATAAACTTTTCCTAGCCACCTTTATATATAGAGAAACTTTCCTTGGGATACGGAAAGAAGAGTATAAGAATATACATACCTATTGTAATTCAACATGATTTAACATTATTTCCCCCAGCTGAAGTCAAACATGATGTTGCGTAAGATTTAAAATTAATCTCATGTTTAGTTTCAACTTATTATGTCAACCTTTTTTTTTTTTTTTAACTTGCAGATAAGAACCATTCCATGGGTCATATCACCTGAATGACATCTTTCTGGTTTTGCTCTCTCTGTCTAAAATTTCAGAGAACAGTAGAAATTTCTGCATGACTCCAAATGTTAAAAAGCCTCATATGATAGTAACATAGCATAACAGCATATCCTGCGATGATTTTTCTTTTAATAATCAGAGTTCTGGTTGTCAGGTTATACTAGGAAGCTTTTCAAGATGGGATGTCTTTGAAGTAACCACACAGTTGCTTCTCTCCTTTTTCTTCTATGATCACTATTTCTTTAAAATGAATAAGTAGGCAATTGATTTTATGCCCAGAACCCAACAATGAGACCCCCACAGAACAGGGATAATTGGAACACAGATATGTGAGCAGTTGGGGAAAAATATCAGCAGGAAGGAAGTGACCCAGTGAAGTCTCAACGAGTAGAATATGGTTTACTGGAAAGTGTATAGCAGGTAGTAGGGACCCAGCAGTAGGTCTGGAGTACAGACATTACTCCCTCAGAAAACTGGGAAAGGCAGGCAGAGGTTTAGGTGTGGTAGATTAAGAGACCGAGGTCCTGGAACAACAGTTTGAGATCAGGAACTCAACAACTCAAGTTCGCATAGGCTGGCTGAGTTTTAGGACATTGAGCTATGGCCTAAGGCTCTGTGATCTTTTCACTAGAAACTGGGGCAAGCAATAATGAACAATAATTTAGGAGTGAAGTTGGACATAGTGAGTCTTGTCTGATTCTCCTATGTGTATAATTTAGAAATCAGAACATTGCTATTAAATAAGAGTTAGAAACAGTTTAGGACAAAGGACTTAGGCAGCAATATTCTTCCCCAGACAATACCGCCCCTCCACTTTTCTTCTTATTGTTTTGTGATTAGTTGGAATTATTTGGAAGGGACCTGGGAAGTCATTGTTATAACACGTTTGTGAATATCAGGTTTGGTGTGGAGTAGCATTTGACTTCTGAGGTATGGATGATGATTTGTGACCAATTAAATATCTAAACTTTCTATACATCAGAAGTTGTCAACTAGCTGTAATTTTGCCCTCCCCTTCCCTTAACCCAGGACACCTGGTAATGTCTGGAGACATTTTCATTCATCATGACAGGGGAAGGGGGAATGGGAGTTACTGTTACTTCATCTAGTGCAAGGGTCCCCAACCCCCAGGCCATGGACTGGTACTGGTCTATGGCCTGTTAGAACTTGGGCCGTACAGCAGGAGGTGAGCCACTGGAGAGTGAGCACTACTGCCTGAGCCCCGCCTCCTGCGGATCAGCAGCAGCTGACTGTGAACCCTATTGTGAACTGTGTATGTGAGGGGTCTAGGTTGCATGCTCCTTATGAGAATCTAACTAACGTCTGATCTGAAAAGGAACAGTTTCATCCTGAAACCATCCTCTACCCCGTCCTTGGAAAAATTGTCTTCCACAAAACTGGTCCCTGGTGCCAAAATGGCTGGGGACCTCTGATCTAGTAGGTAGAGGCCAGTGATGCTGCTAAATATTCTACAGTGCATAGAAGTCCTCCACTTCAAAAAATTATCCAGCCCAAATGTCAATGGTGCTGAGGTTGAGAAACCCTGCTATAAACCAAACAGACTGCCATTCTTTTTTTTTAATCCTGGGATTCTTTATCACTGTGGATATGTTTCTTGGGCAATTGTTATACCCCATAAATATTCCAAACTTGTTTTGAATATAACAGAATCATCTTTCGGCACCAGTTATCTACTCAGCCTCCACAGGTTAGCATTCTCTGGCTATGGCATGTGTTTTTGGGTGCGTGCTTCAGTTCATAGTAGCAGAGTAGAATGAAACTGTAGACATTCACAGACCTTCTAAAAGGATTAATATATGACCTTCCCTTTCAGGGTTTTCACCATCTGAGCTGCTAAATAAAATAGGTGCTTTACCCAGAGATGCAAGCTTGAAACTACAATGTGACGTAATATGTTGTTTTTAATGCAGATTAGTTTCCTCAATGCCAACGTAACAAAAACCTGGAGTGAAATCCTATTATTCTTGCAAGCTGATGTGCATATTCTCTTCTCATACACAAATAGCTTGGAGACTTGGTCTTGATTTTATGGCATCTGTGTATGCTAGGGCCGCTAATAAAATGGACCCTGACTGACAAGAGTTGAATGGACTTTGTTAATCTGTTAACCAGCTGGGTTCACTTAGGCCTAGTTGACATTTTTAGAGGAATTATTCTGTAATTGGAAATTTCTATGCCTGAGGGACTTGGTAGGTTTATTCTACCTTGCGATCTTTAGGTGCTTTCTATGTATCTATCACATGCAATCAAAGACTTGAAAAAGACTTGAGTGAGGTTAACAGGCTACTGCACACAGCCAAATCTGTCTTGCCACCCACCTGCTTTTGTAAAATAATATTACATTAAAACACAGAAATGCTCTTTTATTTACATATTATCTGTGGGTGCTTTTACATTAAAGTGGCAGAACTGAGTAGTTGGGACAGAGATTTTATATCATGCAAAGCCTAAAATACTTATCTCTTCCTCGGCAGAAAAAGTTCATTGACCCCCATCTAATCCCACTTCCTCATTTTGCAGATGAGGAAATTGACTCCTAGAGGGACTGACTAGACCAAGGTCACACCACTAATAGAAAATCAAGGTTAAAGCATGATTAATACATGTTTTGAGAAATGAGGACAATGAATATCAGACCACTGACAAGCTGTGTTCTAACAGCAAAATGAAGAGAAAAAATTTATTCTGTAAGATGATTTACCCAAAGACAAAAAAAAATGGCTTGATTGATTTACTTCTCCCCTGAATAGATCGGTTGTCTTTATGTCGTGCAGATAGAGCTGAAGCAAGACTTCAGTCAAATGACATCACAATTTTATGCAGCTAGGAGTCTGTTTTCCAAAGAATGGCAGAGTATTTGTTGATCAGCCTCCTGTGTCTCAGTATTATATTCCTCAAAAGTTGAAGTATTGATGGTAAGTCAGAGAAGACACTTTGGTAATTGTTGAAATCTCGACTGTATTAAGATTGACTGTCCCATGGGTGCAGCACACCAACATGGCACAAGTATACATATGTAACAAACCTGCACGTTATGCACATGTACCCTAGAACTTAAAGTATAATAGAAAAAAAAAAAAAAAAGATTGACTGTCCCTGTGTTCTGCTGTGGCACCAGCTGACAGTGATGAAATCTATAGAAGTAGGGCACATTTCCATAACATGAATATTCAGGGTTGGTGATGCAAGAATTATTATTAAACCACTGGGAAGGAACACATTCTCATTATTTGATTGAATACTAAATGCTGCCTTTTAAAAACAATTCAGTATGAATACTTTGATAATGAGGAAAGAGAGATGCTTGGAAAAAAAAGCTCATACTTTTTTCTCCTCTGGTACATAAGAAGGAAATTAAATTAAGTTTAAAATATGTAGCATGTCTACAGAAACTATTTTGGAACCATTAGCTATATTTCATCTAAATCTGTCTTACATATATTGAAGTATAATGTAATAGAAGCCTGAATAGAGTTTGATGTGAATGATTTATATAAAAATAAATTATGTAAAGAAGCATGCTTCAGCATAAATACTCCTGAAAATAAATAAAATGCCTATTACAAATAACAAATTAAATTAAAAAAAAAAAAACCCAGTATTTGTTAGATGTTAGATGTGTTTGCTACAGTTCTGAATTGGATGTGTTTGCTGCATTTCTGTAAATGACACAATTTATATTTTTCAAGGACCCCTGACACCTCTAAGAATCCTGGGTATTCCTCAGAACTGAGTGTGCTTCATATATGATGACAGTTAAGACAGCTGAAGTGCCATCATATATGAAGTACATCCGGTTCCTCATAGCCAAGATGTTATGCATAGGAAATAGGGAAGAAAGGAAAATCATTTGATTCATTCATCCATCAAACATGAATCAAGCCTCTGCTACATGCCAGACAGTGCACAAGGCTCTGGTCCTACACAAATTAAATCAACAGGGTCCTTGTCCTCTAAAAACTGATGATCTAAAGGAGGGTGCAGGCAAGTACACAGACAATTTCAACAGAAAATGGTATGTATTCTGTAACAGAGGTAAGTTCAGATGCCATTGTGGACAATTTCTCTTCCTTTTTGCTGGTTTCTCATCATTCCTTCTAGCTCTTCTCCCCTAATCAGTTTAGGTGAGGTTGTCCCTTAGGCCCAGATTGGGTTTGTACTCTTTTGCATTTCTCTTCCCATCTCCTTCTCCTTCCTCGAGTATGCTGATTCCACTCTTGATTTACTAATTGGGTTGTGCTTCCTTGACTGCCCTCCCAAAGATGGCCATCCCTTGTTAGTGCCTTGAGTTTTCATTTTCTCCTTCTCCTCATTCTCTTCTCTCTTAGAAAAATGAAGCCACCCAATGCCCAATTACTAAAGTTCAGGCTTTCACTAGTAAACCAAACAGATATTGAGTTAATTCATCTACCAGGTGTTCCTATCTGTTATCACAACTCTGCGTAAGCATCTATGTAGCAATTTTATTTTAAGTGAAACTTCTTGCATAATACAAATCCTTTATTTAAAAAGATAGGGGGGTACAAGGCTGAAATTTCAGACATTGTCACTGGAAGCTCCATCTGGTTGCACTATTTAGGTAAAAAACAAATGAACAAGAGACTAGGTGAGGCAAGGTCAGTGAGATACTGGAACAGAAATCAGACTATTCTTTTTAGCGCAACAGCCACTTATCCCATATTTATTCTTCCCATATTTCTTAAAAGGACATCCGCTCTGTGTGGTGCATGGCAGTGGGATATGTTGGGAAGAATCTGGATTTTGGAATCATACTGTGTTCAAATCAGAGACTCAGCTGTTGCAAAAATAAAAATGCATGTGCAAACACCTAACACACTGCTTGGCTTCAGACCTGTGATCAATACACGTGTTATTTTTTCTTTATTATTTTCTTTCCTGCCTTCACTAAGAGAGATAATAAGCAGTAATCATTTACACATATCTGAGAAAAGAAGCTTTGGAGACAGAGCAACGAGTGTTTCTGGAACTGACCTCCACACAGTGTAAATTCAGAAATCAGCAGATCTGCATCATTTATTCAAAGAGAGAACTGCATTGTAATCACTCTCCTGGATGCATGGAGTAAATGAGTGACAGTGAATACCTCAGTCATTGTGAGATGGCAACCTGAAGTGGGTGCATCTGAGCGAAAGGGCAGATACCTCCTCAAAGGTCAAACAGAAACAAGGCAGCAGGCAGCATTGCAGGGGAGGCAACTGCTGGGAAAGACACAGCAAGGAGGAGCAATTATGGGATGCCTCTCTGTGAGGTAGGGTGACTGTATATATGCTTTGAGACATCAGATCTTCCTCACCAAAGAGCCACTCTGGACATTCTTGTTATGACTTCATCCTTTAAGATTTTAAGATTTTAAAAAGCAATACTCTGAAGCTGTTTTGTTTGCTTTACTTTGCTTTAATGACTTAACAGCATTACAACATGGGTTTAAGTTCAAGAGAGTTTAGAAAACCTTTAGAAGAATAAGTCAAGCAAAGTTCAAAAGAAAACATGAATTTATGCTAATTTTACCTTCAGGACTCAGGGCAGAAGTGGCCAAGCTTTTTGGCAGAAGGCACTGCTGAAAGGTATTGTGTGGTTGTGGGGGAGACAGTGGGAGGACGAACTGAATCAGAAACTGTTTTTCTGTCTGGGATGAGGGGAAAATATCTGAAACTATTCCTTCATTGAGCAGAAGGCCAGGGATAGACCCCAAAGAACCAAACTAAACTCAATCATGGCAAAGTATCCTCTTTCTCTTTGTTTCTGCTGCCACACAGAAGAGATGAGGTGGGAATGGTCCAGGAAGATGAATGACTACTTCCCAAGATACCGTGGTGAGGAGGCTGTGGAAAGATGGTAGCAGCAGACTGTGAAGAGAAGTCAATTCACTGCGAGTGGTCAGACAATACCTGAACCATTCATGAGACCAAGAAGACACATGGGACAACCTGTTGGGAACAGAAAGTTCAGAAAAGGGCTAAGAAATAGGATGGAGATAGGGATACTCAATGATCTAGTCATAGGATCAAAATGGGAATGCAATTAGGAAGCAGAAGGCCTGAGACAGACAGCAGCCACTGGGATTGGAAGCAATTTTAGGATGATTTCCCAAAGAGTAGAGATGTTCCAACAATAGCTTGATGATAAATTTTGTATTTTATCAGGCAGTTTGGCACTTCCCCTGGTAATCCATTCTCAGAGTTTCTGTTCCATTAAAAACTGTAGCTTCTTTGGTTGAGGAGTTTCCTGAGTCTGTCTCAGGGCAATAATACCTTCTGGGTTAACTGGAGATTTCATCAGAGCCAGATGGGAGATAACTCCAAAGAGTCATCATGATAACTGCTGTTGATTAGATTCTTTATTTCTGGGCACCACATAGAATTTAGATTGGGACTCCTTTTCTATCTAACTGAGGGATGGAAATCATAATTGCACATTTCATTTTGTCATTACAAATGATAATAAACTCATTGCCATTATACCACATGGTTTAAAAAATAATCTGTCAGAACATTTGTTTCTTGTTGTTCAATGTAACCAACTTTATTAAAGACCCTGTATCAACAGTGTTGTTTTGTTTTGTGGCATAATTAAAATCATATTTCTGACTTGTGTAAAAGTATACATACATGCAAAGTTGTCATATTTTTGGTATAAGTACAGTGATAGACTATATGGGACTTTTGATAACTTACTGGTTTTTAAATGACAGAATTCATTTTTTTTTTTTTTTTTTTTTCATCCTGAATCAGAGTTGTTATCTGCTAAGTCTAGTATTAAAAATAACTCATTAATCCAGAGCTGGAAGAGGTCAGTGAGACAGATTAAAACATTTCCTCAGTTTACATTCCTGGAGTGTGTCTACGTGCAGAGCCTGTAGAGTCAGGGGAAACAAGGGGCAGCCCAGTAAGGAGGAGATAGACTGGGAGAGGGATGACATGGGCTGCTGCCAAAGGCCAAATGCCTCTGTGACTTCTACTACTGAGAAAATGCAGTATTTCAGATCTCTTTTTAAGGAGAGGACTATCTGGATCCACCAGGGCTACCTTCTTCCTAAAGATCTGCTGTGACCTGATGCTGGGTACCATTTGCCTTCTAGTGAATTGCTCACTCAGGTAGAATTCAATACTCTACGAAGAAGACTTGTCTTAATAGAAAGAATGACTGTTTGGAATGACTTTGGGTCTCACTGGAGAGTGAGATCATGTACCATGCCCTTCAGCACATTCTTGTCAATTGGCAGTGGATGAAAATTTCTCCTCTGATTGGTCCTTGAAACTTCATAGGACAGGCGCAGCATCCCAGGTGAATAGGATTATTGGCATAAGTGACTTCATTTTTGCTTCTTATATTAGTTTATCAGGACTGCCATAACAAAATATTGTGACTGGGTGGCTCAATCAAGAAAAAATTATTTTCTCACAGTTCTGGAGGCTGGACGTCATCCAAGTTCAAGGTGCCTGCAGGTTTGGTTTCTAATGAGGCTTCTCTCCTTGGTCTGCAGATGGCTGCCTTCTTGCTGTGTCCTCACACAGCCTTCTCTCTGTGTGCCAGCACACCTGTGTCTCTTCCTGTTGTTTTAAGGAAACCAGTCCTCTTGGATTAGGGCCCTACCCAGTGACCTTATTTATACTTCATTACCTCTTTAAAGGCTTCACCTCTAAATACAGTTACACTGGGGATTAGTTCTTCAATATATAACATTTGGAGGACACAATTCAGTCCAAAACCCTTCTCATACAGCTTCTGTTGGTAGAGAACATCAATAGAAATGTAGCATGAGCAAAAAATAAACCTGTTAGTTTTGAGGCACTGAGATTTTAGGGTTGCTTGTTAATGCAGCACAACCCAGTCTACTCAGATTAATAATCATGGCTTGTCTTTTCTCTGAGTTGAGCAGCAACATATGGTCTTGTTTAATGGGACAGGTCTTTTGGTAGGTCCTGCACTCCTATGCACTTGCATATAATCAGGTATACCACACTCCCTCAGAAAGGATGCATGAGAATCCTTTCAGGTGAGAGGTGCCAAGTGAAATTGCATCAATGTTTAACTATTATTTATTGAGAACCCATTGTGCCAGACTCTAGAGGTACAGTGGTAAATAAGACAAAATCTCCACAACATTCCTCACAGCTCAAAGGAAGAGAGATATTAAACAAATAAACACGCAGATTAGTGTTTATTTTATTACAATTTAGGTAAGTGCTGACAAAATACTATATTTCATTTTTTCTTTTCAATTTTAACTTCAAAGAGGACTATTTTCTCATAAATGAAGACTGGTATATCTAGAAATTAGGTGACAATATTCCATGGACACAGGCTGAGCTGAAAGAGTAGTGTCCTAGGCAGGATGACTGAAATTGTGTCAGCTCTTTGCAGTCTGGATGGGGAGTCATCAGCATGTAGATGATAACCGAAGTTATAGGAATGGTCGAGATCACCCATGTTGGGTGAGAATAAGGTTGGGTATGAAAAAAGGGAGACCACAGCATGAGCCTGAGAACACCAACATTTCAAGAACAGGTAGAGAATGAGGTTCATTCAAAGTGAGTGGAAACAGAACCCCTTGGGAGGTAAGAAGAAAGTAAAAAAAGTAGTACTAGAGAAGCCAAGTGAAGAGATCATTTTCAGGAGTAGGAGAGAGTGGACAGACCTGTCAAGGATGCAGCAACAGAACTAAAATGCACACATGGGATTTAACAACAAAGGGGTTATTGATGACTTTAATGAAAGTGGTGAAGATAGAAACAGACCCAGTGAGTTGAGGCATGAATGGGAGTTGAAGAAATACCTGTGGGAATGTCTACAGCTCTTCTAAATTATGTGGTTTTAATTATTTTAAGAGTATAATTGGATTATTTTGACACAAAGAGGATAAATGCTTCAGGGGATGAATACCCCATTTACCCTGATGTGATTATTACCCCTTGTATGGCTGTATCAAAATATCTTATATACCTTACAAATATATACACCTACTATGTACCCACAGCAATTAAAACTCAAAATATTTTTTATGTGGCTGTAAAGGAGAGGAGTAAAGCAAAGAGTCAGTTGGGAATAAATGAAAATAAGAAAATTAAGGGTGAGTTTTTACATTTTAAGATAGGAGAAACAAATATGAATTCTGATGAGAAGGTGCAGGAGAACAGAGTTAAAGATGAGGGAGAGAGGGGATAATTCACAGAAGTGGGTACTGAGATAATAGGAACAGAGGAGAAAAAAGGAGGTTAGTCAGGAAAGACTTCTATTGTTAGAGTAGAGAAGGCTGAGCTGATGGCTGGGGAGGAAAATTTGTAGATCTGTAGGGGGAAAGAGAAGAAATTTACATCTGATGGTGTGGTGATCTTTAGTGCTATTTACCAGTTCCTTCTGGTTTCTTCTTCAGGACATTTTGGGATCGCACTTCCCTGCCTTCATGGAGTGGCTGTGAGACTTACTTTGCTCATTGAAATGTGGGCAACATCTTCTAGGTTGAAGCCTTTAGAGCCGCTGGGTGATCTGCCACACTCTCCTTTTTCCTTTGCCAAAATGATTAACAGTGTTCCAAATGGTGATTTCTTGATTAGCCAGAATCTTGAGTGGGAACAGTACAGAGAAGACCCGGCTGATCCACAACGGACATGTAGCACGAGTGGAAAATAAACCTTGATTTTGTTTTTAAGCCACTGAGATTTTAGCATTGCTTGTTAATGCAGCATAGCCTAGTCTATTCTAACCATAACTGTGGCTTGTGTTTTCTCTGAGAAGTCAGACAGGAAATCCTTCTAAGCTGAACTCTAGGGTGAAATTATTATTTATTTTAAAGACAATCTAGCTTATCAATCACTCTCACCAATTTTACACAATTGGTTGAAAACAGAAAAAAATGACTGACATGTTCATTTATGTCAGGATTTTAGATTTTTTCTCCACATAGAAGCAGTAATGACTCACAGTTTTAACAGTACAGAATACCTTTCTTAAAATATGCAGATAGATACGCTGCATTGAGCAGTTTTTAAAAAGTAAAGGATAAGCGCATCATTGACGAAGGAAAACTTCCTTTCTAAAAATCTACTTTAAAATATTCCCTTTTTAACTTGCCATAGGATACAAAGATAAGGGCATAATATAGAGAAATACATAAAGTGAGGGAAGAGTGTGTGGGCTCCTGAAGACATCAAGAATTGCTCTTCTACTAAAATATCAAGGCAGAGTTAGGAATTTCAGAGCACAGAGGAAAAAGGTAGAAGACCAGATTTTGATTCATGATAAAAATATGTGAAAGCTAGTGGTTTTACTAAGTCTTTTAAACAGAAAACTAGTGTCCATGTTAAAACAACTCCAATACATAGGGTCTGCAGCAGTTGTATCTCTCTTTCTCTCTCTCTCTCTCTCTCTTTCTTTAGCAAAAGCCTAGACAGTTCTGAATACGAACCTTATAACATGATTTGCTAAGAGGCTGTTTGGGTTTTGTTTCACTTCAATTTAGCATTTAAAAAAATTCCTGAGTGAAAGGCTTTTAGAGAGGAAGAAGGAACAATTCTTTCTCCTTCAGCACAATTTTCACTCAGAATCATGTTTTTATGTGTTTAGTTGCTCTGTTTTTTTAAATGGATAGATAAAAAAAGAAATTTCTTATATTCTTTTAATTTTTAAATTAAAAATTATGAGATGAAATTCCAGGCAAATATGTTGCTACCCCCTAGGGCCTCAGTGCTGATCTGGGATGAATTTAGGTAGAATCAGAGGCCCTTTCTGAAGCTGGAATTCGTAACAAAATTCACAAAAAACCGGAGCATATAGGCAAGTAACTTTATCTGAGAAGAAATGTATTTTATTTTAATTTACTTGGGAATATCTTATGTATCTCCAAGAATTGTGGAAAATGATGATGAACCTCAATAGAGGATGGAAATACCAGGGTGTTGGGCTTGTGTTTCAGCGAGGCCATTGGCATTTGGCTCATCTAGCCTTTAGCGGAGCTTCAGAGTATTAAAAACAGAAACAGGGTCGGGTGGGTTGGCTCATGCCTGTAATCTCAGCACTTTGGGAGACTGAGATGGGTGGATCACTTGAGGTCAGGAGTTTGAGTCCAGCCTAGCCAGCATGGTGAAACCTTGTCTCTACTAAAAATACAAAAATTAGGTGGGTGTTGTGGCACGTGCCTGTAGTCCCAGCTACTTGTGAGGCTGAGGCAGGAGAATGGCTTGAACTTGTGAGGCGGAGGTTGTAGTGAGCCGAGATCATGCCATTGCACTTCAGCCTGGGCAACAGAGTGAGACTGTGTCTCAAAAAAAAAAAAAAAAAAAAAACCACCACAGAAAAAATAAATGACTCAACAAGCAACAGAAAACACAGCTCCTCTAGGTCTAGAGGTACTATGGACTTGAGAATTGCTCCACTCTGCTTTTCCCCATACATTTTGGTTCACCCTCAGGCTGTAAGCAAGATGATAGCCTCATTTCTCACCATTACGATCAGCCAGGAAAACGTCCCAAAGAAGAGGATATACTTCCTGTACCTTGGTCATGTGACACCCTGAATCAATAATCGAAGCTTGGAAAGTGGAATGTTCTGTGTGGTTTGAGCTATACAGAGCAACTCCAGGACTGAGGCATTTATGATCTTTGTGAAAGGGCTACCTGACAGAAAGGAGGAAGGAGTGTACGGAGATTGGTTGCAGTCAGGCAACAACAGCATCTGTAACACTGGTTTGTATAATTAATGTAGCCTCAGTTACTTTCTCTGCCCATTGTAAATTTTACTACAGGGAATTCAAAGTGTTATTTTAGCAGGTGAATTCTGATAGAGAGTCAAGTCAGTGATATAATTGGGGTCTCTCAGAGAGCTAATATATATGAGTATAAATGTGCTTAATTTTATTACTAAGGGCCACATTCCTCAGTCCTCCCTTCTGTAAATAAAGTTACAAAGCACTCAAAGTTATTTGCTGCAAAGGGGACTTTTATAAGTAGTTAATAACGTTTCATATCAGAGTCTGCACTGCAGGGCATTTGGTTATAAAGAGATCTTCACATTAATCCAAAACCCTTTCTTGGCTTTCTAACTGTCATTAAAAGCATCTCTTCATTGGTCCATTTACCTCCATTGATAGTGATCTTGCTCCATGCATCTAGGGACCTACTGGTGTCTCATTGTGGAAAGGAAAGGCTGTGGAGAATGCAGTGCAACCCCTCTTTCCCTTTTGTAACCATTCTCATATACACACAATGTGTTTTCTTATTGGGAATGAATGAATTAAAAGCATTACAAGACCAATGGGATCTATTTTATTTGAGGCATAGCTTTGTTGCCTTGTCCTTTTTCTCCTGTTTTCACTAAGGCCACCCTTTTTACACCCGCCAAGACTTGACATTTGTATAATTCACCTGGAATATAATGTCCCTGGCATGTATGGGAAGTCCATGTGCATCACACATATCTTGATCATTGCTTCACATCTTCTCAGTCTTACCTCGGATTCCAGCCATGGTCATGGAGAACAATTCTGCACAGATGTTCATCTTTACCTTGCCAGAGTCTCTTTGCTAGCCTGAATTTTGCATCTCTTGCTTTCTGCTTTGGAGCTTCTGAGTCCATGGTGCAGACACCTGGGGATCCACTTGGCATTCATTCATGTGGGGAGAATTAATGCCCCTACTAAGCAGTTTTAGGATTCATTCTAAACAACTCCTTAAAGCTTCTGGCAGAATTTAGCATCAGTTGCTGGAGTATTGGTGATATAGTTTGGATGTTTGTCCCCTCCAAATCTCATGTTGAAATGTGATCCCCAGTGTTTGAGTCGGGGTCTAGTGGGAGGTGTGTGGGTCATGGGGGCAGATCCCTCGTGAATAGTTTGGTTTTCTCCCCATGGTAATAGGTGAATTCTTACTCTTAATAGAGTGAATTCACATGACAGCACATTGTTTAAAAAGCCTGGAGCTTCCTCCCTCTTTCTTTTGCTCTATCCCTTGACATGTGACACACCTGCTTCCCCTTCAGCTTCTGCCATGAATAAAAGCTTCCTGAGACCCTCATCAGAAGCAGATGCTGGTGCCGTGCTTTTTGTACAGCCTGCAGAACTGTGAGCCAGAAATAAATCTCTTTTCTTTATAAATTACCAAGTCTCAAGTATTCTTTTATAGCAATGCAAAACAGACTAATATAGCTGGCCAACTCAATAAAACATTTTAAAAAATAGATTAAAAATTGGGGCATAACTTATAGAAAAGCTTATACATCTTAAATATACAGCTTTATGAATTTTTACATATATATACATCCATCCATGCAGCCACCACCAAGATCAAGGTATATACTATTTTGAGCACCTCACAAGTCTACCTTGTACCCTCTTTGTTTTTGAATTTTATATATACTGTTTTGGAACTGATTTCCTGCATTTAATATTATTTTGGAGGGTCCACTTATATTGTTGCAAGTGTTAGTGGCTGTTTTTTTTCACTGTTGTGCAGTATTCCAAATTTAACCACCCACAAATCGTTCTTTTTTTTTTTTTTTGAGACGGAGTCTCACTCTGTCGCCCGGGCTGGAGTGCAGTGGCCGGATCTCAGCTCACTGCAAGCTCCGCCTCCCGGGTTTACGCCATTCTCCTGCCTCAGCCTCCCAAGTAGCTGGGACTACAGGCGCCAGCCACCTCGCCCGGCTAGCTTCTTGTATTTTTTAGTAGAGACGGGGTTTCACCGTGTTAGCCAGGATGGTCTCGAACTCCTGACCTCGTGATCCGCCCATCTCGGCCTCCCAAAGTGCTGGGATTACAGGCTTGAGCCACCGCGCCTGGCCCACAAATCATTCTTATATTGGTTTTCCCTTCTTTCCCATTTTGATCTCTCTGGATCTTCATTCCATTTCATTGGAATTATATTCCAAATACACTATCTGCAACCATTTCTCCTGCTTTCCCCACATCCCTCTTCCAGGTCCCTAGTGCTCCAGGTTTATTGTTGAGAGTTAGGAGATAGTCATTCTCTAATTTAGCTTGGCTCCTTACTTGATATTTGACCCTAAAAAAGCCATTTCCTCACTGAAGGGTTCAAGTTTCCTCAGCCATAATATATGAGGATCTTTGAGATGCATTCTAGTCTCAAATTTCTGAAATTCAGAACTGAAATTTGTAAGGGGTTTTTTTTTGAGGGGAGAGATGATACTCAAGAAACAGAAATAAATGGTGGAATTTCATGCACAAGAAACCATAGGTGAGGGGTAATGTTTTTATATAGATACATTCTTGGTGCTCTAAAATCTCACCATCTTAGTGGTTGTTGACCTTGTGTCTTCTCCTGAGCTGAGGCAGACTCATCTTGTGCAAAGCAGTCACTGGAAGGAGGTCAGCACTTCAGAATGAGGGGCAGCTTGGAAGGAGGCAAGGATCCTGGAGTGGAAGAGCAGTGAAAAAGCTACAGGAAATGCAACTGTTTTGTTTCATAGCCACTCTTTTCTCAGGACAACTGAAACTATGAACCATTTCTGAGATGATTTCTGTGGCAAAAATGTATCTGAAATAAGACATACATTTTATGAGGGTGGCTTATAATAAAATTCACCTGAGATTGTGGGAGAAAGAAACTCTGATGCGTGACCACACCTTCCCACTCATTCTATAATATTTATTTCACATTAGATCACCTAAACCTTTTCTGAGTAACTACCGTAAATTGCACAGCCATTATGGTAATTGATTTCATATTTCACTTGTGGATGTCACCAAGGTTTGTCTTTACTCCGTGATATTGTTTCCATGGTAACGAATGCATTTTTAAATGATAAGAAACATGAAAAGTAGAAAAGATCAATTAGTAATATATAATGCCAATTGACATATAAATGTTTGAGATTTATACCTGAAACATTTGAAAAAAGGTGAAGCACAATTTTTCAAAAGTAAACAAACTAATCTGACAATTAGGGTTAGATATTGGTGAATGGTGCATATACTGGTGTTAAATAAATCTACACTGTGTTGCACATATCATTTGGCCATGCCAAACTTTAGACCTTTATGTAAATGAACAAGTGTGAGTTAATCATGCAATCATCCTTACTAAATTATGTATTATAGTACCTAGATCCCTCCTGCCCCTCTTGTCTAATCTTTCTGTCATTTCATTCTTTATTGGCATTTTTTTATCATAAGGGAAGGAAGAGAAGGTAATATTAAAATGATTATATTTTGCTTCTCAACAGCTCTGTCTTTGAGAACACATTAATTACTTCATTCATTTGCTGAGCATATTCCAAAAACTAATGCCCTTTGCTGTTCCTCAATCAGGCAAAGCACTTTCCTGCTTAAGAACTTGTGGGCTCAATGTTCCTTTTGTCTGGAAAGCTCTCCCCCAGACAGCTTCATGTATTACTCATAATTTCTTTAATGTCTTTGCTCAAATGTCACCTTCTTAGAGAGATCTTCTCTGCTAGCCTTTATAAACAGTAACCCTTACTGCCAACCTGCATACCCTCTGCCTTAACTACTTTATACTCCGCATTTCTTATCACCATCTAACAAAGCACACATTAATGAATGAATTAATTCACTCGTTCATTCCACATCTTCCCACTAAAATAAGACCAATGAGACTTACGTACAGAGAATTTGCCTGCTGTCTACTCACTGGTATATTTTGGTTTTAGAATGATAGTACCTGGTGTTTCATAGGAGTGTGATAACTATTTTTTGAGTGGCTAAATGAATTTAGAGTGAACAAGACAGACTCTGTTCCTGCCTTCAGGGATCTCATATTCTGGGGATCAATAGTTAATAGACAAGCTCTGAACAAAAAATTGTAATAAAAATTATATTTAACAAAATTACAATGGAAAGTATATACCATAGTCACTTAATCCAATCTGCTGGGTGTCAGAGAAGATTTGTTGGGAGATTGGCATTAAGCTGAGGCCAGAGGAAGAGTAAAAACAGTAACGGAGTGCTCCAGGAAATGGAATAAACTGTCAGATTGGATGGACCAAGAAGCACATTGCTATGCAATTCTATTTAGAGCAGACTATAATTTCTGCCATATTTTATGTGACTAGTTCAGTGTTTAACAAACTAACTCTGCATGTTCTTAGGTGAAGTGTGCCCTCTCCAGTTACTTCCACGTTTCCCCACTGCTGATTATATTATGCTTCCCAGGATCTACATATTACATTTACCTTCCTGGCTGTCTGGACCCTACAGGTATGTGAGTGAGCAACCTCTGGTTTAGAGCATTCTAAGGCATCAGAGATTTCCTGGAATTTTCCCTTTGGGAAGCGTGTATGCTGAGCCTGGTCTCCTGAAAGCCTTAGTGTGGATCAAAATAATTGATCTACTACTATTATTTTATGGTTTCAAGATATATCAGATAAGGAGTCACATTTTGGACTTTTAAATAATTCAGAGTAATTTTGTTTTTCAGTGAATGCTGTATTTGTAGGAGGTGGAAATATGCATCCAAATGACAAAACAATATTCTTCAGAAAATGTGACTTTTTAAATGATCATATGTGCAAAGGGATTATATTTTCTTCCTTGTTAATTCCTGGGTGTGGAGAATGCAGAGGTGGGGGTGAGCAAGGCTTGTGATATACCTCATACCAGCACTCTATGCTCACCTTCATCAGACCCTGGCCTTGCAGTTCCCAATTACACATACTTCTGGTTTGTGGGTAGTTGGGCCACATGGTCTAGAAGTCAGGACTGGAGTACAGACCCTGGAGCCAGACTCCTGGGACTTGAAGTCTGGCTTCTCCAGCCACCAGCTGTATAACTATGGGAAGTTACTAAACTTCTCATTGCTTTATTTCCCTCCTCTATAAAATGGGACTACAATAGTGCCTCTTCTGTGGTTTGTTACGACAATTAAATAAGTTAATTTATGTAAAGCCCTTAGAACAGTGTTCGATATTCAGCAATTTCTCAATAAATTTTAAGCACAGTAGCTATTATAATTATTATAGAATATCCAATAAAATCCTGGAAGACATGAAACTTTTCTGGACAAAAGATACATGGACTGATTGTTCCTGTTGCTCTCAGGAAGAAGATAAATATAGAACAATAATCTAATGACTGACAAATAAAAACATTATTAAAGCTGATGTTATTTAACTTAATAAAATGGCTGTCAGTTTATGAAATCTGATAGAGAAAACGTGACATTTTTCAATATGCTAATGGAAAAATTTTTGCAGAATTTGTCTTAAGATTTTACAAGTAACTTCTTTTCAACAAAAATATCTAGCAGCCCAAAAATACTTCGCAGAAGCAATTTGATTATAACCTTAAATGGAGAATCCCAAAGTTAAGTAATGTATTTGTGTACAAAGTTCTCAAATACACTTCATAAAGATTGGGTTGCTAGATAGCTTAGGACATGGTCAGTTTTTGCACATTCACTGCAACAGGACAGTGCTGTATAGAAAGAACAGAAATCTGAAATTAGATTGAATTTTAGAAATCTGAAATTAGATTGAAGCAGGTGCTGGGAAGAAATCCAGCATAGGAGGCTGAACTGATATCTAGAATCTCTGTCAATACCTAGGCAAACAGTCCTCTCTGGAGGCTTCAAAACAGTAATTAGTGAGAATATGCAATAAGAGAGAATTCAGCATCAATAATCTCAGATGTCAAGGCAGGCAGGCAGTTGGTATCTAAGGAGTTTGCCAGTAAATCTTGAAGTATGCAAGGCATGGCTTCAGAGTTGGATTTTGGGGGAAATTTAAATGTGGGTTTGGTGGAAAGGGGAAAGAATGGAAGGTGTGTAGCAGGTTTCTAGTTCTAAGACTATTATTAAAGTAGCTATTTAGTCATAGAACAAGGCAGAAACCAGGTTAAGCAAACTGGAGCACATAGACCTCTAGGGGGAGCCCAAGGCTCTTTTCTGTTCTTGCACCCTGCACATTCCCCTGCACTCCCGGCTCCCATTCCCAGGTACAGGTTTCACTGTAAGAAGGAATGCTGTCAGGAATAGATACAATTCGAAGGCCCTCTTTCCATCATAGTACAAGAAGGTGAAACTTTCAAAAGATTTTTTTTTTTTTAAAAAAGGACACAGATGGGCATGAATTTCCTTGTTTCTTCCTTCCAGAATGATGAGACATGGGCTCCTTTAAAGTAACTACAGCCATTTTTTCTCTGCTCAGTGCTTTTATCCTTCCATGGGCCTGGACCTAACCCTCTTCTAGTTCCTCTCTTCCACCGCTGCCCCAATCAGCCATGGGAGGTACAGGGAGAGTGTCTCTGCCCTGCTCCTTTTCATCTCCATCATCTCTATCTGAGGTGTGTGGCCTCTGAGCACCTTAGGAGCTTCATCTCATGAGATGCTTTACTCTCTCTTCCTTAAGGATGTAGCCTGGAGAGAATTCTGCCAATGATGATATTCAGGTATTTATGAGTCCTTAATTCTATGCCATCGTATTTTCACTCTTTAAAAGCATCACTCTTTAAAAGAAGAACTTTAAAATTTCTTCTTCCTCCTCTTCTTCTTCTCCTCATCCTTCTTCTCCTTCTTGTTCTTCTTCTTCTCCTTCTCCTTCTTCTCCTTCTTCTATTTCCTAGTTATCAACTTGATCTACTGGGTTGTCAAACAGGCATCTCAATTTCTAACAGAATACAAGATGAGAATTGGGCCTTGGAAACAAGCAGAAACTCAGTTACTAAGGCTGGTGCAAAAAGGCCAGGATCATTAACGTGGCTTGATGATTTATACACATTATCATTAAACATCACAATTCTCTAAGAGGATTTTTTCTGGGGGGGATGGGGTCTCACTCTGTTGCCCAGTTTGGAGTGCCATGGTGTAATCAAGGCTCATTGTAGTCATGACCTCCCAGGGTCCAGTAATCCTCCTACCTCAGCCTAACGAGCAGATGAGATGACAGGTATGTCAACATGCCCAGCAATTTTTTAAAATCTTTGGAGATATGAGGGTCTTACTATGTTGCCCAGGCTGGTCTCGAACTCCTGGGCTCAAGCACCTTGGCCTGTCTTGGTGTCCCAAAGTGTTATGATTAAAGGCGTTAGCCACTGTGCCCAGCCAAGGGGAATGTTTTTACCCTACTTTACATATGACAAAAGTACATTCACCTTAGGGAACCTATCAAAGGTGCATGAAATTATGAATGGTAAATCAAGAATTTAGGCTTTAGTTTGATAATAAAGCCTATCCCCATTCTACCATTCCAATGGACCTACTTTGTCAAGATTACCAACAGCTTCTATGTTGTCAAATCTAATGGACCTGACTCTATCTGCATTTTGTTGGACTTGTCAGAAGCAGTGAACGATTTATAATTTTGTTAAAATACTCTCGGCTATTAGCTTTTCTGACATCACACTCTTCCGCTTTTTCTCACAACAGTCACTTCCAACTCCAGGCACTCCTACTTTCCTTCCACTGTGTTAGTTTTCATCAAAACCTTTATTACCATCTGATGCATTGTGAGCACACAGCAGGTTCTCAATAAAAATATTCTGGATTAAAATGTTTATTAATTAAGAACTCACAAATATCTATTTACAAATGAGGCTGCTCTCTTGGGCCACAAGTCCTAGAAGCCATGGGGTGTAGAAGTTAAGATGATGGGCTCAAAGGCCTGACTGAGTGGACTTGGTTCCCAACTCTACCATTTGCTAGTTGTTTGACCCAGTTACTTACTTTCTTTGCTTCTAAATTTCCCCTTTAATACAATAGAAATACTAGTAATTGTACTTAATAATACTGAAAGAACTTATTCCATAAGTTGTTTTGAAGGTAAATGACTTAATACATGCCAAGAACTTCAGACAGTATCTCATATATAGTAACAGTGCCCAATAAGTCTTAGTTCTTCTTCCTCCTCTCCTTCTTCTCCTTCTCCTTGTTCTTCTTCTTCTCCTTCTCCTTCTTCTCCTTCTTCTATTTCCTAGTTATCTACTTGATCTACTGGGTTGTCAAACAGGCATCTCAAGCTTAGTATGTCCAAAGGAGAACCCTTGATTGTTTTCCCAGGCTTGTCTTCCCTCCGGAAATCACCATCTCAGTAAATGGCACCACATGATGCTCACAAAATAAAGAGGGATCATCTTCAGTTTCTCTCTTTTCTATATCTACTTTGTCCAATCCACCAGCAAGTTTGTGAAGATTCTACTTGCAAAATATATCCGTAGCTCTGCAATTCCACTGCTATTATTCCACTCTAATCCAAGATACCACGATCTCTTTCCTTCACTATACTAATACCTTTAAATGTGTTCATTTTCTCCTCTTGCTCCCTTCAAATTCATTATCATACTAAAGCCACAGCAATTTTTAAAGAAGACTCCCCTAATCATACCCTTCAGTAACTTTTCCTTGAATGTAGAATAAAATCCAAACTCTTTTCCATGACTTACAAGGGCCTGCACAATCTCAAAACTACCTCCCTTTCCAGTCTCATCTTGTTCCACTTGCCTTTTTGTCTGCAATACGTCAGTCACACTGGCTATGTTTTTTGTTCAATGAAACTGTTTTCTACACTTTACTAACTCAGAACTTTTGATTTCCTTCTACCTGGAATGCTATTCCCTGAGTTTTTGGAATAGTTGGTTTCTTTCCATTCTCCATGTCTGAGCTCAAAGGTCACATGTGCAGAGAGGCTTCTCTATAACACCCTTGCTAAAATTTGGAGATGATATGTGCATAATTCTGTGATATTTAGATTTGAATAGTTTGCTTTAGTGAAACAATTCTTTGAGCTGTCAGATAAGATTTATTTTTACTTATTTTTATTAATTTAAATATTTGTGCATGTTTATGGAATAAATACATTTAATATTTTGCTACATGCACAGACTGTGTAATGACAGATAAGGAGACTTGAGTTGTCCATCACCTTGAGCATTTATCATTTCTATAATCTGGGAACATTTCAAGCCCTCTTTTTAAGGTATTTTGAAGTACACAATACATTGTCATTAACTATACTAACCCTACTCTGCTATTGAACATTAGAACTTACTCTTTCTAACTGTGTGTTTGTACATTTGTACCAATCTCTCTTTAGATTCCCCACTTCCGAGTCTCTGGTAACAATCATTCTACTCTCTGCCTCCATGAGATCAACTTTTTTAACTCCCACATATGAGTGAGAACATGTGATATTTGTCTTCCTCTGCCTGGCTTTAGTGAAACAATCATTCTTTTTAGTGACTTTCAACCTTTATTTGTTTGTTATTGTTTCAACCTTTATTTATTTATTTGTTTGCTCTGGACAACTTTTAAATTAATAAACTGTTGAATTGAACCCCATTATGTAAAGATGCTAAAGTCAGGACAGCTCTGCTTGTTTTAGAACAGGGTGAGGAGTGACGAACCAGATTCCCATCTTCTCATCCTTTTAGTAGTTCCCTAGAGTGATACTGACTTAGGAGCCCGATCAGAGAACCAACAGTTTGCATAATCTATACCTAGATTAAGCGAATTTTCAATTAGAAAGATGGACATGGCTACATCCACATAAAACCAAAATATCTGGTCAATTTCATAAAGTATCTAGATAAACATTCTTATTGCATTTTCTTGTGATTTTATTCTCACACATTTATTCCTACAACTACTTTTCTTCCCCTTGAAATCAGTAAATGGATATCTTGGGGTCCTAGCACCTAGAACCCAGCCTTGCACGCATAAGAGACACAGTAAATGCTTTTTGACTAAATTAAATGCATAGATAAAGGCATACAAAGGTTTAAATTTGGCTTTATGCTTTTTTGTAACCTTTAAAGAAGTTCTATGTCATAACCTCATTTCACGTTTTGTGACAGTGATCCCTTCAAGCGTAATATACTTATGGCATGTCTACTGAGTACCGGGTAATGCTGGGTGCTTTCCCGTGTCATGAATGTTTTACATAATTCTTATACAAACCACTGAAGCTGGGCATTGTCCACACTTTTACATATGAAGGACATTAGTGTATTTCATAGAGGTTAATTGATTAATGCCTTGTTAAATGGAAGGGAGAGGATTAAAAATATGACCTTTTTCACCTCAAAGTTCATTTTCTTCTCTTATATTATGAAAAATACAAAGCCTAATTCCCTAATCAGTACAGAAGCATCCTGAAAGAATCATGTTAGTTTTGGAGGTCAATACTTTAAAGACGTAATTAATTAAAAAGGGCACAGATAGGGTTAAAGAGTAAGCTGGTGATATTTGACTTCTTCAAAGTTTATATTAGAAGCTGATAATATGAATTACGTATAATTAATAAAGTGACATTGACTTTTATTTTACTGAAATTTGGGCTTTGTTAAAGCTTGAAAGAGAACCCTCCTTCAACACTTTCATTCCACAAATGTTGGCATTAAAAAGCGTCTGCATTCACTAGGAAGTCAGGAAGCCTAGGCGCTCTGAAATTGGGTGTTATCTATTTTTGTACCGCAAAATAACTAATAATATTTAATTATTTCATTTTTCACATTAATGATAGCACTGATAGGAGACTCTACTAAGCCATAACCAGAATGAAGTGCATTTTGGAAGATTTATAAACACCAAATGGTTACCTCTACTTTCTAGTATCATGCCCAGCTTCCATTCACCTAGTTAGCAGTAAGTGTGAGGTGAGAAAAACAAATTTATTTTTCTGCAAAGTAGTCGTCAAACAGACATTCAGTCACTGGGAGAATGTTAAAATGGCGGCAGTTCAAAAACAAGACTATAACGCAGAAAACTATTTTGATAAAAGACAACCTTATCAATTTAGGCAGAGGTAGATTATCACTAAACTTCTTCTATGTATGATTTAAAATCACACTTGGAACGTTTCATTTATATTTATTAAAATAATGTTGGAAAGCAGAAAAGAATAATAGAACATAGTAATTCAAAGAAGTGAAGGACCCTAAAAAAAGAAATATGAATTAAATTCTGTTACTTTTTCAACAGGTATAGCTTAGTACTATCTATCTAGATCTGTACCATCTGTATCTATCTATAAAAATGTTTATTATAATTTCTAAGAAAATTAAACTGTGGTCCACATGGTCCCTGTGAATGTAGGAATTAGCACCTATTTTGGGAGTCATGACACAATTATACCTGCTTGTTATGGACCCTAGAAGTAGACAGAAGTTTTAACCTTTTTTTCTCTATTAATAAATGAGAAAATAGAAGAAATATTCAATCAACTATAAATTAAACAATTTATAATTTACAATGAAATTAACAATAAAATTAAGAGAGATAAAAGTTATGAAGAAAAAACATAAAGAGAAAAAATACTGATTCTAAGAGGAGGCTTAGTGAACCCACAGTGAGGTTGAATTGGGGGAGGGAGCAAGGCAAGGGGGCACTGAGTTCAATTTTCATTTTATTTTATATATTATGAGAGCATTTATTTTATAGCCCCTAATATTTTTAATGTGCTTTGTAATGCACAAAACATATTTATATAGAAGAGAATATGCTTAATGATTTATCAATTCATTCAACAAATATTAAAGGACTACTTTGGGCTAGATATAGCTCTCTGTACTGATGGTACAGTGGAGACCAAGATAGGCAAATCTCTGCCCTCATGGAGCTTGCAGTCTAGTTGGCATACCAGTCAATAAATAAATATATTGCATAAGGATAAATATAACATGTGCTGTAAAAAAGAGAGCAAGAAACAGAGAATGACGGGAAGAGGGTTTATTTATACTGGCAGAATGGGGAAAGCCTCTTTGAGGAGGTCATAGTGGAACCGAGACTTAATGAGTAACCGAGGGAGCCAGCTGGAGGAATATCTGAGAGAACTGCACATAAGGCAGAGGCCATGCAGTCAGTGGAGGGGAAAAGGGGGGAAATGACAAGTCAGGGTGCAGTCTGAGGTTTTAAGTCTAGATAATGAGGGTGTGAAAAGGGAGTTTGGAGACCAGTGCTGCTTCGGGAAGGTAGGTAATGTTATCAGTTTAGATATGGTGATTCTGAAGCAAAAGTGAGATATTCAAGTGGAAATGTCCAACAGGAAGTATGGAATGAAATAGGATGTATGTTAGAAATATGAGAATCCCATGCACAGAAATGACTTAGAAAGTTCTGAGAGCAAAAGGCTGAGGGAGGCATTTTAAGAAAAACCTTCATTTGGTAATGGGGAAGAAAGAGGACAATATAAACAGATAAAGAAGGTATTTTTAATATAGTAGATTAAAATCGAAAGTATAAAACAGACTAAAAGGGAGAATCAATCAGAATAGTTTGGGGTCACATAGGATAAGGGAAGAGAGCATTTCACAGAGGAATTGGTAAAACATGACGCAAAAGAGCAAACAAGTACTTCAGAAATGTAAAAATTAAGATGGGAAATCATTAAGTCATATTTGGAACCAGATAGTCTTGCACCAACACTTGCTAGGTAAGTGATTTTAATCTTAACTGGGCTCAGTTTTCTTGAGATTGTTGTTGGAATTAGAAGTAATGGAGCATATTCACAAGAGGTTGGCATGTAATAAAAGATAATCGATATTTTTGACCTATAAAAAGTTTTCAGACTGGTTTAAGAAAACTTGAAAAATGAGTATAAAGTGTGTGTGTGTGTGTGTGTGTGTGTGTGTGTGTTTTAGAAACACTTTAGCAGAAGAAACAGACCTGATGATTTTAAGAGAAATAATAGTAATTTCATAGACAGAACTTCTATAAGCGTTTCCTTCTACCTCCTTTCTAACAGAGCCACAATTTTCTTCAGACATCAACCATGAAGCCCAGGTTCCCGAGAAGAAGCTGACTTCATCCCTAGCAGCCTTTGGGTCTGATTTTCCTGATTCTGAGATTCCCAAATTTCTTGGTTCCCTGTGTCTTAGTGTCTAAGTAACTTTTTTTTTTTTTTAATTATACTTTAAGTTCTGGGGTACATGTACAGAACGTGCAGGTTTGTTACATAGATATACACGTGCCATGATGGTTTGCTGCACCCATCAACCTGTGAGCTACAGGTTATTACCTGTACCTACAGATTCTATGATCTACAGAAATTAGGTATTTCTCCCAGTGCTAACCCTCCCCTGGGTCCCCACCCCCGACAGGCCCAGGTGTGTGACGTTCCCCTCCCTGTGTCTATGTATTCTCTTTGTTCAACTCCCACTTAATGAGTAAGAACATGTGGTGTTTGGTTTTCTGTTCTTGTGTTAGTTTGCTGAGAATGATGGTTTCCAGCTTCATCCATGTCCCTGCAAAGGACATGAACTCATCCTTTTTATGGCTGCATAGTATTCCAGGGTGTATATGTGCTACATTTTCTTTACCCAGTTTATCATCGATGGGCATCTGGGTTGGTTCCAAGTCTTTGCTACTGTGAACAGTGCCACAATAAACATACATGTGCATGTGTTCTTATAGCAGAATGATTTATAATCCTTTGGGTATATGCCCAGTAATGGGATTGCTGAGTCAAATGGTATTTCTAGTTCTAGATCCTTGAGGAATCGCCACACTGTTTTCCACAATAGTTTAACTGCACTCCCAGATAACTTTTTATGATGTATTTGAGTCAAAAGAAATACCTAGCAATTCAAAACTTCTCAAACCTGGGCTTAGATCGTATATCACCACCCTCATTACCTCAACCTAACGGATTTTGTGCAATGCTTGCTCTTTATCAAAACAACTATTGAAAAAACAGCTTCTCAAAGGTGTATCATCGTTGAAAGGAATGTGACAGCATCTCACGTTGAAATTGTGAATGACCTTGAGCTAATAGATTTTGTAATGTCCTACAGATGTTGAGTATCGCTATATTTCCTTCAAAAATCTAAAATATACTGTATACCCTTGTGAGTTTATTATAGCGTCCTTTCACACAGTTTTGGAAACAGCATCCTTTCACACAGTTTTGGAAACAGCATCCTTTCACACAGTTTTGGAAAACCCATCTCGAAGTGTAATTTTATTTTCTTTGCTACTGATTGGGGTAGATGTGTGGTCTAATTTTGGCAATTATGGCAGGAAAAATGTTTTAAGTGTAGACTTTGTTATTATTTAGGTATGGTGAGATAAACAGGTTAGGAGACAACTGTCATCAAAAAGACAGTTTGTTATACTCACAGATCCCAAGAGAAGGGGCATGCCACCCCATGGGGGCTACATGAGGAAGGACTGGTATTGGTCAAGAGGCAGAAGGAGCTCTTGCCAAAGGTGGCCAAGATCCTATATTGTGAGTTCTATGGGACATACCAGGCAAGGCAAGGTAAGAAGGTTAAAGATTGGCTAGTTTTGATAACTTTCACAGGCTGTGGGGCTTAGGGACTGACTGTCCTTAGTTGTTTGATACCCGGTCCTTGGGGTGACTAGGGCAGGTGGATAGTGGTCTGGAGTATGAGAGCTTGATAAGAGAAGTGGCTACGGGTATGGACTGTGGATTGGTTGGTTTGCATGTCAAAGGATAGTGGTCTGGAGTATGAGAGCTTGATAAGAGAAGTGGTTATGGGTATGGACTGTGGATTGGTTGGTTTGCATGTCAAAGGCATGCTTGCAGGAGAGCCCTTTATGATCTCTAGGAATTGGCAACCTTGGGAGGAGCAGTCTCTCTAGAATTAGCAAGGTCCTAAAATGTCAAAGAATCAGAAACACATGGTTCATACAAGGACAGTGCATCTGAGTTTCTGGAACAGCTGTGGAATTGCTGCCCTGTCTCTCCCTTTGGAGATGGGAGACTTGGGACTGATTCCATAATCTTGCTAACACCCAGAGGATGAAGATGAGAGAGGGAGGTGGGTGGACACAAGAGAACTGAAGGACAACAGAGGAGAGTCATTGTATTAGGTTGACCCTGAACCTTATTAATCTTTGGGCTTTCAGTTACGTGATCTGATACGTTGTCTTAATGTTTAAATTGGTTTATTGTTGCTGTTCATTACTGTTGTCTTTTTAGATTTCTGATTACTTTCAGCTGTGCTCTTCTAACATTTACAAAACTACAGCATGAACACCCTCAGGATCTACTGGGGAGGGATTAATTTTCTAAAGGAAAGGAAAAATTTTTCGAGTCTGCTTTTGATATTAAGATGTATTACAGAGGCTTGCTGAATGTTTGCCCTCCTAGAATAAATGAAGAATACAAGGCTTTTAGTTGCATTTGCATTCAATAGATGACTTAGTTTGCTAACTTAAGTGTAATACATTTTTTTTTTTTTTTTGCAAAGATCATTCTGAAATATCTTATCACTGCTGGATAGGAGAAAGTCATGTAGCATTTCTATAATAATCTCCCACTTTAAATATTTCATACTAGGGTAATCGAAATTCATATGGAGATTTTAAAAATAGCTTACAGGTTTTTAGGAAAACACTATTATTTCTTGTGAAGAGATGACTACTGGGGAAATTCTGAATCAAATCCATTTGTTCAGTTTATACTATGTATATGGGGAAAATAATATCCCTTAAGATGCAACATTTTTACAAATATCCCTATTAACACACATAAGTAGTACACTAAAAGTGTGTGTGTTTGTCTGCATGTGTGAATTTGTATATGTATAAACATGTAAAAACCTTATATTCAATACAGGTTACTTCTTATGTCCAATGGGATAATGGTTTAATAAATATGAGAGTTTTGATTTCTTAACAACTAATTTATAAAAGTTTTATTAAATTAATACATACACATGGTTTTTTAAAATAAATTAAATAATACGAAAAGTAATTATAATAAAAAACAGTGACAGCCCATCAAAATTCAGTCTCTAGGGTCAACAGCTTTGAATTCTGTCTTCCTGTGATTTCCATGTTTTTCTATACAGTATGTTTTAAGTGCTGTTTGTTTACTGATTAGTTCTGTTTGCCATATATCGAGTATTTTTTATTATGATTCATATGTTAATTTCACTGTATTTTCAACCCCTTCTCCCATTCTCTTTTAAAAATTTTTTATTTAAAAAATTGTCAAATAAAAATTATGTATATTTATGCGTGTACAACATGATGCTTTGAAATTTGTATACACTGTGGAATGCCTAAATCAAGCTAATGAACATGTATATGCATTACATCACATACTTACCACTTTTTGCTGGAATAAGTTCAAGAGATCTATATTACAATATGGTGCTGAGAATTAATAGCAATGTATTATACATGTGAAAATTGCCAAGATTATATTTTGTGTTCTCATCCCATGCTCTTAATATAGTTCTAGCACTATTTTTAGTTGAGATAATCTGTGTTTATGTCTTTATGACAACGTACTGTTTATTGAGTTCAGAAGTGTAGTATAGATGCAACAAGTAAGTGCCCTGTGTTTTTTTTGCCTAAATTATTTTACATGTATGCCCTTTGTTTTTCCATGTACTTCACCATGGCATCTATCATACCATGTATTTATCAAGTCTATATTTTTTTTCAGCAAACTTACCTTTGGAGAGCTTGTTCCTCCTGCTTGAATTAGGACTTGTTACTTTCTGGGTACCAAACTGCTCTCAAGCTGTGGGGTTTCTTTACCCCTCTCTTGGTTCCAGTCATCATTTCCTGAGTCCCATGCCTTCTACTTTCTACTTCGTTCCCTTGTTTTGCTAGAGCATGTTCTCCAGTCGCTCTGCAGGAAAGGCTGCAAGGCAATTCTGACATATTAAATACCTTTTATTCTGGTTTCAGGTTGGGTTTAGGATATTAGTTTGAAAAAAATAAATCTTCCAGAATTTCAAAGGCATTTCTCCATTTTCTTAGTCTCCAGTGTTGTAGGGTAATCTATTGCCATTCTTAGTTTCTGACATCTTTTCTTTTCTCAAGTCTTATTTGTCCTTAAATTTCCCATTCATTTTCATTATTATTATTATTTTTATTTTATCCAGCTCTCCTTTTAATCTCTCTCTCTTTTTTTTTTTTTTTTTTGAGACAGAGTTTCACTCTTTCGCCCAGGCTGGAGTGCAGTGGCACGATCTCAGCCCACTGCAACCTCCTGCCCTCAGGTATGGTTTGGCTCTGTGTCCCCACCCAAATTTCATCTCGAAATGTAATCCCCATAATCCCCACATGTCAAGGAAGGAACCTGGTGAGGGTGTTTGGATCATAAGCACGGTTTCCCCCATGCTGTTCTCGTGATAGTAAGTGAGTTCTCATGAGATACGATGGTTTTATAAGTGGTTCACACTCCCTCCCTCCTGCTGCCTGGTGAAGAAGGTGCCTGATTCCCCTTCTGCCATGATCGTAAGTTTCTGAGGTGTCCCCAGCCATGTGGAACTGTGAGTCAATTAAACCTCCTTCCTTTATAAATTACCCAGTCTCGTGTATTTCTTTATAGCACTGTGAAAATGGACTGATACAGACAGCATGCCAAATCCCAAGTATACAATTCAATTATTTTTCATGAAGTGAATTAGCCATGTAACCACCACCAGATCAAGATATACCTTTACTAGCACTCCAGAGGCCTCCTTCATACTCTTCCCAGTCATTACAAAGGGAACCGTTATTCTAGTTCTATAAATGTGTTTTGAACTCTACATAAATAGAATCATTCAGTATGCATTTGTGTGTGTTTAGCTTCTTTTGCTCAACATTATAAAATTCATCTAGGTTACCATGTGAAACAAGTTTTATTTTTATAACTGTATGGTATTCCACCATATCAATGTTCTGAAATTTGCTTATCCAGTCTATTTTTGATAGACATTTGGGTTGGGGCTATTTCAGGTAATGAATATTGTTTATAGATTCATTTACATATTCCTTTGATGTACAATTTTTTTGTGTTCTTTTGGGGTATATACATCTAAGAGTTGAATTGTTCTGTTTTAGAACCTTTTTCTTTTTTTTTTTTTTTTTTTTTTTTTTTGGAGACGGAGTCTCCGCTCTGTCGCCCGGGCTGGAGTGCAGTGGCCGGATCTCAGCTCATCGCAAGCTCCGCCTCCCGGGTTTATATGCCATTCTCCTGCCTCAGCCTCCCGAGTAGCTGGGACTACAGGCGCCCGCCACCACGCCCGGCTAGTTTTTTGTATTTTTTAGTAGAGACGGGGTTTCACCATGTTAGCCAGGATGGTCTCGATCTCCTGACCTCGTGATCCGCCCGTCTCGGCCTCCCAAAGTGCTGGGATTAAAGGCTTGAGCCACCGCGCCCGGCCTTTAGAACCTTTTTCTAAACTATTTTCTAATGGGATTTTATCAGTTAATATTTCCACCAGCACTGCAGGAGAGTTGCCATTGCTCTGTATCTGCACCAATGAATGGAATTATCTCTGATAATACTTTTTAAATAAATTGTTTCTCTTTAAATCTGCCAAAAATTTGTTTATGTGTTGATTGGTTGATTGGTTGCAGCTAAGAATGATGTTTGATAGTTTTATTAGTCTGGTTCTCCAGGAAAACAGAAACAAAATACATATACAATATGCCATAAATAATTAATATTATATATCATTATAACTTATGTATTTATGTGAATTAATATTATATATATAATTTCTTTGTATAAATGTAAATATACAAATATTTATAAAGACATTTATGATAAGGAGTTGGAGCATGCATTATGGAGGCAAAATTCCAAGATCTGTATTCAGCCAGATGGATAGCCAGGAGAGCCGATGGGGTAGGTTCTATTCTGAGTTTAATCTTGAAGAAGTAGAACTCTGTCCCAGCTAGAAGCCTGTCAGGCAGAGAGAACAAATCCTCCCTTACTCAGCTTTTTCATTCCATTCAGGCCTCCAAAGGATTGTATGTGGCCCAGCCATATTGGGGAAGGCAATCTGCTTTACTCAGTCTGCAAATTCAAATGTTAATCTCATCCAGGAACAGCCTCACAGACACGTGCAAAATAATGCTTAACTTCCCAGTCAAGTTCATCCATAAAATTAGCCATCACAATGCTGAAGGGAAGACATAAATGTACAGGATCAGGGAAACAGAAATGTACAAAATTGTAAAATGTAAAAACATTTGGAGTAACACTTTATATGAACGGTATCTCACAATTTTCTTTGAAATCCGTTTATTGCCTAGAAGTGGGATCCTGAATGTGAAGTTTAACCTTAGATAAGCCCTTACATTGACAATACATAGATTGATAATTAAAGCATACTTTTTCTTTTCAAACATTTTTTTTCAGTACTTTAATATCTCAGCTAATATTAAAAACCTGTTTAGTTTTCCCAAATAGCCATAACTCCACAAACTCATTTTTTTCCCTCATGGTTTCTATTTGAGGAGAAGGCAAACTTCTCCTGATGGAGTTATTTTCTTTAGGATTTTTATTAGTATGCCTTCTTCAATGTCATCAGCACTTTGCTTCTCATGGCTGCTATAGCAAATTGCCACACATTTAGTGACTTAGACAACATACACTTATTATGTTACAGTTCCGGAGGTCAGAAATATGACACAGGTCTCAGTGGGCTAAAATCAAGGTATCAGCTGGGTTGGGTTCCTTCTGTATGTTCTAAGAGATAATCTGTTTCATTGCCTTTTCCAGCTTCTAGCGACTGCCTGGATTCCTTGTCTCATGGCTCCCATCCATCTTCAAAGCCAGCAGTGTAGCATCTTTAAATGTCTAACTCTGACTTCCCTGTCCCTCTCTTCCACTTAGAAAGAAACTTGTAACTATATTTGCCCCCCGCCCTCAGGAAAATCCAGGATATCTTCCTACGTTGAAGTCAGCTGATTAGCAACCTTAATTTCATTTGCAACCTTAATTCCATTTTGCTATGTAACCTAATATATTCAAAGTTAGACGTGCATTCTTTGGGTGTCTATTATTCTGCCTACCACCCCCAGAAGGGAGAGGAAACCAGTGTCAGGAGTGAATTTTATCTGCCTACCATAAAAATATGGTGGCCCGTCTTTTTTTAACTTTTAAGTTCAGGGGTACATGTGCAGGTTTGTTACATAGGTAAACTTGTATCATGGGGGATTGTTGTACAGATTATGTAGTCACCCAGGCATTAAGCCTAGTACCCATCGGTTAATTTTTTCTGATCCTCTCCCTGCTCCCACCTTCTGCCCTCTGATAGGCCCCAATGCATATTATTTATCTCTGTGTGTCCATGTGTTCTTATCATTTAGCTCCCACTTGTAAGTGAGAATATGTGGTATTTGGTTTTCTGTTCCTGTGGTAATTTGCTAAGGATAATTGCTTCCAGCTCCAACTATGTTCCTGCAAAGGACATAATCTAGCTCATTTTTTATGGCTGCATAGTATTCCATGGTGTATGTGTACCACATTTTCTTTATCCAGTCTATCATTGATGGACAGTTAGGTTGATTCCATGTCTTTGCTATTGTGACTAGTGCTGCAATGAACATACGTGTGCATGAGTCTTTATAATACAATGATTTATATTCTTTTGGATATTTACCCAGTAATGAGATGACTGGGTCAAATGGTATTTCTGTCTTTAGGTCTTTGAGGAACTGCTACACAGTCTTCCACAATGATTGAACTACATTACACTCCTACTAACAGTGTATAAGCATTCCTTTTTCTGCAGTGGACTTTCTGTGCAGTTCTCTTCAGGGCATTTCCTTAAATAACTGCAAAAGAAGGGATAATGCCAGCAAATGATACACTAATGTTTTTGAAGCTTTTTTTTCCCCCACAGGTCAATTTGTTTGTGTGTGAAGTTCCATACAAATAGTCACAAAGTAGGCCGGGCTCGGTGGCTCAAGCCTGTAATCCCAGCACTTTGGGAGGCCGAGACGGGTGGATCACGAGGTCAGGAGATCGAGACCATCCTGGCTAACACGGTGAAACCCCGTCTCTACGAAAAATACAAAAAACTAGCCGGGCGAGGTGGCGGGCGCCTGTAGTCCCAGCTACTCCAGAGGCTGAGGCAGGAGAATGGTGTAAACCTGGGAGGCGGAGCTTGCAGTGAGCTGTGAGATCCAGCCACTGCACTCCAGCCTGGGCGACAGAGCCCTCCGTCTCAAAAAAAAAAAAAAAAAAATAGTCACAAAGTAATATTTATCTGCTGTAGTCACTAAAATCTACATATACTCCTGAGAAAGGTTTCAAACTATGGATTTTCACAATACCTCGTAATAACCTTCTGCTTTATGTACCCCTTACTATTCCTTAGTTTACTCATAGATAATTATGCTGCTCCCTATTAAAGGGCAAAATAAACATTGAAAATCCCAGGCAGACACAAAGTGTACTATTGGCACAAATCTCTAATAAATCTGGTTTAGTTATCAGCTTTAAATGGGATGTATGCTGACATTGACTTTAATATTGAATGCTTGGTAAATATTTTGAAAGCCAGGTTTAATGTGAATTCTGAATTCTTTGTTAAGTAGTGGTAATTTTCATATTTAATTTCTTAGCAGCCAAAGACTTTCTACCAAATCAAAGTGAAATTAATACCATGTTTGATATAAACTGTAGAATTCTGTTTCATTAGAAAATCCAATTTCTCTTTGTACTCATTTATACTATTAACTTTACTTTTGCCTCAGGTTTTTCAGAGATAGAATGAGGTTTACCTTATATAGCCTACCTACTTTCAGTTCTTATTCATAAAACTTACATTTAGAATATGCAATATCTGTCATAGAGATTGAATTATTAATATTTGTGCATATTACGGCTCTATATTGATATTGTGTGTAGTTCTTTCTAAGCTTGATCTCAATCATAGCAGATTAATTTTAGCATATTGGAAAAAATTCAACATATAAGTACCACAAATTTGATATACTTATTTATAAAATTGTGTTGATGGGAATAAGATGTATTTTAAAAATATGAGTCAGATCTGAACTGGTTTGTTAAAAATGATTTGGCTTATGGAAAGTATAATTGGCCCTCAAACTTTACCTTTCTCACCTCTACTTACGTTATTATTTCTCTAATCCTTATTTCTACTTCTGTGCAAATTTTCAGAGAGGTTATTATTGTACATCCTCTCTCATTTAACCATATCTAGTTTTGGATCATTTTTCACATAATATTATGTTGTGAACTTTTTTCTATGCCACTTAAAAAAGATTAAAAATATAACTTTTCATGTTTGAGTATCAACCATTGCCTTATTGTTATGTTGTTTTCTATTTTTAATATTGTAAATAACGCTGAAAAGACATTTAAAACTTTGAATTTACACCTGAAGTTAGACCTGAAAATTTATCATAAATTTTGATACAACAGCTCCATTATTATCATTATTCAAATAGTCTCTCGTTATAATTTTACTGTCAACAAATATTTATGTAGGAGTGTATTTGAGTGTTTTCACTTATCAAGATATTATTTTCTCCATTAATACTAAAATTTTCTTCAAGCTTTAGTGGATTATGGTCAGAAAATGTGAACTGAACTGTGCAGTTTCTGCTTTTTGGAATTGATTGGGGGCTTTCTTTGAAGCTATACTTATCTAGTCATCAAGGTCAAGAACAAAATGGAATCTTTGAAGTCCTCTGAAAATAAGATGAAGAATTTTTCAAAACTTTAGAAACCTCATCTGAAACTCTCTCCCCTCTCTTTCCCCACTATTTCTAGGTTATAAAAATCTAAATGTTTAAATATAACATAATTATTATTTCTTCCATTATGCTTATTCTAAGAAGCTTTAAATTTCTATGTAATGAAAACTCCTGGATTATGAGAAGATTTTTATGTAAATTTTAATTCAAGAACTTCCAGGAATATTTGGTTATAGAATACCTTTCACTTTGTTTAGATTTGGTTCATACATCTATTTGCATGTTCATTTTTTTCAAATCAAGAAAGATTTCTATTATATTTTTAATATTGCTTCTATTTGTTTTGCTTATTTTAGAAATAGTGACTCATATAATTTCCCATAATTATTATGTTGGAAGTTTGTTTTTATTCTTGTCTTATTCTCAGTATTTGCGCAACTTTAATGTTTCCTTTCTTCTGTATTTTTGGTGAAGTTTCTTGAGATTGCCCCATACATTACAGCTCCAGGTTTTTGTAGTATCTACTTCCATTTATTACTTCCAGTGGAGATATTGATCCTGTGTTGTATTTTTAGTTTTCTTTTAATTCTTTCTTATTTTACTCAGTTCTCTTTCAATTTCCTCTAGGGTACTACCCTCTTATGGCTTTTTATGGCTTTCTGCTTCCTTGTTAGAGTGTTTCTTCTTGTGTTACAGTAGGGATGTCAAACTGTTTTCAAGATTCATTTCTGTTCTTATTGTTGCTTTATTCTTGAAACTCTGGAATCCCTTGATAGCACTCTCTCCTGCTTCTCTTTCCAAATTTCTCACAAGTTCATCTCTTTCCTTTTCTGGCTTATTCATCCAGTGGTGAGCACCTACCATGTGCTGACATTATGACAGGTGCTTGAAATACAATTGGTTAACAAAACTCTGCTCTTATGGGACTTTTAGCTTACTGAGGACAGGACATTATTCAAAGAAAATCTCAAGAAGTATAAATTTGCACCAATAATAATGTTTTAAAGGAAAAGTATGCAGCGTCTGTGAGAGCTTATAAGAGGAGTTGACTTGCTACTCTAGCTGATTCTGAATAATGATGTTTCTGGGATCCTTCTTCATGCCCCACTTCTTGTGTTGTACATTCATTCTTCTTGAAGCATGGTTTTCATAATTTTCATATTTCCAATCTGCATGTGGGTGAGTCACTTCTAGGGCCCAGAGGGTGAAGTCCATCCCTAAGCTCAGTGTGTTTCCTGAACTCGAACTCATGTACTTTCTGCTTTATAGACACTGAGCCTGTATGTCTCAGAGACACTAAAATTCAATATGGTCTTGTTTGTTCTCTTTTCTACAAAACAGTTTCCCTTGTTAAATTCCATGTTCTGTTGGATTACTATCACCCACCCACTGTCCAAACCATAAATCTGGCACTATCTTTAATTTTTGGCTCTTTCTCACCCCCTCTAATCCATTGGCCTCTTTGTTTATTATTTAGAGTCAGATTGCATGCCATAAAAGCCAATCATGATCTAGTTTCGGCCCTTATATTGCCTCTTCTTTCATTATTTCCCTACTTTTGCTCTAGAAATTATCGTAGCCATTCTGACCTGTTTCAGTTCCCCCAATTTTATTTTTTCCCAAATATCTTTCCCTAAGTTTTCTTCTCCTATAGCATGTATGTTATCTGAAATATCATTGATAGGTCGATGCTGAAGAATGCCATATGATCTAATTTATACAAGTGGAGTCTAAAAGCTGCACTCATAGAAGTAGAGTATAGAATGGTGGTTAACAGAGACTGGGGGAGGAGAGACATAGGTAAAAGTGAGATGATCAAAGAATAAAAAGTTTCAGTTAGGGGGAATAAGTTTTAGTGATCTATTGTATAGAATGGTGACTCTAACAAATATAATAATGCATTGTATATTTCAAAATTGCTAAAAGAAGATTTTAAATGTTTTCACTGCAAACATAATAAATATATGAGGTGGTAGATTTGTTAATTTTCCTGATTTAATCATTCTACAAGGTAAACTTATATCAAAACATCTCATTGTATCCCACAAATATATATAGTTATTACTTGTCAATTAAAACTTAAATTAAGAAAAGGAATGCCAACTCTGGAGCTAGAAAACTCTGATTTCAAGTCTCGGCTCCCTGATTTACTAGCAACGGGCCCCTAGATCTGTTAATTAATCATGCTGCTCCTCAATTTTGAATTTTTAAGGTTAGGATGGTAATAATGCCTACTATGTAAAGCTTTAGAGGATTAAATGAGATAAGCAAAAGGGTACAATACTTTTCAACAACGGTTGCTGGTGCTGTTATTGCTACTATTAATTAGAACTTGATTAAAGTGTTTCTGTCTCTATAAATTCTTTTCTGGTATTTTCTGGGGGAATTGATAATTTTCACCTTGTACATTCTCTATACTATGGGGATATTTATCTGCACAATAATTTATTGCATTTGTTTGCTTACATGCCATTCTATCTTTTTAACTATCCTGAGATCACCTTGAAGACAGGCGATATGTTTTTTAAACTTGTGTATATACTAAGTGACGAACATGCTACATATTGTGCTTAGAACCCAGTTAGAATTTACTAAATATTTGTTGGAAAAAAAAAAAAACAGCACTAAAAACACTATGATTATTCTGAAATGAGTACATATTTGGTCCTGTTGCCTGGCAATCTCTGATTTAGCAGAAAAAATGGTCTGAGGAATTCGATATTTTGAGCATTCAGACTCAGGAAGTCCAAAAATCCTCTACTTCAGGTTTGCAGGCAGTTTTCCAGAATTTCCAGGTACTGTCCTTGAATGATGTGTGGTGTGTGTTGTTTATTGAAGGTGTCATTAAAAATAACATTGATTGCTTTGAATAATGTGGAATTATATTGCTACATATAACTGATAATATAGTTTTAATCAACCTGAAATAAAGAAATATACTTTTTATAGAAATCACAAGGTATATGGTTTTTTCTTTTTAAATCATTATCTTCTGTGATGATTAGTGACAGGTGAATTCTGTCTTTGGTGATTAGAGCTTATCCTTGGAAGTTTATGGAACAAAAATTAAAGTTTCTTTTTTGGTGTGTGTTCAATATGGGCATCAATTTGATGTAGTTATTTATGACATACCCATCAAACTTGGATATGATATAAAACTGAGAATAGATAATATGTCAAAATCTAAAAAGAACATGAGCTTGACAGGATCAAAAGTAACATTTTAATATTTACTAGAGTAACATGAAATTTTAACTGGGTACACAAAACAAATTATAGAAATATGCACAGACCCCTAACTTAAACCTTAAATGCAGTATTTATCTACCTATCAATCTATCAGTCATCTACTTAACATTTTTCTATTTATCTATGAACTTTGGTTCATTGGAAACTAAATATTCATTGAGAGAATAATGACCTTGAAAAGGACCAAGGTTGTTTTGAGGATCTAATGTACAGCATGGTAACTATAGATAATAATAATGTATCGTTCCCTTGAAATTTGATAAGGAAGCATATGTTAAGTGTTTTTACTGCACACACACACACACACACACATACACACACACAATTGGTACCTGTGGGTAGTGATGGATATGTTAATCAATTTGACTGTGGTAACCAGTACACAATGTATAAACATATCAAATAATCCCATTGTACACCTTGAATATCATATTAGTTTGTTTTCACACTTCTATAAAGAAATACCTGAGACTGGGTAATTCGTAAACAAAAGAGGTTTAATTGACTCACATTTTCCCATGGCTAGGGAGGCCTCAGGAAACTTACAACCATCCAAACACTTACAAAACCATCAATTCTCATGAAAACTCACTCACTGTCACGAGAACAGCATGGGGGAAACTGCCCTCATACTCCAATTACTCTCCTTCCTCAACACATGGGGATTACAATTTGAGATGAGATTTGGGACACAGAGCCAAATCATATCAAATATATACAATTATTTGTTAATTAAATATATTTTTAAAAGATCTGAATGAAAATGAAAATGTTTCCCTGTTTTGGAAAGTGGTGATGTGTATAGCAGTTCACACTGGGATCATGAGGGATGGGTGTGGCAGAGCAGAGTGAAGCTGGATGATCTGGGGGATGAAGAAGAAAAACAGATTTTTGAATAAGTTGCTTTTACATCCTACCTGTGATAAGAAGGCTTGTCTGTGTCGGTGTTGGGTAGGAGAATGGGTGGCTAAATGGGAGATTGATTAATAGTCATGCATTCTCTCATCATCTAAGAGTTTATTATGTACCCACATGGCTAGACACTAGAACACACAGCGGAACATGTTTGCTGCCATAGAGGGCTTTGTGGTGCTACAAACCCATTACAACAGATAGAAACACGAAATTTGGACCATGAATTTGATAGACAGGAATAACTGAATCAATACAACTACTAATGCAACTAATGATTTGATATTCATGCAAAAAAAAGGAATCAAAACTTTTAAGCCCTGAAATATAATTTTGCTATCAGTTTACTATGTGACTTAGTCTTCTGGGTCTTGTAGATGAGGATTAATTATCATACCCTATTTCTAGAACATTCAGTTACTTCATTAAAAATTTAAGCCTGTCAGACCGTTGATTGCCAACCAATTATTTGCCCAAATAGCTGATTTAATTTAGAACTGACCACCCAAATGACTCCATAGGATTGATTTGATCTGTGTTATTAAGCCTGGGTCAGTTAAGCTATTTCAGGCACGAACAGTACGAATTATACAACCACTCATAATCCAGATAACTGTTGCATTCACATGAAAATTATCTTTATATATTATCATAATTTTACCTGACCTCCCTAATATTCAATGTCAAAACTTAAGAAGAACAGGGCATTTAGAAAGAACATATTGAAAAACTAAGTTAACACAATGGAGTAATAGGTAAGAAGTATGACAGTCAATTTATACAACAGAATAAAGAAGAGGTTACAAATTAAATGTGTAGGTAGAATATCAGTATTTTGAGGGCAGTACGAAATATGAAAAAATCTTGTTTCATTTTTCAACAGATATTTATTAAGTACCTGGTATGGTGACCAATAAAGAATTTATAATCTAGTGGAAATATGCAAAGATCACTAAGCAATTGCAATTGGTTGACAAGCAGAAGTCTAAGCACAGAAAAAAGTGACCTAATTCAGACATGGGGACCAGGACAGGTGTCCCAGAGGACACAGTGTTTAAAATGAGAAGGTACTAACTACAGACGGTTGTGGGAGAGATGGGAAAAAACAATGCTATCAAGAGAGGGTACAGCATGTGTAAAGGCTCAGAGGTGAAGGAATTCACAACTTATTTGAGACATTCAGTGTTTAGAACTTAGGTATGTAAAATTGATAGTTTGCGTATTAAATCATAAAGCCATCTGGAACCTGTTAGCTTAGCCCAATTAAACACAATGCTCCAGAGGCCGTGGTGTTATCTATCTGGGCTATTTTGTTTTCCGTTATTACTCGAGGTGGCCTAAATTGTGTCAATTGCAAACAACTACCCAGCAGTGTGGTGCAAAGGATTGCTCAGAAGACAGTGTAAGTGGCTTAGTTTTAAAAATGATACAAAGTTACTGATACAAAGTTACTGTTTACTCAATTCCTTAAATAGGCCAAGTATAGTGCTTAGGTTCTTCACATATATTTTTCTCATGTGATTCTAACAACGAGCTAATAATGTGTTCATAGTGTAGTTGAAGAGACTGAGGCTAACTGTATCAGTTCGTTCTTGCTGTGAAACAAATTATCCACTCACTCTGCCCATTGACAGTGTAACCCGAGCTCACTAGGTGTTCTGATATTGGCTGGGCTCGCTTATGCATCTGTGTCAGCTGAAGGTTGGTTGGGTTACCTAGCTCTTTTCCACGTGGTCTCTCATCTTCCATCAAGCTAGTCTGGCTTTGTGCTTACAGAGGAGCTGAGAGGAGAGAGACAGATTCATAGAGAAAGAGAGAGTAAGAGAGAGAGATTGCATAAGTGCGAGGACCTTTTAAGGCCTGTGTTTAGAAGTAGAATGCTGTCAGTTCTACCATCTTCTACTGGCCATAATGAGTCACTAAGGCAGTTCCGATTCAAAGGGTGGGGGAACAGACTCCACCTTTTGAAAGGAGGAGCTGGTAAGTCCTGTTGGAAAGGATGTGGGGAGACAGAGAGGTCACTAACTGAGGCCAGGGTGTTTTGAAGAACATACTGAAAAAACTAAGATAATACAATGAAGTAATAATCAATTCTACCATAAGAAGAGAGGGCCACATACTTGTCCAATATCGCCACTGTAGTAATTGGCTGAGCCAGAATTTGATTCCAATGCCTTTTCTCTTTTCACTTGATTCACTGCCTCTCCTGCTACTTAAGACAAAGTTCTTCAAAGTGTGTGTTGATGAGCAATTATATCCTGCTTAGACAAAAAATGACCTGGAAATGGAAATTTACGTAGTTGAGTGATAATGTAGCTTTTATTCGTTTTGTAACCAGAAAATATTTTGCTAGAGGAAAAAGCGTGAATTGGGAAGCTGGTAATTTAAATTCACAAAATTGTTATCTTGCTAGCTACAAACAAAGTCCTTAGCTACCAGAGACATTTTTCTCTCCCCTTTAGACCTATTGTTTTAAAAAAACAAAAACAAAAACAAAAACAAAAACATCTGATTGTTTGGAAGAGGCAAGGCCCACATGACAGATGAACAAATTCTGTTTGGATAGAGATTGAGTGGAGATTTTTACTTGGGGAAGCCCAAGTGTCTTAATTCCTCCACTGTAGCTGTTTTTCTTCCTTAGACTTTCCTGTCTTCATATTGTTGCCATGCATGGATTTGTACTTGTAAGATATTTTATGTCTCTTTATTTTATTTGGTTTTAAATTGCCCTCATATGTTCAAAATGAAATCTTCTAACAAAGTATTAGAGTTATTGACTTTAATATGCATACAGGTTTTGTTTAACAGCAAGAAGAGTATCTGCTAAACACTGTAACTCCAGTGGGGTACAGTGGACAGATACATGAGGTTGTCTTTTCGTTTTTTACTGTATTTGGTTAGATATCAGAGTAAAGCATGCTTTGTAATCTCTCTTTAAATAGAAATTGTACATATAATATAGTGTAGCACATATTTTATGAAAGCTAAACTTAATATCCAAGTCTTGGAGATAGTAATTTATTTTAAATACCTACATTTATATTAAAAATGGTTACTACCCTCAGTCTAAGAAAGAATATAACAGTTCTATTGTACTGTATGGGTTAGACATTACCAAATTCATTACCTATCTGAATCATAATTGTCAGCCTTCCTCCCCGTTATCCATCCAATTTCTTTACCAGCCTTTTTTCCTCTTCTTGACTTTGCATTCCTAATGAGAAATGTTAGCAATAATAGCTTTAATAATGGCAATCCTGTCTTGAATTTTTATGGCACATTTCCGCTGAGAGGTTTAAAGTGATTCAGATGAATTTCCTTGTTTTCATTGGCAACTTTCCAATGAGTTAGAGTGTTGGAATAAATGCTACCTCAGCTTCACAACTGTCTTTGTCATCCCCTTCATACGACTGATTATTTGTGTCTGTCTGACATGAACCTGATCTCATTCTTAAACCTGATCTCTTTCTCACCCCGTTCCCAGAGTCACAGGAGCTTCTTACCCCATAAATGTGTGTGTGTGTGTGTGTGTGTGTGTGTGTGTGTGTGGTGTGTGTGTGTGTGTGTGTCTATTGCTTGCAACTAACCTTTCCTCTTACTCTGGGCACACCTGGGGGTTTAGCAATGCTCTAGACTAAATAATATAAATGAAAATGCAAGAACTTGCCAGAAGTAACACTTGACCGAAGTGCCAATTCTGTTTATCAGAAATGTGACTAACCTTAGCTCATGACAAATGATAATTTTCACATCTAGACAAGAAGAGGAAATAATAGGATTCATGAAAATTCAGCTTATAAAATATTCAGTTTTGGATGAATTGGATAGGAATTCTGATACAGGCAGTAAAGACCGGGAGATACAGAATAACAGTGTTTGCATGCTAAATGCATTTGATTAAATAATATCTTGTAATGATTTTCTTATTAATGGCTAGTCACTGATGTCAGTGTTGCCTCTGTGATTATGAATTTTGGGATTGATTATATTGGCATAATACAGCCTAAGAGAAAGAGGAGAAGCTCTTGGACACAGACATTATTTTTCTTTCTTGGGATCCTTCTTTTTTTTTTTTTTTTGAGACAGAGTCTCCTTCTGTCTCCCAGGCCGGAGTGCAGTGGCGCGATCTCAGCTCACTGCAAGCTCTGCCTCCCGGGTTCACGCCATTCTCCTGCCTCAGCCTCCCGAGTAGCTGGGACTACAGGTGCCCGCCGCCACGCCTGGCTAATTTTTTGTATTTTTTAGTAGAGACGGGGTTTCACCATGTTAGCCAGGATGGTCTCAATCTTCTGACCTCATGATCCGCCCTCCTTATTCTAATAATAGTTTTTAGTTTTTAACATTTAAAGACATGCACAAGTGAAAGAAAATATCAAGTCAACTACATTTCTACATCTCAGAAATCCTAAAAGTTATGCTGGAAAAATGGTACTAAAAGCAAATTATGAAATTTTGAAAATGGTCACATTTTAGTTGAACTCATGAAAAACTTGTAATATGATTAAGAGCTGGCATTAAAGAAATGTGTGATTATTGAAAACTATATAAACATCTATATTTTATTCACTTATAAAATGTTCAGTAGTTTTGAATGCTGTTCTAAAGCAAAAGTGGGTAACATTTTTCCCATGATGTTTTAGCAGCTACTCATTCTTCATTTTTACAATAAGATTTTGTTTAAAATATCATACTACATATTTTTGTTGTTAAAGTAGAGATGAAAACATTGTGAAGTGCTGAACATATAGGGTATCCTATAGATTTGCACAAATAAAAATATTTTTTAAAATCATAATTATATAATATAATTAAGAATATATTAGAGATATTATATATTACAATATTTTTATATGTGTATATATGAGTTTTTTTTTCTGGGAAATAAATCCCTAGAATCAATAAAAACCATTTGACATATATGCCCTCAAATTCTAAAATTAATTGATTAAAATATTCAAACTTTCCTACCTACGTAAACTAATTGAACGCTTATGATGAACCGCTTTGACTGGTATTGTTAATTCCTTTGTTGCATCTCCACGATAGTGCCTAAATTCAGTCTATGTGATGATCAGTATATTGTCTTAACTTGGCTAGGCTGTGGTCCCTAGTTGTTCAATCAAATACTAGTTTAGGTGTTGCCGTGAAAGTATTTTGTTGTGATTAACTCTCATAATCATTTAAATTTTTTTTTTTTTTTTTTTTTTGAGTCAGTGTCTCTCTCTGTCATGCAGGCTGGAGTGTAGTGGTGCCATCTCGACTCACTGCAACCTCTGCCTCCCAGGTTCAAGCAGTTCTCGTGCCTCAGTCTCCCCAGTAGCTGGGGCTACAGGTGCATGCCACTATGCCTGACTATTTTTTTTTTTATTTTTTTGTATTTTAGTAGAGACAGGGTTTCACTATGTTGCCCAGGGTGGCCTCGAGCTCCTGAGCTCAAGCAATCTGCCTGCCTTGGCCTCTGAAAGTGCTAGGATTACAGGCATGAGCCACCACACCTGGCCTATCATTTGACTCTAAGTAAGGGAAATTATCCTAGATACCTGGGTGGGCTGACTCAATCAGTGAAAGGTCTTCAGATAGAACTAAGACATTTAAAAGAAAGATGGAATTCTACCTATGTGTTCCAGCTTCAGGTCATGCCATAGAGTTTTCTGCCTGCTTTTTCTGTTACCCTACCCTATAGATTTCAGACTTGCCTTGTTGGCCCTCAGATTTCTATAAGGCAATCCCCTGCAAAAAATCCTTAAATATATACCTCCTACTTGCTCTATGTCTCTGACTGAACCAAATTTGACCTCCAACTTCCCTTCCAACAGGTTCACCTGAACCATTTTTTAGAAATTGCTATAAAGAATTTCTGAGCTGTTGATAAAAGAATTGCAACAGCAACCCATTACTTTAATGTACAGTATCTAAAAGTTGTCCTTGCTTTACACAAATATTTACTTCACGTGGCATCCCAATTTGCAGCATAATTTTCCAGATTCCTATTTCTGTCTACTGACCAAGAAGGCTTTAACATTTCCCTCACTTGACTAAACTTTAGACTTGTTTTTTCCTGACTATAGGCCCCTGACCTCCCTTTTCTTGGAGCATTTACTTTAGAAAACTTGCATTTGTAAATACCTTCTGAGTTCCTCTGAGATGTAATTCTTCCCCCAGCCTCTTGCCAGCTTTAGAACCAAGAAGTGTCTTTCTCAAGGAGCCTTCTCTTTGAAATGTAATCATCAAGGAAGATAGGAGGCCCTGTCTCCCACTCTCTGGGCCGGGTGGTGGGTGGGGGAGGGGGAAAGGAGACTAACTTCCATAATCACCAATTAGCAGACAAAGATAGTTGACAACCTCTGTTCTTCATTGTCTTCCAGTACTTTTCCACTAACTCACCCCAGTGCTTAAACACTCTCTTGTTTTTGTTTCAGTGGAGTTGAGTCCAATCTTCCTCCCCTATTTCTACAGTCATGAGTAAAGTCTACCTTGCCTGTTTAACTGTCCAGTGCTTTATTTCCTTGCATGACAATGGGTCATAAGATTAGAGTGTGCATTCTTCAGTTATTCAGAATTTGGTAAATACAAATTCATTTAAACAAGACTGTATTACGAGCATGTTGACTTTGGTATAATGATTGGTATTTTGACAGCATATTCTATTTATAAAAACAGATTTTTAACAATCATATGCAAAATTTTGCATATATAAAAATGAGAAAATTATTACAAGGTACTTATTCTGAATTAGTAAGGACCAGTAGTTTATGTAATAATGCCACTACTATAATGATTTAGGTTAATATCGGCCAGCTAATCGTTACCATCATTTCCCAGCTTTTTAGCCCACTCCTCTTTTTTTCTTCTTCCTTCTCAAACCTAATGACTAAGAACACAAGAAAATAGTGGCCATTAGTAATTTTGTGGCTACACAGAGTTTTTGTTGCTATCTCAAATACAAAAAGTTTGTTTGCAGAATTTTAATGTGAGTCCAGTTGCTTCTGCTATTGAAAACAGAAAAACTAGAGATTGTGAAAAGCCATAGAGAAGTTCTGTTTAGATTTTCAATGTCTGAGAGACTCTTAATAATCCCACATCTTCCTCCAACTTCTGAGTATAATCATTTCCCTGAAATTACAAGGTCTTCTATTTTGTGGCATTATTGATTATTGAGCTAAACAAAGTAGGGTGGCTGCTGGTCAATATAACCAGAGTTCTAGCACATGTTAACAAAGAGGTGAATGTATTGCTGAGGAAGGAAGCTTGGACCCTGTGATTAAGCATGCAAGAAGGAAATGTGTAGAGGACTCCAGGCCCAAACCTGTGCTTTGGAGGCAAAGCATGCCAAACATAAAAGTACAGCTGCATTTTAAAAATTTATTATTTATTATTATTATTATTATTTTTGCTGTCTATGTATCTTAAATATTAAGAGTATAGTCTTGACAAAAGGGGCCACATGCCAGTTATTATATTATGAACATTATATATACTGGAACTTAACAAATAATTAGTATAGAGAATGAGCTATGTTTAAGATTCTGTATACATAGATTGTTATATTGATTACTTCATATAAAAACTTTCTCACCAATTTCTTTTTAGAGCAAATATCTTTTAAACCTTTTTTTGCATAAAGTATTGTAATCTTATTCATCTATAATTCCCAGAAAGCAAATACAGAGAGAGTACTCTGTTTACATTCCCCAAATAAGAGTTATTATAAAATCGTAAATATTCTCCCATATCTAACAATAAAGGATTAAAGTCAAAAAGTGTAAAAATAAAAAGCAGCACATTAGAACATACTACTATATATAATCACTTAACCACAAAGGAAGTCACTAAGAAAGGAAGAGTCTCAAAACAACCAGAAAAATGGCAACATAATGGCAGTACCAAATCTTTACTCATCAATAATAACACTAAATGTAAATGGTCTCAATTCTCCAAGTAAAAGTTATGCAGTAGCTGAATGTGTAAGGAAACAAGATACAAGAAACCCACTTAACCTATAAAGACTCAATAGACTGAAAGCAAAGGGATAGAAAAATATATTGTGTGCAATTGGAAAGCAAAAAAGAGCAGGAGTAGATATATCAGATAAAATAGACTACAAACCCAAGACCGTAAAAACAAAAACAAACAAACAAAAAAAGACAAAGGAGGTTTCCATATAGTAATTAAGGAATCAATTCAGCAGGAGGATATAACAATTATAAATAATTTATGCACCCAATAGCAGAGCTCCCAAGTATGTAATGCAAGTATTAATAGATCTAAAGGGAGAGATAGAATGCAACAGAATAATAGTAGGGAACTTTAACACCTAACTCTCAGTCTGGACAGCAAATCAACAAAGAAATAGTGGAGTTAAACTACACACTAGATCTAATAGGACTAATTGACATTTATAGAACATTTTACCCTGTGCTGCAGCACACATGTTCTTTTCATCAGCACATGAGACATTCTCCAGAATAGACCATATCTTAATCCACAAAACAAGTCTGCACAAATTCTACCACAATAGAAATTATACCAAGTATCTTTTCTTTTTTAAAAATTTTTAAATTTTTAAATTTTCTTTTTTGAAATGGAGTCTCACTCTGTCACTCAGGCTGGCATGCAGTGGCACAGCCTTGGCTCACTGCAACTTCCACCTCCAGGGTTCCAGCGATTCTCCTCCCTCAGCCTCCCGTGTAGCTGGGATTACAGGTGTGTACCACCATGCCCGGCTAATTTTTGGGTTTTTAGTGGAGACGAGGTTTTCCCATGTTGATCAGACTGTTCTTGAACTCCTGACCTCAGGTTATCCGCCCACCTTGGCCACCCAAGGTGCTGGAATTACAGGTGTGAGCCACGATGCCCAGCCTCAAGTATCTTTTCTGACCACAAAAATACGCAAACACGTGAAAATTGAACAACATGCTCCTGAATGACCAATGGGTCAATAAGGAAATTAAGAAGTAAATTTAACAATTTTTTGAAATAAATAAAAGTGGAAATACAACATACCAAAATCTATGGGATACAGCAAAAGCAGTACTAAGAGGAAAGGTTATAGCAATAAACTCCTATGTAAGAAAAGTAGAAAGACTTCAAGTAAACAACCTAATGATGCACCTCAAAGATCTAGAAGAGCAAGAACAAACCAAACCCCAAATTAGTAGAAAGAAAGAAATAATAAAGATCGGAGCAGAAATGAATGAAATTGAGACTAAAAATATACAGATCATCAGAAAGTTGGTTTCTTGAAGATGAAATTGACAAAGCTTCAGCTAGATTACTTAAGAAAAAAGAAGATGCAAATAAACAAAATTAGAAATAAGAAAGGAATCATAACAACTGAAGTCTCAAAAAAACACTGAATCATTATGGACAACTATATGACAACACATTGGAAAACAATAAATGGGTAAATTCCTGGACACATATAACCTACCAAGATTCAACTTGAAGAACTAAAAAGCCCCAACAAACTAACACCAAGTAATGAGACTGAAGCAGTAATAAAAAGTCTCCCGTCAAAGAAAAGCCCAGGACTTCATGGATTCACTGCTGAATCCTACCAAACATCTAAAGAGGTATTACCAATCCTACTCAAACTCTTCAAAAAAATTGGAAAAGGGAATACTTCCAAACTCATTCTGCAAGGCCAGCATTACCCTCATACCAAAACCAGGCAAGGACACAACAAAACAGAAAGCTACAGGCCAATATTACTGACAAATATAAAAATATGTAAAATATATAAATACATAAAAAATAGAAATATATCCAAATGTAAGTATATGCAATGTTAAAAATCCTCAACAAAATACTAACAAACTGATTCAACAACCATGGTCAAGTGGGATTCATCCCAGAGATGCAAGGACGGTTTAACATAAGCAAATCAATAAGTGTAATACATCACATTACCAGAATCAAGAAAAAAAAACAGATAATTATTTCACTAGATGTGAAAAAAGCATATGATGAAATTCAGCATCCCTTTATGATGAAAACCCTCATCAAACGGGTATAGGAAGAACATACTTCAAAATAATAAGGGCCATATATGACAAACCCATGTCTACCATTGTACTAAACAGGGAAAAATTGAAGGCCTTTTCTCTGAAAAGCAGAGCAAGACAAGGATGCCCACTTTTACCATTATTATTCAATACAATACTGAAAAGTCCTAGCCAGAGTAATTAGGTAAGAGAGAGAAATAAAGGTCATTCAAATTGGAAAAGAAGTCAAATTAGCCTTGTTCACAGACAGCATGATCAAAAACCTAAAGACTGCACCAAACAGCTATGAGAACTGATAAAGGAATTCAGTAAAGTTGCAGGATACAAAATTAATATATAAAAATAAGTAGCATTTATATATGCCAACATCAAATAATCTGAAAAACAAAACAAGAAAACGATCCCATTTACAATAGCTACAAAAATATAAAATACCCAGGAATCAATCTAACTGCAGAAGTAAAAGATTTACATAATAAAAACTGTAAAACTCTGATGAAATAGAAGACACACAAAAAATAAGAAGATATTCCATAATCAGGTATTAAAAGAATTAATATTGTTAAAATGACAGTACTATCCAAAACAGTTTACATATTCAATGCAATCCATATCAAAATATCAATGATATTCTTTACAAAAAAGAAAAACATTCTAAAATTTATTTATTTAAGCTAATTTAAAATGTGAATGATTATTTATTTTACTTTTTAAAAAACATTGTGGGTACATAGTAGGTGTATATATTTATGTGGTGTATGAGATGTTCTGATACAGGCATGCAATGTGAAATAAGCACGTTATGAAAAATGGAATATCCATCCCCTCAGCGTTTATGCTTTAGAGTTACAAACAATTCAATTACACTATTTAAGTTATTTTAAAATGTACAATCAAATTATTATTGAGTATAGGCATCTTCTTGTGCTATCAAATAGTAGGTCTTATTCTTTCTATTTTTTTTTGAACCCATTAACCATCCCCACATACCGTCAGCCCCTCACTACTTTTCCCAGCCTCGGGTAACCATTCTTCTACTCTCTATGTCCATTAATTCAACTGTTTTGATTTTTAGATCCCACAAATAGGTAAGAATATGCAATTTGACTTTCTGTTCCTGGCTTATTTCACTTAACATAATGACTTCCAGTTCTATCCATTTTGTTGCAAATAGCTGGATCTCATTCTTTTTTATGACTGAATTAGTACTCAGTTGTATATATGTATCACATTTTCTTTATTCATTTGTTTATGGACACTTGGGCTGCTTCCAAATCTTAGCTATTGTAAACAATGCTGTAAAAAACACACGAGTACCAATATTTCATTGATATTGAAAAACTGATTTCCTTTCTTTTTGGTATGTACCCGGAAATGAGATTGCTGGATCATATGGCCTCTCAATTTGTAGTTTTTTGAGGAACCTCCAAACTGTTCTCCATAGTGGTTATACAGTCCCATCAACAATGTACAAAAGTTCCCTTTTCTCCACATCCCTGACAGCATTTGCTATTGTCTGCCTTTTGGATATAAGGCACTTTAACTAAGATGAGGTGATATCTCATTGTACTTCTGATTTGCATTTCTCTGATGATCAAAGATGTTGAGCACCTTTTCACATGCCAGTTTGCATTTATATGCCTTCTTTTGAGAAATGACTATTCAAATCTTTTGTCACTATTTTGACTGGATTATTAGATTTTTTTTTCTGAGAGTTGTTTGAGCTCCTTATATATTTTGGTTAATAATCTCTTGTTAGAGGTGTAGTTTGCAAATATTTTCTCCCATTCTGTGGTTGACTCTCCACTTTTTTGATTGTATGTTTTGCTGTGCAGAAGCTTTTTAACTTGATGTCCTTCTATTTGTCCATTTTTTTGCTTTGGTTGCCAGTGCTTGTGAGGTATTGCTCAAGACATCTTTGCCCAGGCCAATGTCCTGGAGATTTTTCCCAATGTTTTCTTGTAGTAGTTTCATGGCTTAAGGTCTTAGAGTTAAGTCGTTAATCCGTTTTGTTTTGTTTTTTGTATATGGCAAGAGATAAGGGGCTAGTTTCATTCTTCTGCATATGGATATCCAGTTTTCCCCGCACCATTTATTGAAGATACTGTCTTTTCCCTGGTGTATGTTATTGGTACCTTTATAAAATATAAGTTAACTGTAGGGGTATGGATTTGTTTCTGGGTTCTCTATTCTATTCCATTGGTCTATGCATCTGTTCTTATGCCAGTATCATGCTGTTTTGTTTACTAAAGCTCTGTAGTATATTTCAAAGTCAAGTAACATAATTCCTCCATTTTGTTCTTTTGGCTTAGGATAGCCTTGGCTATTCTGTGTCTTTATGGTTCCATGTAAATTTTAGGACTTTTTTTTTTTTTTTTTTCTGTGAAGAATGTCATTGGTATTTTGATAGGGATTGAACTGATTTGTAGATTACTTTGGGTGGTATGGACATTTCAGTGATACTGTTTCTTCCAAATGATAAACAAGGACTATCTTTCCATTTTTTGGTGTCCTCTTCAATTTCTTTCATCAGTGTTTATAGATTTCATTATATAGATCTTTCATTTATTTGATTAAGTCCTAGGTATTTAATTTTATGTGTGACTATTATAAATATTATTACTTTTAAATTTCTTTTTCACATTGTTCATAGTTGGCATACAGAAATGCTACTGAGTTTTGCGTGTTGATTTTGTATCCTGAAACTTTACTGAATTTACTTATCAGTACTAATAGTTTTCTTGTGGAGTCTTTAGGTTTTTCCAAATACAAGATCATATCACCTGCAAACAAGGATTATTTGACTTCTTCCTTTTCAATTTGAATGCCTGTTAAATCTTTCTCTTCTCTGATTGCTCTAGCTAGGACTTCCAATAGTTTGTTGTATAACAATGGTGACAGTGGGCATACTTGTCATGTTCCAGATCTTAGAAGAAAGTCCTTTAGTTTTTCCCCATTCAGTACAATACTAGCTGTGGGTCTGGCATGTATGGCTTTTAATATGTTGAAGTATGTTCCTTCTATCCCTAGTTTTTTGAGAGTTTTTGCTTTATGAAGAATTGCTGAATTTTATCAAATGCTTTTCCAGCATCAGTTGAAATAATTGTATGTTGATTCATTCTGTTGATATGATGTATTGTAACACATTGATTGATTTGTATATGTTGAACTATTCTTGAATCCCAAGGATGAATCCCACTTTGTCATGATGAATGATCTTTATAATGTATTGCTGAATTAGGTTTGCCAGTATTTTGTTGAGAATTTTTGCATCAATATTCATTAGCAATATTGGCCTGTAGTTTTTTTTTTTCTTTGATGTGTCTTTGTCTGGTTTTAGTATCAGGGTAATACTGGCCTCATAGAATTAGTACTCCTCCTTTATTTTTTAGACTACTTTGAGTAGGATTGCTATTAGTTCTTCTTTAAATGTTTGGTAGAATTTAGCAGTGAAACCATCAGGTCTCAAGCTTTTCTTTACTGGTCTTAAGCTTTTCTTTACTGGTACACTTTATCATGGCTTTGATCTCATTTCTTGTTATTGGTTTTTTTAGGTTTTTCCTGGTTCTTTCGGTAAGTTGTATGCATCTAGGAATTTGTCCATTTCTTCTGGATTTTACACTTTATTGGCATATAGTTCATAGTAGCCACTACGATCCTTTGAATTTCTGCAGTATCAGTTGTAATGTCATCTTTTTCATTTCTGATTTTATTTAATTGGATCTTCTGTTTTTTTCTTAGTCTGACTAAACGTTTGTTAATTTTGTCAAACTTTCAAAAAACCAGCTTGTTTCATTGATCTTTTGTATCATTTTTTCATTTCAATTTCATTGATTTCTGCTCTGATTTTTATTATTTATTTTCTTGTACTAACTTTGGGTTTGGTTTGCTCTTGCTTTTCCAGTTCTTTAAGATGCATCATTAGATTGTTCACTTGAAGCTTTCTTTTTCTTTTTTGATGTAGGCACTTATAGATATTAACTTCCCTGTAGTACTGCTTTTGCTGTATCCCATAGGTTTTGGTATGTTGTGTTTCTGTTATTATCTGTTTCAATACATTTTTCAATTTATTTCTTCTTTTTTTTTTTTTTTTTTTTGTTCAGCCATGGGTCATTCAGGAGTATACTTTTTAGATTCCATGTATTTGTATAGTTTCCAAAATTCCTCTTATCAATTTCTAATTTTATTCCACTGTGTTCAAAGAAGACACTTTATAGTTTATTTTTTGAGTAAAATATGGTCTATCCTTGATAATGATCCATGTGCAAGGAAAAGAATGTGTATTCTGCAACTCTTGGATGAAATGTTCTGTAAATATCGATTAGATCTCTTTGGTTTACAGTGCAGACATAATCTGGGAGGCTCTTTGGAGGTCCTCATGGGGGAAAAGTTTCTGTCTAGCCAAACAGGCAGCACTGACTGGCGTGTGGAAGAATTGCTGTCAGCTTTACCACTTTCAGTCACAGAAGATACACAAAGGGACAGTAGTCTCAATAATTGTTTAAACACATTTTTAAAGGCCCATTTTGTTTTCCTCCATGAAAGAACAAATTGTCTGGCCAATCTAGTGCTAAGTGCTGGAATTCTGTGTTAGGGCATTTTGAGTTCCATTCTAATCTAATTCAATTCTGGTGAAACAAATTTTCACCTGAAAAGCATTGATTGATTTCTCTCTGTAGTGATTCCTTTTTAAAAACGCACTTGAAACTGGGTTGACATATGAACAGGAAGATTCTATTTCTTCTATATTTCTTGGCATCATTGTCTGTACCCAGCAAGAGAATTGCAAGGCTATCTTTGGATTATCTATGCTTTTATATCTAATTTTGTTTGAGATGCTTTTTATGAAAAAAGATGAAAGTATGAAAAATGTAAATTTCTTTAGATACTTTAAAGATTTATAGGTCTCTTCTTTTTAAATATATTCACCAGTAAATATTTTTTCTGTTTTTATGTTTAGGTATATATAATGTAAGAATACAAGTATAAGATAAATAACATGATTTTATGCCAGTTCTAGAGTTTATATTATAGTTTCAAATTTAAAATACTTAAATGATGTTTCATGGTTTGGAAGCAATTTTGCCCCTACTACATTCTCAATTTACTGAGTAATTTGTTGAGTAATGACTACGTGCCAGGCATGATGCAAGACCTGGGGACTAAAACCCTTTATTTTCAAAGATCTTAAAGGTTAGTAGAGACTATGCACAAAACAGAGGCATTTATAACATAATGGGATAAGTATTTGAGTGGATTTATATTTCATTTTTTTCCCTTATTATGGGTGATATAAGAATGTAAGAAAATAATTGTGTTTTAGGAAAAAGATTGGATATGTTTGTCTGGTTCTGATCTTGATTTTCCTGCCAATTGGTAAAATAATCTCGCTATATTTATGTTCATGCATCCGTGATGTGGGGGATAAAAACAGTCGAATTAGGTAGTACATATATAGCAGATTTTACACTATAAACCATAGTATGGGTGAGTTGATCTTAATGTCATAGGTGAAATCTTTGAAAAATGTAGTGGCAATTAAAGAATTTACAGACCACAAAAACCAAACATAATGCAATGCTATATATGTTTATACAAATCAATTACAGAAAAGGTATTGTACAACAATTTCTAAACAATGACTTAAAATTAGTTGCAATTTAAAGTATTCAACAAAACCTTGAAATTCATCAACAATCCTCAGTCCTGCTGAGTGCTTCTGAAATCTCCAACAGTTTTGCACAAACGAAATAGAAACTTAAAAATGAAAGAGTTATATTTCTAAGAATTGGGCTTAGCTCAGAATGTAAACTTGGCCTAGTCCCATCTAGGTCACACAGATTTGCACTATTGTTTCTGTATGATAAAGACATCCAAGGCATTTTTCTAATTTTTCAGTGTTGGTGGCAGAAATGACATGCAGCAAATATTCATTTCTGAGCAGGAATTACATCAGAAGATCATCTACTTCCTCCTGGGCTTAGCACACACCGTTCTCTCTAAAGTGCAGACACATCAGCATCCTGTATTTCTATCCTTTTCTTGACTTCTCACTTTGGCTTGCTCTTCCTAGTTTAGGCTGCTTGAGACTGAGGTTGCAACCCTGTAAAAGTTGGCTTGGGTTTGTAGCTCCACACGAGAAGCTTCCAAATTTCAGTCATGAAGTGCTACTTTCTCACGCTCATTCAGTATCTCAGAGTCACACTAGGTTGTTAAACCTATCCTTGTGCTCCACTTGGAAAGGGGGACCAGGGTAAGAGAAACCACTTAGTTTATCTATTAGAAAAATACACCTAATCAATTGAATGGTAACGTCATAGACTGTAGACAGCTAAGCCCTTTTACTTACCTTATTTCATTTAATGCTCACACCAACTCTGAGAGAGGTGCTACTACAAATGCCACACTACTAAAAAATTCCCATTTTACAGATAACAAAATAGAAGTTAAGAGGTTAAACATCACACCACCAGTAATTTTAGGAGAATAATAATACATTTTTATGTAAAAAGTATTTAATAAGCAATGTGCAATGTAAAGTTTCATCAGTGTTCAAAAATCAAAGGTTTACTGAAATATCTAATTAAAAAAGAATATAAATCTTTACTAATATGATATTTTCTATCAAGACTAGAGAAATATGTTTAGAGAATCCCACTTTTTGTAGGAAAGAGAAGAAAGAAAAAGAAACTTCGTGGTTGGAGTTTCAGTCTGAAAATGAAACAGGGAGAAAAATGGGCCAGCCTTTTCAGAGAAGATTGTTGAAACTTCCTAGGCATAGGACTTGGTGCTGATGAGAGCCTTTTTACCATAGGAACATATGTGGAAAATCAATACTGCAGGTCACAAACCCTGTCAGTAAATTCCTGCAGAGGAGCAAAGACCATATAGAAGTGCCAACCAGAACAGATGTCATTCTTAACTTCATTTTCTCAAACAGAGAAATGCTTGCAGATTTAAAATTGGAACAAAATCTTCACATAAGCAATCATGAATTGGCAGAATTAGGGATTCTAAGAGAAGGCCTGGAAAAATCCTGAAAAATGAATTAAAAAAGGCTTAAAAACCTGATTTTGGCAAACAAGTGAAATTATAGGGCAGACATTCAATCCATTTTTTTTAAACATTCCTGCAAAGCTATAGTCACATGTTTTTCATCTCAGGCCCAGACATGAGCAATGCCCCATGTCAAGTCTACTAAAGCAGGGAGGGCATGATAAGCTTGAGCTGCTTGATTGGAATTATGATAGACAATATTCGTGGCATCTAGGGTGACTCTGGTGTAACCCTATGCCCAACAGATCTAATTGTCTCCCTCGATTGCCATACCTGCACTGGGGCACCTGCCTTGGTTTCCAGCTACAGTGAGAGCCATTCATTTTTGGCTATGGTCTCAACACATTTCTTGATGCTTGCCATTGAAATGAATCTCATTTGTTTTACTTTGTGCTGCTAACTGAGGTCTTGTTCAGAGAAAACATATTTTTCATAATTGAGGTTATAATATTTACCCACTTTTGAATATTGTTTATCGCTTTGTATCCCCAGACTTATACTCAGATAATATCCTATGATGCTGTTAGAAGTAAGCTAAATTTTGCTGTGACTTTTTCCATACCTAGGACAAGGGTCCATCCTTCATGCTAGTTAGTTATTCTCAAAACCAGTTAGTCCCTTCAGTCTGCCTGGCAGAGTTCCCAGTATGTCTCACCATGTTGCTCACATTATCCCATGGTTCTCATCAGATGGAATTCCATTAGAGTGAAAAATTCCAAGGAAATAGAAAAAATATTGAGAACATTAAAAATTTAACATTATAGGTCATGATATAGAAAGGTTGATTTAAGGAAATAATTCAGTAAAGAACAAAAGTGTACTTATAAAAAGTATACGTAATAGGAGCTAGGATCTGTGTCCAGTGAAGAATATAGGGTGAAAAGCTGTGGAGTTTAAACTTCTGAGTGAGAAAAGAGTTGCAGCCTATGGAGAGAAAAATAGAAGTTTTTGAACTTCCAGAAAAAAGATAGATAATAGAATCACACAAAAAATGGGATCTTAGCAATTCCTTCTGTAACACTGCTGATACTGATCATCCGCCCACAACTTGAAATTTTGCAGCTCTGGGGAACTTATTACTGGTAAGTAGGCCACTTTACAGAGGAAAATAATAAAGGAATATATATTCTTCTTAATAAGTGGAAACAGGCTGATAGCATGGCACTAAAGATTTTTAATGCTCAAAAAGACTTTAACATTTTTAGGAGGGAGAGCCTAATCTACAGTCTGAACTGGACTGAACATGGCTCTGGGACTCAGGGCAAACATACTACAAAAGGAAAGAACTAATACATATTTTCTAATTAGTTCAGCTACCTACCTCTATTCTAAGGACACTATTATCCATTTCTTGAGACTGACTAATGGCCAATGCCTAAGATGTGAAAAGGTCAGACTGGAACCCATATTTCTTTCATCATAAAATACAAATTCATATTTCCATATTGTTACAGTATTGCTAATAGTTATTGTTATTCAGTAGTCTGCCTTTATCTGGATATTTACCAGCTCATTCATGTACGACTGGTATTTCCAGTCGTTCGTGTACTAGATATTTGGGTAGAGAAGGAAGCCCCATTTTTTGCAGAGGACTGAAGCATTGCTTAGTTGCTTAGTACCTTCTTGAACAGGATGTGACTGAGGTGTAAGAACTTTTTATTATTTGTCAGAGACTGCCTTATGATAATTAACTCATGTAATTCTTATTTTGACAGATTTCTGACCCATGATATCCTAAAATAACAATTTATATATTATTAAGCAAGTTGAAGTAAGTGTGATTCCAAAAGAAAATTGTAAAATAGACAGAATTTATATTTCTAGTGAATTATAAGAAGAAGAATTCACCGAATGAATTAATAGTCGTGGTTAATAGAGTAGAATGAAAAAATGATTTATATGCAAGAGATTACAAAAATCTTAATTTGAATATATTTAAGAGAAAAACATGAGTGAAGAAAGAAGGGGTGAAAATGAGAACATGACAAAAGATTCTACAAAGCTAGGATGCTCACAAAATCAAACAGAGCAGCAATGACTGGACAGTGATAAACTGATGGTATTTGCAAGGAAAGGATTCTTAAGTAAAGATGTCTAGTGAGCTTCATGGATTTTCTATGAAAGGTTAGTGATAATAAAACGTCTTAGAAAATTTCACTGAAATCACCATACTGTTGCCTTCTGCTTCAACATGATCACACCGGCTACTCTGATTAGGGTACTGTTTATAAAGAAGAGTGTGTATGCCTGTATGTATGTGTGCACCCGTGTGTGTGTAGAGACAATATGTCTCTTAATGAAGATGTTTCATGCATCTTTTGAATGTTTATATTCTATGTCTACAGATATCTTGTTCCAAAGTATTTGTAGAAATAAAATTAGCTCTTTAATTGATTATATCATCATGGGAAATTAGGAAAATATCTTTCCTTTTCCCTCTTCTGTAATTGCCTCTAATTGGTCATTAGGACATGTTGAGTTTTTTTTAAATATCCATTTCCTCTCCTCCATTGCTGACCGTACTTTAAGTTTGGTGCTTAATAACCTTTACCATTGCCTTCTAACTGGTTCTCTTGTCTCCTCTCTCTTCTTTCAATTTGTCTTTCATATTGCCTCTGAGTTATCTCCTGAAAAGAGAGATCTGATCCAGTGGCCTCTGTTAAAAACAAAAACAACTTATATGGCTCCCCATGGTGGAGACAATAAAGTTCTGCATTCCCTATTTCAACTATGAATTCTCTAGGATGCATTACTTGACTATGTTTGGTACTAATGTTCTGTGCTCTTAAATATTTTTGTCTTTTTCTTGTTATAAAACCTTGCCAAAATGTATTGGAAATCCTGATTTAGTTATTGACCTACTATGATTATACTGCTGGTCTTATTTTTAGTTGTATTGCTATTCCCAGTAGTCATTACCATATAGTATATGAAAGTTAAGGGCTGGAACAAATTTGGCTTTAACTTGGCTTAGTTTTCCACTCCATGCCTTTCTGTGCACAGTGCAGTGCACCTGTTCCTCAAAACTTCCCAGCACTTCTGGGCTCTTTTCCCTTGGCACACTCTCCATGTAATGTAACCTTCCTGACCCTACATAACAACACTTCACCTGTCATTGAAGCCAGAGCTCTAACTGTACGTTCTCTTTCAAGCTTTCTCTGATCTCATTTGTCTTCTTTACTTCTTTGGAACCCAACTGCGTGTTCTTTTGGACTTTACCATAGCACTGAACTCTTTCTGCTAGGAAATGCAGTTAGCTTTTAATCTCACATTTCCTCTACTCCTTTGAAAATTTCTTGAAGATAGATGTGATGCCTAGCTCATCTTTACTGCCTTCATGGCATAGATGAAAAGTGCTAACTTTATGAAGAAGGCGCTTACTAAGTATTTATTAAGTGGTCAAGTGGGTGTTTGATGGATCAATATTTCCTCATGTGTGTTCTGCAGAACTCTATTTCTGTAGCATTTCAGTCGGTTTTATATGAAATGGAGTTCTATGGTCAAAGAGGTTGGGAAATTCTGTGTTTAATGGAGTCAAACTGTTTTATTTTTAAGTGAGATACTTATTAGAGTTAAATGCTGAAGTTTATCGTTCTCTAATGGTAAAACATTTTATCCAGCATTTCCAAACTTACATGGGCTACAGAACTCTTTATTCACAAACTGCCATGTTACATATAATCCAGTGAGAAGATCTGGCTGACCCCTGTTTTACAGCTGCAAACAGTTCTAAACTCCAAACTAAATAGCCTTAGAGTTAACTAAGTTAGAGACTAAATTAAATATTAGTATTTAATTTAGTATTATGAGTATTTATTTAGTATTATTTATTACTCATAATTTAGCATTATGAGTAATAAAAATGAGTATTAAATAGAACATGAAATAGAAAGATTTAACTGAGTTGACATATGAAGATGTTCTGATCTTCATGAAGCTATAGCGTTTGACTTTTGAGCTGCAGGAGGCAATCTCAGTGAGACTCAGCAGGACAAGCACTGTTAGAGGATTTTTAAAACCATTCAGGATGTCTAAACTACAGCTAAGCAGAATGTCTCAATATTATGTAATTTATCCTAGTATACAGGCCATTATAAGGAAATTTTCACAATTAATTTTTGTTACTTGATTCCTCTTAACTTATCCACTTTGATGACATACATTTTGCGTATTTACCATAGCATATGAAAATCTTGAAGAACAATTTTATAGATGTACAACTGTGTAGGCTTTATATAAGAAGAATTGCAACTCATTGTTCACAGTCAAAATGAAACAGGGCTTAATAAGTAGTTTTTCGAAAAGGAATTCGTCCTGCTCCAATTTCAACACGCACATCAGTAATATGCATGATAACCTGCAACGACAAATCACACAATATCAATAATTTTTAGAATGTAATATATACTCAGTTTTCACCTGGAATCTGCACTAGGAAATAATGGAAGAAGTTGCCTTGGGAAAACATACTTCAGTTTCTGTCTATCATTCTCTTCATCTCAAGTATAGTCTTCTGAAGAGCAGAGCTATATCCTTTGCTTCCTTTGTATGCTCCTCCAACTTGAGTGCTGTTCTGTGTACCCAGTAGGTACTCCAAAGACATTATTAGGCTGACGCCCAAGTAAGTAAGCACCTTCGTTAAGTTTTAAATGCAAGAACATCTTGATGATAAGGTATGGTGGAGTGTAGGGGTGGTGGTGGGCAGAAGCACCAGCCCCTTGGAGACTGAGAACAAAATTCAAAAGACCTTGATAAGCAAGAAACAAATATAAAGACGTTATCTGGTACACTCAAAGAACAAAAATCACATTGTATAAATGTAAAATGAGTAATACGGAGTTAGATCCGAGTACCTCAGGGAAACGTGGAAAAGTCATCACAGATTACAAGAGCTCCCATGAGTCAGTAATATGGTGCTTTTAAAAACTGAGCATTTTCCCAAGGATGTGTTAAAAAGGAGAATAGTAGGCAAAGTTATGCTTGGAGTCCATCTCATGTTCAATGGCATACTGAAATGAGATAACTTGAGTATATAGTGAGCTAAAGAAATAAAGCTCAACTGATATTTCAATTTTGTGAATTTTTCCTGCAAGATTCCTGAAAATACTGTGCCAATTAAGTCTCTTTCTAAATAATGGCAGCATTCACAAGTTCAGATCTCAAATTCCCAAGTATCATATTGGTTACAATGCAGATGAAGTATCCTTTGTGTTTCTAACCATGATGAAATGACAGCCACCATCCTGGGGAACCATTCCCATGTGAAGAAGAGTGACTGCATTCTTGTCCTTGTAATACTCTGGTAGCGTTAGGAACAGTATTCCCATCCTGTTAAACTGTGTGCACCTCTTCTGCTGAATATTCATTAGATTTCAGTTACACATGCTATGGGATTTCAAAGATCTGTAATGATTGAAAAAATTCATATACCTATTTTGGATAATTCATGTTGAGTATTAAATAGAAAATGAAATAGAAAGATTATTTCTCTTTTATTAACTCATCAAAACTGTTGTCTAATACAGTTAAGAATTTTAAATAAAATATGCAACCGGGGAAAACTAAAGCAAACAGAATTTTTTCCATAGCTTTATAATGGTGTGTAAACTCAGTTTGTCACAAAAGGCATTTCATTAGAGGAGAATGTGTATATCAAATATATTCTAAAACTGAAAAGTAGAAATTCCCCATTTTATACAAGGCAACTTAAAATGTAAGGAAATAGAGATTTTGAGCAATATAACTGATATGTAGATGAGAAACATTTCAACTTTGTATTTCATTTAAAAAGCACATTTTCAAATTGACCATTATAAAAACCAGTTACCCTGCCACGAGGAAGCCCAAACATCTTGCAAAAAGACCCCCATCAAGAAAAATGGGAACTCTGAGTCGATAGCTCCATCTGAGCTCTCAGAGGCCAGCTGCCCCTATTTGTCAGTCATAGGAGTAAGCCATCTTGAAATAGGATTTTCCAGCACCCAGTCAAGCTGCCTACTTCAGGTTAGGCTCTCCAGAAGCAAACACTGAGATGGAGTGGGTAATACAAGTGGGTATGAGAAATCAACATCTGTGAAAGGAAGAGGAAACGCAGGACTGAGCAGAGGAAAAATCTAAGTCATAATGAAGGTCTGACAAAGCCCTTGCCAACCAGCTCTAAAGCTCTACAGTGGATTTTGCCCATCAAATATGTTCAGTGTCAGGTTTGAATGAGCAGACCTTTGTATTCTTGCCTTGCTCAGTCATCAGATGAGAGCTGCCCTGGGAAGGATGTGACCTCTGGATGAAGCAGCTCTCTGCATCTAAGACAGATCCTGAAAGGACTGACAGCTAGAAGTGTCTGCTAACCACACACCCCACAGCTGGACAGCAAGTCTTTCCTTAAAAGGGGAGGATCTTCGTGGTGCATCTCCTTATCTGCCCCACTGCCCCAGCTGATGCTGTGTGGAGCAGAGATGAGGTTCCTTGGGGAGGTTTTGTTTTACAGCAGTAGTAACTGTGATATACCAAAAGTTTTCCAAGTGATAAAATGACAAAAAAAGTGAAAATTCTAGTTTAATTTAGGTATTTATTTATTTGATTTCTGTATGAGTAAGGATTATTTAGGAATTTATTCGTTTGGTCACCATAAATAATGGAAGGAATCAAAAAGAAAAAATATCAAGGGATAGACAACTCTTTAGTGTAAAAGTATCAGAAATTAAAGTTTGAACAACAAATGAGACAATATTTATAATAAAAAAATAGGCAAATAATTTTTATCATATATGATATACTCAGACAAATCAGTAAGCTTTAGTACAGAAATAGGCATGTCAGTAAAGAGGCATCTATTTCTCTATATAGATAGAAAATATACATATAAAAACTGCTCAATCTTATGAATACATAAAGGAATACAAGTTAAAACTAAAATAATTACCAGTTTGATTTACAAATAAACAATATTAAAAGAAAGTGTTAATGTTTATGTTAAGGCCATAAACATAAGATCATATGATGTGCAATAAGGCCATTCACATTAACAGTGGAGGAAGGAGAATTTCATAAGACCCTTTTAGAAAGCATCTTGGCAATAGGCATTAAAAGTTATAAAATGCTATGTTCTCTCCCATCCAGCAATTAAGTTTCCCAAACTCTACCTTGCGTAAATATTCTGAATATATGGGCCAATATTTTTGTATTGAAATGTTTATTCTTTTATTTTTGTTAATAGTCAAATAAGGGGATAGTTGTATAACTGATGAGATAGAACGTTATATGGCCACTAAGTGTACTGTTTTCTGAGAAATTTTAATGGTGAAAAAATGTTTATTATGTTGAAAAAATGTACACAGAATCTATATACAATACAAATCCAACTATGAAAAAATATATATGTATTTGAAAATATGGCAATGTGTCCATAGTTGCTTCTCCTAGGAAGTTGTTCACATAGTATTATTAATTTCTACTCACTTTGTACAGTCATTTCTTTTTAAATTTGCCACCTTAATATAAGGCATTAATGTCTTTACTTTCAGTTCAGGGAATGTACAAGTGTCCCAGACTATTGGATAGAATGGTTCCCACGCAATAATTTTCAAGGAATTCACTCTCAAGCACTTTCAAATGCTGAGCTTCCTTCACTCACCTTGGGTTGTTGTGGCCAAACATCCCCTTCTTCTGCTGAATCTCCTTTCTCTCCATAGCTTCCTCTCTGGGACAGCTTTCTCTTATTCCTCTATTTCAATCATAGTTTTCTGCCCTGCACTGTGTCCAAACAAGGTCAGAACTATCTTTAAATCTTTGTTGCTGCTCCAGTGTGATCTTCAGTTTTTATTGAGTGTGACAAAGTAGATGATACAGGAAATATACATAAAGTGATTTGGGCTAATAAATGCTTTCGCTTGACTTATCCACATTACTGTAGCAAGACTTGTGCTGGTTAGAGGAGACTAGATGAATTAAAAATCCCTTTTACTTGACATCCTGTATTTCTGAGAACTTTGGGGAAGGAAAGTACTTTATATTTAACTTGTAAGACAGTTTGTATTCATGGAATCCACAAAGTTCTAGGAAAGTATGAAGTCACACTGAAGATTTGTCATCAGAGGTGTAGAGAAATGACTCAATCGCCTCATGAGATCTCTGTGTTCAGTTTTTTTTTTCTAATCTGTTTAATGGCAGAAGAAGTGGGCAGTGCTATGGTCTCTTACACTACTAAAAACTAGTGTTAAAAAGTAATGCTAAAAGTAGTTTGTTCTTACTCAGAAAATTCTCTGTGTTTGACACAGACTTCTTTTGAGAGAAAAAGAGATAATGAATGTATGGATTTTTCAAGGGTATTTTAGGTACATTCAATGACTGCACCATCCTCTAAAGCACATCCCTGCGTTTGATTCTCTTCCAATAAAGGAGAAAATCAACAGAAGCAAAGTTGACAGCCAAAAAATAAATAAATAAATAAATAAATAAATAAATAAATAAATAAATAAATAAAAAGTCATGCTGCCTGTGACAATGTGTCTGGGACCCAAAGCATTGACCTTGAAGCAGTGGCCCATTCATTTGTGGGTGATTTAATCACTAGGACCTTTTAACATCTGGGTCATTGCTCCATGGCCTGTGATCCCATGGATCTCCCTTACTCCTGTTTTCTCACATCTATCTTTATTATTCATCAAAAGGAGACTCGAGATCTCCACTTCTATGAGTATTGGCTCAATCTCACATAGGGAAGAAATAGGGCAAAAATTGAGAACTAAAGAAATTATCAAACCATTATTCATAGGTGAATTCTACTGAAAAATATTCTCTAACTATTAAACTCAAAATATTTTCTACATATCTGTTATGTAGATGTTAATAAACAACATTTATTTAGAAATCCAGAAGAAAAATGACACCCTTGCTGGGGTAGTTGGGAATGTGGATAAGAAGAAAGAGAAGTTTATATCAGGGAGGCTACTGAAAATTGGTCTTATAATTACAAAAGAAAAGAACCATCCATTCCAGAGATAACATGATAAAAGGTGTGTGTGTGCGTGTGTGTGTGTGTGTGTGTGATGAGTTAGTATTTATTGTTATGACCATAATAAACAAAGTGAATTATTTTGAATTTATTTATCTGTTAAAACAAAAGCAGAATGTAACAGGTAAAAAACTTAATATGGAAATATTAAATTTCAGTACAAACTAGTAAATTTGCATTGGGAGAATGAGATTCAGAAAGAGAAAAACACCCTAATTGAAATTGTTTTATTTAAATAAAAGGAATAAAAATAAATTTGTGCTTGATTCATTATGCATTATTAGCAAGTAAGTAATGTGTGCTAGAATTGTTATGTTAGTTTAAATTATATTAAAATAATTCAATTCCTTGCAAACGTTAAAAAGAGAGCATGATCTATGTTTTAAACCCACATTAGAAAGGGAGTAACATACGTGAAAAGAAAAACTTGAAGGAAAATAACAGAACATTATGAAGACTATGTAGAAATACTGAAAATGTTTGAGTAATGCTGAGTCAAATATAAGAAATTGAATATGTGTGGATTATATAATTGATGTAAATGTAAATTCATGTGGCAGACAATATGTGAACATGTTAGGACAGTGGCATTAATACTATTGTTATTATTATTAAATTATATTAAATATTGTCTTATTTAAAAAATATTCCTCCAACGCTTTATCCTGAAGAGTCAAATAGTTTTTATAATATTTTTGAACTAATATGTCTTTGAATAAAATGTTAGGAAAATTTTGCAAAGAAAATGTTTTGTTTTTGTTTATAAACAACTTTAACAACCTTGCTTTATTTTTGATATCTAATAATTAATCATTTACATAAAAGCATCACCTATAAAATTAGTTTAATGATGATGTGTACTATCTATGATGGAATTGAATTATGGTTCAGATAATTATCAAAGTGATTACATTTCATGACTTAAAAAATATTTAATAATCTTGTATTTTTTTTCATTTGGCATCATTGGAACATCACTAGAATGATCTGCCTCCTCTTTGAGTTGTTTCAACATATGTTGTATTTCCCATGACTTAGTACTGAACATCTAGTTACTGGAGCAGAAATGGAAAATGCCATCAAAGAGAGCTGAAAAGCCTTATTTTCCTCGAATTTTCCCTGAGGACATGGATAACTCTTATTATTTCATGTTGTTCATGCTATTAATGCCACAGCCCCAGTAAACCAAAGCATTAAAGGTTCCCTGCAGCCACAGGATGCATTGTAATAAGAAGAGGCAGCATGATTGTTCAGTGATGTGATGAGCCCATCCCATTTCAGCACCCTTAGGGAATGTTGTTCCCCTGGTGAGATCCATAGATCTGATTGATCAGAAATTGTCTCTGTCTAGACTTAGTTCTTGGTGGAATATAATTTCTTGTAGAGGAACCATTTTTCCAGTTCTGTAATGGTTTTGAAATGATCAATTTGTAAATGAGGAAGAAATGTAGGTAGTGAGTAACATTCATGTTGTTGTGTCATGATTAATTACCTCATAATCCCAGTATTTCCAATGCTGCATTTAGCACAGAGTAATCATTGAAGTAACTGGGACTGTGCTGATGATATGCAGAATTTTAAGTAATCCATATTGGACTCTCAGTGAAATTTCAAATCCAAAAATGATATGAAAATGGAATGTAGTTAAAATAGATAAAAATAACATTAGCTCTTTTAACCCTTTTTTATAATCCTGTGAGGTGGAACTAAGCTGGAGGCAATACACTATCTGATCTCAAAATATACTACAAAGCTATAGCAAAACAGCACAGTCCTGGCATAAAAAACAGACATATAAACCAATGGAACAGAATAGAGAGCCAAGACATAAGTCTATGGATTTACAGTCAATTGAAGGTGCCAAGAACACACAATGGTGAAAGGATGGTCTCTTCAATAAATGATGTCAGGAAAACAGGATATCTATACGCAGAAGAATAAAATTAGACCCCTATCTGACACCAAACACAAAAATCAACTCAAAATAAGTTAAAGACTTAAATGTAAGACTGCTAGAAAAAACACAGGGAAAAGCTTTTTGACAATAATTGGGCAATAATGTTTTGGATATGACCCCAAAAGCACAGATAACAAAAACAAAAATGGACAAATGTGATTATATCAAACTCATAAGCTTCTGTACAGCAAAGAAAACAATAAACAGAGTGAAGAGACAACCTACAGAACATGAGAAAATATTTGCAAGCCATACATCAAATAAAGGGCTAATATCTAAAGTACCTAAGGAACTCAAATGATTCAATAATGAGGACAAAAATAACCTGATTTTGAAATAGGCGAAGAAGCTTGTCACAGTACACTTGTGCTGTTACAACAAAATACCATAGGCTGAGTAATTTATAAATAATATAAATTTATTTCTCACAGTTCTAGAGGCTGGGAATTCCAAGATCAAGGAGCTGGCATTCAGTCTGATGAGGGCCTTCTAGTTGTGTCTTTGGCATGACAATAGGTGAAACGGTGTAGCTCATTTCCTCCAGCCCTTTTATAAGGCACTAATTCCATTCATGAAGCCAGAGCTATCATTCTCTAATAACCTCCTAAAGGCCCACCTCTTAATACTATTGTGTTGGGGATTAAATTTCAATATGAAATTTTGGAGAGGACACAAACATTCAAACCATAGCATTCTACTGCTGGTCCCCCCAAATTCATGTCCTTCTCACACACACACAAAAAATGCCCTCATTCCATTCCAATAGCCTTAGAAGTCTTAAGTGTTCCAGTATCAGCTGAAAAATCTAAAGTCCAGAGTCTCATCTAAATATCATCTAAATCAGATATGGGTGAGACTCTAGACACAATTCATGCGGGGGTAAATTGCTTTCAAGTTGCGAACCTGTGAAGTCAAACAGGTTATGTACTTTAAAATACAATGATGGGACAGGCACATGATAGACATTCCCATTTTAAAAGGCCGGACAGGAAAGAAGGAAGGGGTAACAGATACCAAGTAAGTCCAAAACTCAGTAAGGCAAATCATATTCACTCTTGAGGCTTGAGAATCATCTTCGTTTTTGATTCCATGTCCTGCCTATCTTACACTCGAGGGTGGAGGTTAGGCCCTAAGGCTCCAAGTGTATGAATATGTAACGAAAATACACATTCTGGGGATCTATTTGACAGCATAGTGACTACAGTTAATAATCATGTATTGTATACCTGAAAAATGCTAAGAACAGATCTTAAATATTCTCACCACAAAAAAATTAATATGTGAGGTGATGGATATGTTAATCAGCATGATTCAATAATTTCTTAATGTATACATGTGCAAAAACATCATATTGCATACCATACAATTTTGTAGAACCTGAATATCCTTTCTTCTCCCTGCAAAAATAGGCTCTATCAGGACTGGCTGAACTAGTAAGGTCTCCTGCAAAATCAGGAGCATTTACATTGAGCTATAAAAATGGAAAATAATTAGATCTGTTGAGCAAATATCATCTTTATAATATAAAAAATAAATACTATGAATGACACAGGCTTGATACTCAGGCAAACTGAACAAAGTAGAAAACAAGGTCAATTGTTTAATTAAATTTAAAATAAAGGTGCATCACTAGACAAAATAGGTAGAAGCTGAACTAATGGTTTCTAAAGTCCTTCCATGATAAGAGCCAGTATTATAATGAGGAACGAAGGCCTTGACAGTCCATATGTGGTAGGCTGAATAGTGGTCCCCTAAAGATATCTAAATTTCAATCCCTACAACCTGTGAATGCTGTGTTAGGAGGCAAAAGAGACTCTGAAGGGTTAATAATATCCAGAATATAGAAAAAATTAATGCAACTCAACAAAAAATCAAATAACTTATTTAAAAAATGGGCAAAAGATTTGAATAGACACTTATCCAAAAATGATACACAAACGGTCAGCAATCATATGAAAAGATGCTCAACATCCCACTAATCATCAGAGAAATACAAACAAAAACAATGAGATATCGCTTCACGCCCATTAGGACAGCTACTACAAAAAAATGAAAAATAAGTGTTGGCAAAAATGTGGAGAAAGTGGAACTCTTATGCATTGTTGGTGGTATTGTAAAATGATGCAAATGCTGGAAAAGCAGTATGGAGGTGTCTCAAAAAATTAAAAGTAGAACTACTGTATGATTCAATAATTCCACTTCTGGATATAGATCCAAAAGAATTGAAAGTAGGATCTCAAGGAGATACTTGCATACCCATGGTTATAGCAGTGCTATTCACAATAGCCAACCCAAATATCCATCAACGAATGGATAGATAACTGTGATACATACATAAAATACAGTGTTATTCAATCTTAAAAAGAAAGGAAATCCTGTCACAGGTTACAACATGGATGAACCTTGAGGGGATTATGCTAACTGAGTAAGCCAATAAAAAAAAAAGACATATACTGTGTGATTCCACTTATATGGGGTATCTAAAGTAGTCAAACTCAAAGAAACAGAAGCAGAATGGTGGTTACCACAGGGAAGGAAAAGGTGGGAAAAAGGAGTTTAATGGGTATAGCATTTCAGTTTTGCAAGATAGAAAAGTCCTGGAGATCTGTTTCACAACAATGTAAATATAATCAGCACCATTGAACTGTACATTTAAATTGGTTCAGGTGATGAATTTAATGCTATGTGTTTTTGCCACAATACTTTTTTAAAAGGGACTTTGCAGGTGTGATTATGTTAAGGATCTTGAGATGGGGAAGGTATCCTGGATTATACAGGTGGACTCACTCTAATTACAATGGTCCTTACAACAGGGAAGCAGCAGATCAGAGTGAGTAGTAGATGTGACAACAGAAGCAAGAGATTAGAATAATGTGGCCATGAGCTAAAGAATGCAGCTAAAGAATGTGGTTTCTAGAGGTTGGAAGAGGTAAGAAATGGATTATTCCGTAGAGCCTCCAAAATGAACCAGCCCTGTGGACACCTTGACTTAAGCTCCATAAATTTTATTTGAAACTTTGACTTTCAGAAGTCAGACTTTCAGAACGAGAGAATAAATTTGTCTTGTTTGAAGCCATTAAATTTGTAATAATTTGTTGCAGAAGCAATAGGAAACTAATGCACCATATAGGAGCTCCAGGAAAAGGCAGACAGAAGCCTTTGAGATGAGTCCTTGGTGGCTCTAGTCTAGAGAAAGTAGACATAGTTTCGTTTAATGTATAAAGAAAAGGGCCAACTTAAAACAAGGTAATAATAACTTACTCTTTGTTGCTTGGAGGAATGAAGACTGGGTTTAATAATGGTGAATTTTTTCTTCTTCTGTGATAAACCTGTAACCTATAAGCCTCGGCAACATCTATCATGATTTCTAAGTATCACAATGAACATCTAAAACCACCACACTTTCATCAAAAGAAATACAAATTTTACCCTTTCCATAAATATGATCACCCAGATCGGATAAAATATGATTTGATAGTGCTAACCCAAATTTAGAATTATTTTATGTAATTAAGTTTATGCTGATAACATCTGAAAATTGTGATAACTGTACACTGTTTTCTTTCAACTGATCAATATACCCAGAGAAAAGAAATATTTTAACTTAAATAGTTTGTCACTAGCCAGTGTGTATGCATTCAATAGGAAAAAAATAACTTTTCTATTGGCATGCAAGTCTTCCTATAATTAGAAACATTAGGAGTTGGATAGAGCTAGATTCTGTGCAACCATTAGCCCAAAATCACATATAATATTGATGGGAAATATATTATATATATGGCTGTTGCATTAGCAACATATTTATCCATATATATATAGTTTTGATAACACATATATATATATATAGTTTTGAGATTCTTTTGCTTTCAAACATGTGAATGTCTTATTTATGAGGCCAATTAATACTTTACAGTCTGAGTAGTAAAAATAATAAAAATAGTCAGGAAGGGGCAAAAGGATTAGTAAATATGCTGCACAGGTCCCTGTGTTGGGAACATAATGTAGTTATTAATGAATATTGCTGCTTGACCCAACAGATTTAGTCTATATTATCTTGCATTTATATTATAGAGTAGCAAATGCTTTTATTCCCCTTCCAAGGCAGAATAAGCCTCAAACACAAAACCATAATATTGAGCAGATGATTAAAACCATTAGCTAAAATCTTTTATGGCAAAAAGATGAAATGTACTAGATAATGACACAGGAAAACATAAAAATGCTATTTTTATAAGTGGGGACATTTTACCTTCTTTAAATATGATTCAAGGTTTTTCTTTCTTTTGTTATTAAATAATTTCACTATTATCTATATTTGCACTTTGATAGCTTATTTTTTCCTCTTTGCTATATTTAAGTTCATTTGAAGGTATACATTCACCAGTCTTTTGAATAGCATACAGCATACAATTAATATACTTCCTATTAAGACATAGACAAAATGCACTACAACTGGCTTTCTTGAGACAACGTTCACACATATATACAGTCTTTTGAAGTATACATTTCATAAAGACTCTTGCATTTTGTGTTACACTTATTAAAGCTCCTTGCATAAATTTTCATAATTTCATATTTTATTAGTAATTGCCATTTCTATTTTTCTAGTCTCATCTGAAACATACTTACCATTTCCATTAGAAAAAAATCTATCATTTCCTAACAATACAACTAAATACTATAAGAGCTTGCAGCATCAATGGAATGAGCACGCCACTCACTTCTTCCCATAAGATGACTCTAAAATATGACTTCTAATTTCCAAAGTCTTGGGATAAAATTGAGACACAATCTATTTCTCTTTAGGTACTGAACATTGGAAATTTATTTCTAATAAATATTTACCTCAGTCAAATACACCCTTATCAACAGTATTTACAGCTCTTGTAGGGTTCACTATGTAATGTTTCCACCATTAGACTTAGAAATTCATACTTCTTACCTCAATACATGAATCACACTTGGATGTAGCCAGGTATCTGAGTCTAACAGTTTTAATCTCAAACCGTACCTTTTTAGCATAGGAGTATATTTTCCCTGCAACAACTAAAAAATCTATAAATATCACACACAGAGATATCAGTTTATCAATAAGTAATTATTTGAGAGCCTATTACATGGTAGGCACTCATAATAAAGAGGATTCCTACCCTGAGGGACCTGCGCTTCCAGCAGAGAGAAGGAAAAGTCACGTAAAAAATCAAACAATAATTTCAGGTAATGATAGGTGCTTTCTAAGAGGACAAATATGGTGATTTAAAGAGTGACTGTTGGGGGTCGGGGGATGACTGCTGGTATGGGCCAGGAAACATTTCATCAAGGAGGTGGAAGAAGAACCCAGTTGGGTTCTTCTCAGTAGAGGAAAAAAATTAATAGTCATACAAATGTCTGGGGAAGGGAGTTCCGGGCAGGACTAGCAAGTCCATAGACTCTGAGATGGAAAAGGAAATCCATTAATTCTGGAGTTTTATACTGAAAATTTGGACAGCAATGAAGTTGAAGAAGAAAGCAGAGACAGGTTCTGTGAAGCCATGTAAATCACTGTATGGAGTTGAGGCTGTTAAGTATATTGGGAAGCTATCAGAGGTATTCAAGCAGGTGAATAATAGATCTTAATTTCACTGTCGGAAGATGATGCTGATGAGATTTCTTTTACTTATTTCCCTTCTCATTGACTAGCTTGCCCAGGACTCTCAATTTTTCCTCTATCATAACCCCTTTTATCCATCTACTCCTCTCCATTCCCACTGTCACTATTTTTAATTCAGGTTTCTATTTTTATTTACTTGAACTACTACTATAAAGTACTAACTTGCCTCCTTACCTCCAGACTTTTGGTTTTCTGATCAGTTGTGATTTCTCGTAGCAGATTCTCCTGACTTAAAAACTCATTAACCTCCTAATGCTTTCAAAAATTAGCTGAAGCTCCCTGTATAGAAGGTCTCCAGAAAAAAGTCCTGTATTTGTACTTCACATATCTAGAAGTCTGGCAAGGTGGGCTTAGTGTTGTTAGATTTATTTGAGGAACTGAGTTTCCCAAAGAAAGAGATTCACTTTTAAAAAGACAATATCTTGATCATTTGTTTGAGTTCCTTCTAGATTCTTGCTATCAGTCCTCTGTCAAATGTATAGTTTGTGAATATTGTCTCCCATTCTGTAAGTTGTTTATTGGGTACAATGTACACTATTTGGGTGATGGGTGCACCAAAAACCCAGATATGATTAGTATACAATTCATCCATGTAACCAAGTCACTTGTACCTCTAAGTCTATTGAAATTAAAAATAAAATAAAAAAGAATTTCATCCCACTAGCTTGTTCCAAAAATATGGGGCGAATGCTGGAGATGAAGGCTGATTTTGAATGTAACGTATACATGCTACTCGGGTTTCTTTTTAGCCCAGTTTCATGAACTAAAGCAATGTTTTTTGGGGAAATTATCCTAAGTAGAGATTCTTTAAAAGAAAACAAAAAACATGCAACAGTACTTTGTGTCCTCACAAAAGGTACACCATGACCTACTCTCTTATTTAGAAAATCTGTGAATCTCAAAGACAAATCTTGGTAACAAAAGTGAGGTTACTAAGCACTCTAGACAGATAACAATGAGTTTCTCCCACTATCTAATGGAGAAAACTATCAGCATCCATTTAGCATTTATTGGAATAATCTCAATGGTTTCAGCTTTAACTCTAACAGATACAAGCTTTCTTCAAATCTGCACTAATCTTGTACAAATCAGTGACTTACTCAGCGCACAGTTTGGCTATTAGTGGAAGTTAACACAGATAGGCCTGAGATAAGTGGATGATAGTGTAAAACACATCGTGCTGTGGGTTTATATTATAGCAATTAATCCAGAATCTGGGAGGAACACAAACTTGCACCTTAATGTCATCACTCACTCAAAATCATTCCTCATTTAGCTCATTTGGGAAGCGTTGTCACTGCCTGAAAATAAAGGATTAAGATGAAAGTTGCCACATCCTGTGGAGAAAAGGCAATTATCTTTTATTTGGTTTCCAACTTCCCTTGTAAATGTGCCAAAAGATGAAGTGTTGGTGTGAGTTCAGGGCTGTTAGAATTTTTTTTTTTTTTTCTCACAACATGAGTCAAGCCTATCCTTAGGCTTTACTTCCCAGAGATGGCTGTGTACCTAGCAAGTGTTATCTTTGCATGTTTATGTCTCCATAACAAGAATTTACCATTTTAAAATAAAATGATCAAGTTGCTGGACTGATGGCTTTTGTGATCACACCAGGCTGATTACTCGTTTTCAGTGTTGAAGACTGGTAGTTTTAATGCTTTCCCTTGGGATGTTGGATTCCAAGTATGACAAGATGGGGGCTCTTCTTCCTCAATCTCTGTCTTTCAAGGACCCTGTGCTCACTCCTGATTGTCTCCACAGGAGTGCTGAAGCATGACTGCAACAGGTTTGTAGTTGTGCAAGAGATCCATTCAGCCCCATGGAGAGGACGGGAAAAACGGCTGGCACAGGAGAGTCCAGAGGAAAGAATGTGGAATTTCGAATCGGAAATGGAGTCATGACTCTGCCGGTTACTAACCAGTTTTATGTATCATTGAGATTACTTCTTCGTTTTTTATTGCAGTAAAAAACACATAACATAAAATTTACCCTCTTAACCATTTTCTCAGTGTGCCGTTCAGTATTGTTAAATATATTCACATTTTTGGCAGGGCGCGGTGGCTCACGCCTGTAATCCCAGCACTTTGGGAGACCAAGGCAGGCAGTTCACGAGGTCAGGAGATCAAGACTGGCTAACACGGTGAAATGTTGTCTCTACTAAAAATGCAAAAAATTAGCCGGGCATGGCGGCGCGTGCCTGTAATCCTAACTACTCAGGAGGCTGAGGCAGAAGAATTGCTTGAGTTCAGCAGGCAGAGGCTGCAGTGAGCGGAGATCACACCACTGCACTCTAGTCTGGGCGACAGAGAGTCTCTCTCTCTCTCTCTCTCTCTCTGTGTATATACAAAATATATACTATATAAAATATGTATATTTTTTACATTTTTACTGTTTTTACATTTTTACATTTTTGTGCAATGGATCTCCAGAACTCTTTCATCTTGCAAAACTGAAACTCTATATCCATTAGATAACTCCTCTCTCCTCTTTGCCTCCATTCCCCGCCGTCTGGTAACCACCATTCTACTTTCTGATTTCATGAGTTTGACCACTCTAGTTACCTTATATAAAAAGAATCATACAGCATTTAACTTTTTGTGACTTGCTTGTTTCACTCAGCATAATGTCCTGAAGATTCATCCATGTTGTAGCATGTAACAAGATTTTCTTTTTTAAGGCTGAATAATATTTCATTGAACATATATATATGTATATGAATGTATATGTATATATACGTATATGCTACATTTTGTTTATTAAGCCATTGAGATTACATTTTATTTATTTATTTTTATTATACTTTAAGTTCTAGGGTACATGTGCACAATGTGCGGGTTTGTTACATATGTATACTTGTGCCATGTTGGTGTGCTGCACCCATCAACTCGTCATTTACATTAGGTATATCTCCTAATGCTGTCCTTCCCCCCTACTCCCTCCCCACAATAGGACCTGGTGTGTGATGCTCCCCTTCCTGTATCCAAGTGATCTCATTGTTCAATTCCCACCTATGAGTGAGAACATGTGGTACTTGGTTTTCTGTTCTTGCGATAGTTTGCTGAGAATGATGGTTTCCAGCTGCATCCATGTCCCTACAAAGGACACAAACTCATCCTTTTTTATGGTTGCATAGTATTCCATGGTGTATATGTGCCACATTTTCTTAATCCCGTCTGTCACTGATGGACATTTGGGCTGATTCCAAGTCTTTGCTACTGTGAATAGCGCACAATAAACATACGTGTGCATATGTCTTTATAGCAGCATGATTATAATCCTTTGGGTATATACCCAGTAATGGGATGACTGGGTCAAATGGTATTTCTAGTTCTAGATCCTTGAGGAATTGCTACACTGTCTTCCACAATGGTTGAACTAGTTTACAGTCCCACCAACAGTGTAAAATTGTTCCTATTTCTCACCAACAGTGTAAAATTGTTCCTATTTCTCCACATCCTCTCCAGCACCTGTTGTTTCCTGATTTTTTAATGATTGCCATTCTAACTGGTGTGAGATGGTATCTCATTGTGGTTTTGATTTGCATTTCTCTGATGGCCAGTGATGATGAGCATTTTTCATGTGTCTGTTGGCTGTATGAATGTCTTCTTTTGAAAAGTGTCTGTTCATATCCTTTGCCCACTTTTTGTTGGGGTTGTTTGTTTTTTTCTTGTAAATTTGATTGAGTTCTTTATAGGTTCTGGATATTAGCCCTTTGTCAGATGAGTAGATTGCAAAAATTTTCTCGCATTCTGTAGGTTGCCTGTTCACTCTGATGGTAGTTTCTTTTGCTGTGCAGAAGCTTTTTAGTTTAATTAGATCCCATTTGTCAATTTTGGCTTTTGTTGCCATTGCTTTTGGTGTTTTAGACATGAAGTCCTTGCCCATGCCTATGTCCTGAATGGTATTACCTAGGTTTTCTTCTAGGGTTTTTACTGGTATTAGGTCTAACATTTAAGTCTCTAATCCATCTTGAATTAATTTTCGTATCAGAAGTAAGGAAAGGATCCAGTTTCAGCTTTCTACTTATGGCTAGCCAATTTTCCCAGCACCATTTATTAAATAGAGACTCCTTTCCCCATTTCTTGTTTTTGTCAGGTTTGTCAAAGACCAGATGGCTGTAGATGTATGGTATTATTTCTGAAGGCTCTGGTGTTACATTTTATCTTCAAAATGAGAAATAATAAATAATTTTTACCTCAAAGAATCATCGTTAATATCTAGTGTAAACTATGTTTGTCAGTATTATATTGGAAAGTTATGCTTTAGATGTATTGATCAATGATTGATTAAATCTGTAAATCTGAGTTCTATCCTTGGCTCTGCTATTCATTTTCTGACTATATATCAATAGCCTACTTGCTTTGGAGCCACAATGTACCACCGTCTACTTGCTCTGGGGGCCACAATGTACTATCTGTTAAATCATACTGTTTTAACTACTGAAGAGGACTATTGAAAGATGAAAAATGCAGATTCATTCCTCATAGTAATTCATTCCTGAGTAATTCCTGGAGCCCAGGTGCTCAGTCCTTAGCACCTCTGAGATCACTCAGGAGACAAAGCTGTAATCTTACAGAGCCTTGGTATCCTAATCTATAATATTGATTGAAGCTAAACAAGCTCCCCCAAATTACTGAACTTTAAAACCACCAATTTAGAAAGACCTCTAATGATAAACATATACATTGTACATCCTCTTCAACATTATTTTGACATTCAAAAAATACTATGTGTCTAAAACCAAAATACTGTATAATTTTAAAACCTGCTTTTTTAAAACTGTACATTCCAACCACTCCCTCCTTCTTTCTGTCAAAGTCTAATGATGACACAGAAGCTGTCCACTTCATACCCTCAAAATATCCCACAGAATTGCACTAGATAAGCATTAAGGCCCATTTGAAAATTCCATGATTTGTACTTTTGAATTTTTAGGTAATTTTCCATTGCATTGGTTCTTCTGGTGTTTTTAGGATCTGTGCCAAATGCGAGGCTGCCCTTGACACTAAGGACTTCTAACATTGCAACTATCAAGATGATGATGAACTCATCAATAGACGGAGAGAGACTGCTGTATTTTGAAGGACTCTGGATAATGAATAGGAAATACTAATAAACATTATACTTATTTTTGTTTAAACTGGGAAAAATAAAGCAACGGTAGCAAGTTTGAAAGTGCCAGTTTAAGAATTATACTGATTGGTTAAGCACCTGATTATTGAATGATTGAGTCATGGGAGGCCAGGAACAGAAAGATACAGAAGTTTGCTGAAGCCTCTTCCTCCCCAACCCAGAAAGCCACTAGGGCTTAATCACCTTGTTACAAGGTTGTCTAAGTTCAGACTTGTATTGGAGATGGAATGGGTGAAGGTCATCAAGGGAATGTGAAATGGAAAAGTTCGCAGCATAGAATGAACTTTCTGATTACCATTAGAATTTTTTTAGATTGACTTTCAACATTTCAGGTTAAATTCAATTAGAAAAAGTTGAATTTCTCTAAGGCAATGTTTAAGATGTAACTATCTCAGAATAACTTGCTAATTTACATATTTATAGCACTTCGATTTAACAGTACTGAAAACTTTTAAATAAAAATCTAAACACTTAACAGTATAGTGAAGTATGTTATGTCTTATTGTGAATATCTAAAGTATTTTCAGCAAGAATCCTGAAAATAATGGCATATATAACTTTTTTATGTATGTAAAATCAAAACCTCATATTTATTCTATTGATAAAAATTATTTATATTCTTTGGTGTTATTAATTGAATATGCAACTTTGAAAAAAATGGGCTAATCAGAAAGTATGCTGACAAAACAGAACAGAAGCTAGAACAAAAAAACAAAACATGGACAAGGCATTTTATTTTATCTAGATGTAATCTCTATTCTTAGTATAGTGCCTAATATTATAAATGATGAGAAGGTTAAATAAAAACAATTGAAGTAGAGTAAAATTTTGATGTGCATATATATTCTGATTTTGAGCTTCAAGAAAGGTATATTCAATTTTTATTAATAGAAAATTGGTTTATTTTTGTTCTTTTAAAGTAAATATTTAAATAACATCAGTTTGAAGGAGTGCCAAATTATTGGTTGGTTCTGAAGGTTAATATATTTCAGTCTGATTACAAGGACATCTTATGGAATTCCCATGGCTTTGCCTGTCCCTGAGACACCTGCTAATTAGGCAGTCACAAAGAAGTACAGATGAAGGGGTGATTAATCTGACCTAGGAGTGCAATTGGTAATTCAGGAAACCTCCACAAAAGACATATGGTTAAACTTAGTTTTGAATCATGGTATGGTGTTCACCAGGCAAAGGGAGGAAGTCTATCATAGAGGATGCAATGTTAGCCCAAGGCACAGCAGTGTGGTTTGTTTGGAAAACTGATGGTGTTTCAGTGTGGACATAGAGATGAGGCAGATTAGAGGTCAAGACAGAAGATCTTCAAGATTTCCAAGTCATATTCATTTGCTCTTGAACCATTTTTGATTGCTATGCACATGGGTACTACAGCATTTTTGATAATAATCTTGTAAAAGCACCTACAAACAGGAAACCTCTTTGTTACCAAACATTAGGGAGAAAAAACAAGAGTATTTATAAGAATGACAATAATTATGTAAAAAATCTCTTCCTGAGAGTAAAGCAAAAAACCAATTTAAAAAAAAGATTAAACCTCATTTAACTTTGACATTTTTGCAATGTTAGAAAGAGATACTGTTTAAAGACATGGCTATTAACAAATCCTGCTCTAATCTAGGGAATATAAAATCAATCACCAAGCCTCTTAGTGTTTTACTCAATTGTGTGTGTGCGTGTGTGTGTGTGTGTATGTGTATGAGAGGAATGAAAGAGATACATTTTAGAAATATTCTTTTAAGAAGAAGATAGGCGGATATAATGTGCATAATCTGCACAAGGTAATAAACTTCATTGTGTATAAAGATGCATAATTATTTGGTTAGGATATAAACAGCAGAAGTATATAAACAACCGAATTTCTTTAGGAAATATATATACATATATATAGGCACCAATAATATGAAGTCAAAGAAAAATGGAACAAAGTACATTATAATTGTTGTTTCTTCAGTGATAATACCAGGTATAGCAAGAGTTTCTTGCTCCCCCTCATTTCCTGGTGAAAGAGTGCAAACTATTACCACTCCACAGACACACTTAAAATGCCCTCAACTGTTTCTGCAAATCCCCAGAGATAATCTCATGAGATTTCCTGAATCAATCCTCTCAGTCACTGCATAGAGTCACCATGTTTCTTCTTCTTTTGGCCCATGTTTCTTTTGGAGATGTCACCAAGAAGATTTACAAAGGTGTGTTACACTCTCTCTGGCTCTTGAGTTGTCTCCTATTGCTTCTGCTAATCACCACTGTACAAGATTTCTCTGGACTAAAGTTATTCTATTCAAGAGAGGAGGATACTCCAAAATGCACACACATCTATATGACACACCTTGTCAAGCAGGTCCCAAATATATGCCAATAGTATTCTCAAAGATTTACTTTCATCATGTGCAAACCACTTTTTCAGCAACTGATTGATCATCTATCTCTCTTCTTTGGGCTTAAATAAGATTTCATGGGTGCTGGCCTGGAAGCTCTCAGTCTACTCAACACAGGACTTGCACATTTTGCTAATCTTTTTCTTGTCTTTGAATTGAAGCTTAGCATTCACAAATAGTTGTTTAATTTTAAACTCTGTAACAATACTATGAGGTAAGTAGGATGGATATTACCACCATTTTATAGACCAGAAACCTGAAACTTGAAAAGCTGCATTTACTCAGCAAGTAAGTTACAGAGCAAGCACTTAAGTCCACGTTGTCTGAGCCTAGAATCAGTGCATTATGCTCAGCTGTCTCCATAAAGATGGAGATGTGGTGCATATCAACTGCCGCCTCTATTGCTTAATAACTGTGATCAATTATAGAGCAACACCCCACCCTCACTGAGCGGATTCCCCTCACTGCACGTAAGCATCTCATCAAAGCCATGATTCCTCTCTCCAGAAAAATGCACGTTAGTGGGTAGCCCCATACACGCACACACTTCACATAATTTTGTAAGTTGTTACAAGGGTTTTTAAAATATCCCGAACCTTAAGTCCATATTCAAATGGACAACTGTCTTGTAGATGCTGATTCTGTCCTTTAAGGACAATTTTATAAAAGAGGTTTTACTATGTGTATTTTAGTGCTAATGCTGTATATTCTTTTGATTTCAAAATCTTTTACCCAAGGCATATTTCCTTTTAAAAGATTTATTAAAAATGCATAAAAATAATTGGGTCTATGTGGTAAAGTTCGATGGAAACACTCAAGAATTCTATTTTCCTGGAAGCCATCTTAACAAGTTATGGTTTCTTATCATGTTTACAGTAATGAATTGAACTCCCAAAAATACCTAGGTATTTGACTTAATTTTGTGTGTGTATATATAAACATATATATTTAGTTACTTTAAATTACTCAGAGCCAACTTGAGTAAACACTTCTTGAACAAATCATGAAGTCTTTTTAATAACGTAAAAATATGTCTACATAACGTGAAGTAACTTACCCTTTTGGTCAGTTGAGTGGTTAATTGACTAGTGTCTGATCAATATCAATAATCTGTCTGAAAATTGCAAAGGACAGTAGTGGAGTAACAGGCTCAGACTCAGTGGTTCTCAACCATGGCTGCACTTCTGAATCACCTGGGGACTTTAAAAATTCGTTATGCTTTGGTCCCAGTTCCAGGAATTTTGATTTAACTGGTGTGGAGTGTGGCATGAGTAATAGGATTTTAAGAAAAGCTTCTCAAGTGATTCTAATTTGCATCTAAATTTAATAACCACTGTTCTATCGCGTTTGTTTTCCCCCAGATGGGACAATTCTCAAAAAGCACAACAACAGAGGGTGTGGCTTTATAATGTATGAAGCTGGGGTAAGTTTAGATTATTTTTTTAGGAGAGAAGCAGAGTTTAACAAGATGATAGCCGGCCAAAGTAATACATTTAGCCCATACTTCCATCAACGAATCTTTTTTTTTTTTTCTTATCGCACACAAGAGATAACATCTGAATTGATAAACATGCAGATACATACTGATTACATAGTCTATGTAATTAACCTTTCCATAATGCCTGATGAATTATAATATATGATTGTATTTAATCAGAATCATGGAACATGTTAACTGTAAGACTCATCAGAACTGTGCGATGCAGCTCCTTATTCTGAGCATGTTACAAAATGTCTCATATACCAGAATACATTTTTGAATCACAGTTTAATGAACCCCATCCAATGCTTTTAAAAAACATCAAACAGCCAAACCCTTAAGGCTGAATTCTTATCATTAGAGAGTTTCAATTATTTACACTATATCCAGAGTGCTTTAAGGAGTTAGAATAGTAGTGGAGAGGAAGAGAAGAATCAGAAGTCTAGAGGAACCCGAGGAATATGGGGTCAGCTTATTTTTTTTAAACTCATATTTAATGACGTCTTTCCTTGAAAAGTATTCCTCCCATACCCCCGTTTCAGAAAATGGAGAAATAAGCAGTTGGAGATACATGTAGTATCTGAAGATGGAGAAGAGTAGAAAGGATGAAAAAGAGAAGGACAATTTTTAGGGCTGACTCTTAATGGATGACCTTGTGTGTACTTTCTCTACTCCTGCCCTTAGTCTACAAAAGGACTAGCAGAACAGCACCTGGAAGGACTGGGAGCAAAGAGTTACCTAGGGAGAAGCTTTGACTTTGAAATGTAGATTAAATCTCAGGCAGAGTGAATGGGAAAAAACACAAATACATCTTGACATGTATCATTCTATGAAGAAAGTCATTGGTAGCTTGATGGGGATGGCATTGAATCTATAAATTCCCTTGGGCAGTATGGCCATTTTCACGATATTGATTCTTCCTATCCATGAGCATGGAATGTTCTTCCATTTGTTTGTGTCCTTTTTGATTTCACTGAGCAGTGGTTTGTAGTTCTCCTTGAAGAGGTCCTTTACATCCCTTGTAAGTTGGATTCCTAGGTATTTTATTCTCTTTGAAGCAGTAGTAAATGGGAGTTCACTCATCATTTGGCTCTCTGTTTGTCTGTTATTGGTGTATAGGAATACTTGTGATTTTTGCACAATGCTTTTGTATCCTGAGACTTTGTTGAAGTTGCTTATCAGCTTATGGAGATTTTGGTCTGAGACGATGGGATTTTCTAAATATACAATCATGTCATCTGCAAACAGGGACAATTTGACATGTATCATATCCTCCCATTCTTTTTTCCTGTCATCCCCATCCTACTTCATAATGTTAGTTTAACAATAAAACTTTTTTCCTAAAATTGGTTGTTTTATTTTAAGAATAAATAGCAACAGATATCCGCCCCTCCCCAAAATGCAGGATCTGGATTTACAAAACGAACAGAAATGATTAAAAGACAAGTAAAATATCAAAGACTAAAGTCATCAGTGTGAAAATTATCAAAATGTGTTAACATTCTACCCTAAACATTAATAGCTATGTTTTAATAATAAGGGCAAACACCTATCAAGTACTTGATGTACTAGGCATACTTTTAATTTACATGAATTAATTTATATAAATTTCACTACAACTCAAGAGGTAGGACCTACTGTTATCTCGATTTTACATATGTGGAAATTGATCCCAAAAAGGGAAGTAAACCCATGCAAGGTTGAGGTCAGATTACATTCCCAGACATTTAATTTCCACAGTCCATATTATTAATCACAATATCACCTATACATAAAAACAATTTAATCCAATTGGCGGAAGGGAGAGGAAGTAGAAATTTGCATTTCTGGGAAGAGTAACAAAGTATTGCAGGCAGTTAGGTGGAGGAATCTCTGGAAAATTCCATTGATATTTCCCAGTTAGAAGCATGCAAAAAACTGGACTTGCCAGGGAAAATGTAAAAAAAAAATAGTTTCCCAATTCCTTAGATAAGCAGGACTGAAGGCTGAGGTTGGAAAGCTCCAACTTTGCCATAGATAAAATAGGAAAACACAAGAAATACTCTAGGAATGACTACTTTGGTCAGCACTAGCAGTGGTAAGTAAGGGAGTCTGAACAGAGGAAAATAATCACCTCATCAGAAGACAGTGGTGATTATTAACTGATCCTGATATAAGAGTTTAAACAAAACAAGAAAAAGAATAGAGACAAAGTTCCCCAGTACTGGCTTCCAGAGCTTTTGGATCTTTCTCATTCCTTCAGCAGGGGAATGAATAACTAATAAAGGTTGGATGTTTGTCTCCTACAAATATCATGTTGAAATGTAATTCCCAGTGTTTCAGGTGGCACCTGGTGAGAGGTATAATATTTAGATTATGGGATGGATCACTCATGAATGGCAGCAGCACCATCCCCTTGGTGATGAGTGAGTTCTCACTCTGGCAGTTCATGCAAGATCTGGTAGTTTAAAGAGCATGGCATCTCCCCCATTCTCTCTTGCTCCCTCTCTCATCAGGTGACATTGCCTTCTCTCTCTTCACCTTCTGCCATGACTGTAAGCTTCCTGATGTCCTCACCAGAAGCTGATGCTGCAGCCATGTTTGTACAGCCTGAAGAACCATCAGCTAATTAAACCTCTTTTCTTTAAAAGTTACCCAGTCTCAGGTATTACTTTTTAGTAATGTGAAAATAACCTAACAAAGAAAATTGGAGTGGGATGTTGCTATAAAGATACCTGAATATGTGAAAACAGCTTTGGAACTGGATAATGGGCAAAAGTTGGAAGTGTTTGGAGGGCTCAGAAGAAGAAAGGAAGATGAGGGAAAATGTGGAACTTTTTAGAGACTAGTTAAATGGTTGTGACCAAAATACTGAGAGAAATATGTATAGTAATGGGGGCAGGGGCAATACTGGGGTGGGGACAGGACACAGGAGGCTACTTCAATAAATACGGACAGTAAAGGGCAGGCTGATGAGGTCTCAGATGGAAGCGAGGACTTTATTGGAAACTGGAGTAAAAGTCACCCATGTTATGCTCTAGCAAAAAAAAAAAAAAACTTGGCTGCATTGCATCCATGCTCTAGGGATCTGTGGAAATTTGAACTTAAGACTGATGACTCAGTGCATCTTGTGGAAGAGATTTTTAAGCCACAAAGTGTTCAAGGTGTGGCGTGGCTCCTTCTAACAGTCTGCAATCAGATGCTGTAGCAAATAAATGACTTAAAAATTGGAACTTTTATTTAGAAGGAAAACAGAGCACAGAGCATACAAGTTTGAAAAATTTGCAACCTAGCCATGTAGGCAGCCTAGCCATGTGGCAGGAGAGTAATCCTAAGTAGGCTGTGGAGAACTTGCTAGGGATATTATCATTATCATGACTAAAAGGGAGCCAAGTGTTAATATCCAAGAGAATGGGGAAAAAACCCCAAAGGTATTTCAGAGATTTTGGAGACAACCCCTCCTCTAACAGGCCCAGAGGCCTAGAAGAAAAGAATAGATTTTGGGCCAGGCCTGGGGCTCTACTGCCCTGCCCAGCTTCAGAACACAGCTCTCCACATTCTGGTCACTCTGTTTCCAGCCTTGGTTCAAAGGGGCCTAGATATAGCTTAGGTCGCTGCTCTGCAGGACACAAGCCTTAAGCCTTGGCAGCTTCCACATTGTGTTAAACCTGCAGGCACCCAGAAAGCAAGAGTGAAGGAGGTTTGGCAACCTCCACCTACGTATCAGAGTACGTAGTAGAAAGCCTGGGTGCCCAGGCAGAAGCCTGCCACAGGGACAGAGTCCCCACAGAGATACTTTACTAAGCCAATGCCAAAGGAAAATGTGGTGTTGGAGCTCCCACACAGAGTTTCTACCAGGAAACTGCCTGGTGGAGCTGTGGGAAGGAGGCTGCTGTCCTCCAGATCTCATAATGATAGACCCACAGGCAGTTTGCATCTTGAATCTGGGAGAGATGTAGGCACTTCAGATGTACTCCATCAGAGTAGCCATGGGGGCTGCACTCTGCAAAGCCACAGCGATGGAGCTACTCAAGGCCTTGGGAGCCCACCCCTCGCACCAATGTGTTGTGGATGCAGGACATGGAGTCAAAAAAGACTATTTTGGAGCTTTAATATTTAATGACTTCCCTGTTGGGTTTCAGACTTGCATGGGGCCTATTGCCCCTTTCTTTTGGCTGATGTTTTGGAACAGTAATGTTTACCCAATGCCTGTAGCACCACTGTATCATGAAAATAAATAACTTGATTTTTATCTCACAAGCTCATAGGTGGAAGGAACTCATCTCCAGATGAGAATTTGGAGTTTAGGATCTTCGAGTTAAGGCTGGAATGAGGTAAGACTATTATGAAGGCATGACTGTATTTTGAAATGTGAGAAGGACATGAGAGTTGGGGGGCCAAGGGCAGAATTTTATGGTTGCAGTGTTTGTCCCCTCTAAATCTCATGTTGAAATGTGATTCCCAGTGTTGAAGATGGGGCCTGGTGGGAGGTGATTAGCTCATGGGGGCAGATTCCTCATGCATGGCTTAGCACCATCCCTTTAGTGATAAATGAATTCTCACCCTGGTAGTTCACAGGAGATCTGGTTATTTAAGAGAGTCTGGGACCAACTTCACTTTATCTTGCTTCCTCTCTTACCATGTGATATACTTACTACTCCCCCTTTACGTTCTGCCATGGGTATAAACTTGCTGAGGCCTAACCAGAGTCAGATGCCAGCGCTATGCTTCATGCACAGCCTGCAAAACCATGAGCCAACTAAACCTTTTTTTCTTCTTAAATTTTACCCAGTCTCAGGCATTTCTTTATAGCAATGGAAAAAGTGGTCTAATACAGTAACCATTAGCACATTTTCTAGGAAAGGCATTGGATAGTACCCAGGTGAATATTAAATTAATGAGAATTTACTGGTATGATTTCTAAATTCTTTTGTTTTTGTTTTTATTTTGTTTCCTTTTAAAAATTTTTCTGAAATATACATATAGAAAATTGCATAAATCAAAATAACAAAAAGATCAACAAACTACCACACAGTGAAAATTCCCATGTAACCACTGCATGTGTCTAGAAATAAAACATTAATGGGACCACAGAAGTGTTTCTTATACTCTCTCTTGACTTCTAACACCATGTATTAGTTTGGCCCATTTTTGGATTCTATATAAATGGGACATGAAATGTTTATTCTTTTGTGACTTGCTGCTTCTACTCAACATTGTGAGGTTCATCCCTGTTGTTGCATGTAGCACTAATTCATTCACTGTCATTGCTATATATTGGTTGTGGTAGATTGCTATAATAATGCCTCCCAATACATCATGCCCTTTTGTGTACATACCCCTTTGCAATGCGATGTTGCTTCTCCTGCTATCAAAAGATGGAGTCTATTTCTTCATCATCTTGAATCTAAGCTGGCTTTATGATTTCTTTGACATTGATTGTGACAGAAATGATACTGTGCAAGTTCTACAGCTCAGCACTAAAATCCCTTGCAATTTTGTCTCTTGTTCTCTTAGATCATTTGACCATAATGCTGTGAAAAAGCCCAGCCTAATCTACTCAATATGAAAGTCTCTGCAGCAAGAACGGAGGTACTCTGGTGACAGCTGGTACCATGTTCCAAAGGCCATCTTCAGCCTGCAGATTCAGGGAAGACATCAGATGATGGTCGCTACATGAATGAGTTCAGACAAGAACAGTAGAAGAAAGTCCTAACCAACTCACAGAATTTTAGAAAATAGATTGGCTTTTTAAGCATCAAGTTTTAGAGTAGTTTTTATGCAACCATAGATAATTGAAAATATACATACAAATATAATTTATTTATCCATTTACTACATTTGGGTTGTTTCCAGTTCTGGGCTATATGTGTCTTTAGGACACATATGTATGCATTTCTGTTAGATGCATATCTAGAAGAGGAATTGCAAGGTCAGTATTAATAAATATTGGTAAAGGGTTATATTTCCATATGTAATATAAGAGAGTCTAGTTGCTCCATGCTCTCCCTAATCCTTGGTAATGTGTGTTATTTTCATTTGAATTATTCTGGCATGTCGGTACTATTATCTCAGTGTGGATTTGACTTACCATATTTTCATTTTTGTGTAAAAGTACCTTAAAAATAAACTTAAATATGCAGAGATCCCAAAACATTTCACCCAAGTGTTTTCTCTAAGAAGCTTACCTGAAGAAGGAATCATTCGTGCATGTGCGCAGACACACACAAACACACATACACACATACAAAGCAACATTCTGTTTTGTTTAATGATCCACATATTGTATTCACTTTTGATCAGTATTGATATTTCTCTATTCTCTTTTTATTTGTATATTTCTAATTGTTCTTTGTCTACCCTTTTATTTTCAACCTATGAATTACATTGTTTTAGATGTCATCTTGTATGCAGTAGATGAATATGAGAGCATTATTTATCAAAGCTTATGGGATTTTAGGAAAGATATACTCAGAGGACATATTTATAACTTTAGGTACTTTCAATATATAAAAGAGAAATAAAAACAATAAATGAAGCACTCCTTTGAGAAGTCATAAAAAGAATCAAATAAATCTAAGAAAGCAGAAGTAAAGAGTCAAAGATAAATGCAGAAGTCAATGAATTAAAACTAAGGAAAGTAGGAGAAAGTACTAAGTTAAAAGATAATTGACTTTTCAGTGAAATCCAAATTAAAACAATGAGGTACCATCTCATGCTTGTGAGAATGACTATTATCAAAAAGACAAAAGATAGTAAGTGTTTGCCAAGATTTCACAAGTGAAATAAGTCACACAGAGAAAGACAAATTCTGCATGATCTTACTCATATGTGGAATCTAATAAAGTTGATCTCATATAAGTAGAAAATAAAATAGAATGGTGGTTGCCAGGGGTTGACTGATAGAAAGAAGAGGAATGGGGGAAATGTTGGTCAAAAGATACAAAATTTTGGTTAGAGAAGGGGAAAAAGTTCAAAAGGCCAATTGCACAACCTGGTGCAATATATAGTTAAAAACAATATATTCTAGAAAATCGTTACAAGTAGATTTTAAATATTCTCACCACAAAAAAAACTATATGAGGTAATGCAGATGTTAGATGAAGAATAGCTCAATTAAGCTATCTCATAATGTATATATACTTCAAAACATTATGTTGTACATGATAATGTACAAAATTGTATATGTCAGTTTAAAATAAAATGTTTAAAAAGAAATTTATGAAGGAGGGTTGTTAAGCAAAAAAGGTAGATTGATAAAAAGTAAAATTAAGAAACTCGTTACAGATTTGGTCTAAAAAACTTAAAATAATAAATAAGCAATTAGCTAGATTAAACAATAGTAGAATAAAAAAAGTCCCATAATTAGACAAATGTAGCAATAAGTAAAAACAAAGTAACCATAGACAAAGAGGAAATTAGGTATATAAGATTAATTTTTCAATAGTATAATAATTTTGAATATATTAGTGAAATATACAAAGAAATGAAAAAATAAAAATAGCAAGATTGGTTCAAGAAAAGATAGAAAAATGGCAAATATATTAATAAATATGAATAGTTGGGAAAATTGTCCAAAATGGTACCTCAGAAACTCTGGACTGAGATAATTTTAAGAATGATCTATTTTAAATTTTTAATGAAAAATTACTCATATTATTTAAACCTTTTGGAAGCATCAAAGAATAAGAAAACCTTCTGGCCTGTTTTGAAAAACCATCATCATATTGCTACTTATGCTTGACTGTGATCATTCAAAAAAGAAAACTATTGCCCAAATTCAGTCTCACATGGCAATATTGTTGTTAAAATTTTTGTTATAAAAGTTTTAGGATATTATCAAACAAAATGCTTATTAGAATATACACTAGTATGTATTCTAATATAATATAAATATTCTATATTAGCATTAACAATAGACTCCTAGTGGACATTTTCTTTAAAATCAGGGAAAAGACAGGAGGGAATTCAGTTTACTAATAATAAACAGTCTAAATCCTCAGGACATAAAGATCTAGAAGGAGCACAATATCCGTATTTAGACAAGAAAAAGAGAGACCTTGGGAGCTATTTGGGGCCATGTGAGCATTTAGGAACAGTTTTTGAAAAGTGACTAGGCAAAAATTTGCCCAGGACCCTTTCAAACCCGGCAATCCCTTGTAATCCAGGATAGTGAAAATTGCTGCATCTCTTTGATTTCCAGCAGGTAACTCTCCAAATTCCTTAGCTCACAATAATCACTGCCTGATACTCCACTACCTAGAGATTTTTTGAAGTTAAGCATTTATGCATACACCTTGGTGGTGCAAGTGACTCTTCTACTAGGTTATCATATCACTGACACATTAAGGGGGGACAATAGTAGCTAGTATTTATAGAGTGCTTAACCACGTGCCAGGCACTGTTCTGATATCTCATATGTAAGATCCCATTTAATCCTCGCAATAACCATATTACATATGTGGAAACAGAGGTATAGCAGTGTGACATAACTTATCCAACATCACCGGCTAGTAAGTGGTAGAGCTGAGATTAGAATCAAGCAGCTAAGTGCAAGAGCTGCTGTTCTGAACTACTATGCCACATTATTCTGTTCTCAGAGTGCAGAAGTCCTGTGTAGGGGGCTTTCCAACATTCCAACTACATTTATTCAAAAAACATTTACTGAGAGCTACCTGTGTGCAAAGCATCATGAAGCCTCTGTAGTTGATAAACACATAAACATGACACTTTTCTTGACCTCAGGAAACTTATTCTCCATGAAAGGAGATGCATATGGGAATAACAATGGCCCCTCAAGGCTGGAGATAGGGTACTTGGTTGTGGTTGTGGGTGGATCAGGGCCCCTCAGCTTACATTTTGTGGCAGAGAATCTTCTTTGGAGAACCCATGCTTTTGGGATTCCTCCTTTTACCTATTAGAGCACAAATCTATGCTTATTTTCTCTGATGTGTATGGTGAGTTCTGTATTTTTAATTTGTTTTGAACATATGTCATGAAAAGACAAAGATATTTTTTCCCCAGGTATTTTAAAAAAATCACAGAAAATAAACAATAAAGAAATACGAGTAAGTAACATAAGACTTCCAAACTTTCCCCTTTTAGGGAATGAAATAAGTAATATCATCCTAAAGATAAAGACCTTAATTTATTCTCTAACTTGGATAACCCACTGGGAAAAAACGGTGATATTCATAGAAGGGTGAGAGAAACCAGTCCTGCTAGAACTGCTCTTTCAGTTGTCAGCACATTTTAATGAAATGCCAGTCTTTCATGCCAAATTCTGAAGGAAATCTCTGGGTACCAATTGATGAAATGATTTCATTCCCAAATGGCATCTAAAGTAAAAAAAAGCCTCTCGCGTTTTGCAGAGCACAGCACTCTACAAGTTCAAAAGGTAAGACATGCTTGTGGTATGTATAAACTGTGGAGTACATTTGAAAATAAAATTTTTAATTATGTTTGACATTTCAGGCCCTGTGCTGTCATCCTGAAGAAAAGTAACATCTGTTTTGACATCTCCAGTGGTAGAGACTTTAAATCAGTTTCCACATTGCTTATCTGTTGGCTAATCAGAATGGATGCAGTATTCTTACCAACTCATTGACAGGGAAAAAAGAAAAGAAATGCACAGAAATAGGGCTAAACTAAAACTGATATGGTGAATTTAAATGAAAACTTTAATGGCCTTTGCATAAATTACACCTAAATTTTCATTCAATGTAAAATTTGAAAATTTCAGTTTAATTACTAACTGTACAGGGATTTATTTTTCTTTCTTATTCCTCATGTGTACCTTTGCTTCCACTTAAATATAATAAAACATTAAAGCATATTTTACTTCTCAAACTATTTGGTTTCATCTTAAGCTCAAGGTTTGAGTTGGAGAAAATTGATTTGTTATTTTCAATAAGATGTGCTATAAAAATGCAGGATGTCAAACTGCAGGTATTAGAAAAACATCATGTTATATTGTTTTCTTTAATGGTTGTATAGTCTTAACATCTCTTGACTTATTACAAACATTAGATTTAAAAGCATAGTCAATAAAAACTGCTCCCTACAGGAATTATAACTTCAATGTCTTTCGTGTTTTTGAAACTTTCTTAAAGCTATACCAACTTAGTTTTAGGTCTCTCTTATAAAGAAAAAGAAAAAAAGATTTCCACTTGAATAAGTCAGGACTTCCCTCAAAACTTTACCTGGATTATTTGAGTAATAAGTGGGTTGCCTCTATTCTCTTTCTTTCTTTTTATATGTGTAGGCATAGACTTCATATTGCTACTTAAGCACTAACCTATTCATTGTAAACTGGTTGAGTTACAAAAAAGTTACATATACAGTTTTCAGTCCAGCTGGCCAACTCAGTTAAGCCATTTTGTTAGTATAGATGTCAGTATATATGCAGCCTGAGTTAATAGAGAAGCTGGGAGAAGCTTACAGTGGACTTTATTGGTAAATATATGGGAGGACAGTCCTTCAACCAGATTAATACTATGAGGGACTTGTGTGTTCTTCAAAGTACATGGCAGAATTTAAACAAAGGAACCTAAAAGTCATTAAAATAATCTTTATATTAAATATGCCTAAATAGTTAGAGATAGGCCATATTTGAAAATCTAATTCACAAAACAAACAAAAGAGACAGGATTATAAAAAAGAGTGATCTGTCACCCTTACTAACAAAATAATGGTTTACTATCTTTTCTTTGACTTTATGTATAATAGAAACACAGTTTATAGGATACAGTAGTAAACACGGTTCAGGCCTCCTCTTCTAAGGATTAAAAATGTTTAGACGAACCTGCATTTTCTTTAATGCCAGAGTGAAAGTCAGTAAAAACAGTATTTGGCAAAGTAGCTATTAATTTTTGATGAGTTAAAATAGATAAATGGTCTAGATTTTTTGCTTATAAATTGTCATGATGTCATTTTTGGATGAGTTGTAAATATAATTCCTCCCTTCATCCTTGCCACTCCATCATAGAATTCTATATCATTTCTTCAAAGTATAGAACATACTACATATTCTCCATCATTACATAAATTTCTGTCAATGTTTAATTCTTAATACATCTATTGATATGATTTGGCTCTGTGTCCCCACCCAAATCTCATATTGAATTTGGATCTCTCATGTTGGAAGTGGGGCCTGGTGGGAGGTTATTTGGTCATGGAGGTGGTTTCTAATGGTTGAGAACCATTCTCCTAGTGCAGTCTTATGATCGAGTTCTCATGAGATCTGGTTGTTTGAAAGAGTGTAGCACCTTGCCCTTTGCTGCTCATTCTCTCTCTTTCTCTGCCTCTTTCTCTCCCCGTCCCCCCCGCCCCCTCCTCTGCTGGCCATGTGAATATGTACTTGCTTCCTGTTCACCTTCTGCCATGATTGTAAGTTTCCTTAGGCTTCCCCAGAAGCAGAAGCCTGTACAGCCTGCAGAATCATGAGCCAATTAAACCTCATTTATTTATAAATTATCCAGTCTCAAATATTTTAGAGCAGGGTGAAAATGGAGTAATACAGAAAATTGGTACCAGACGAGTGGGGCGTTTCTATAAAGATGTCTGAAACTGTGGAAGCAACTTTGGAACTGGGTAAATGGCAGAGGTTGAAACAGTTTGGAAGTTTCAGGAAAACAGCAGAAAGATGAGGGAAAGTTTGGAACTCCCTAGAGACTTGTTATATTATTGTGGCCAAAATGCTGATAACGATATGGACAGTGAAGTCCAGGCTGAGGCGGTCTCAGATGGAGATGAGGAACTTATTGGGAATTGGAGCAAAGGTCACTCCTGCTATGCTTTAGCAAAGAGACTGGCAGCATTGTGCCCCCACTCTAGGGATCTGTTGAACTTTGCACTTGAGAGAGATTATTTAGGGTATCTGGTGGAAGACATTTCTAAGCAGCAAAGCATTCAAATTCTGACCTGCCTGCTTCTAAAAGCATTTGCTCAAATGTGTGTGAAAAGAGATTATCTGAAAGTGGAACTTATATTTACAAAGGAAGCAGAGTGTAAAAGTTTGAGAAACTTGCTGCTTGACCATGTGGTAGAAAAGAAAACCCCATTTTCTGTGGAGAAATTCAAGCTGGCAGCAGAAATTTACATAAATAATGAGGAGCTGAATGTTAGCATCCAAGACAATGGGGAAAATGCCTTAAAGGCATCGGTATAGTTGGGCCCTGTGTCTCCAACCAAATCTCACCTGGAATTGTAATCCCCATAATCCCCACAAGTCAAGGGTAGGACCAGGTGGAGAAAACTGGATCACAGGGGCAGTTCCCTATGCTGTTCTCATGATAGTGAGTGAGTTCTACCAATACTTTTATAAGCATTGGGCATTTCCTCTGCTTGCACTCACTTCTTCCTGCTGCCCTATGAAGAAGGTGCCTGCTCTCCTTTGGCTTTCACCATGATTGTAAGTGTCCTGAGGGTCCCCAGCAATGTGGAATTGTGAGTCAGTTAAACTCTTTTCTTTATAAATTACTCAGTCTCAGTTATTTCTTCATAGCAGTGTGAAAAAAAAAAAACTAATACAGGCATTTCAGACACCTTTGCAGCAGCCCCTCCCATCACAGGTCTGGAAGCTTAGAAGGGACAAATGGTTTTATGGGCCAGGCCCAGGATCCCACTGCTCTGTGCAGCCTTGGGACATGTGCCTTGCATTGCAGCTGCTCCAGCCATGGTTAAAAGGGGCCAAGGTACAGCTGGGGCTGTTGCTTCAGCACAAGGCTTGGTGGCTTCTGTGTGGTGTTAAACCTGTGGGTGCACAGAGGACAAGAGCTGAGTCTTGGGAACCTCCACTTAGATTTCAGAGGATGTATGGAAATGCCTGGATGTCCAGGCAGAAGTCTGCTGTTGGGACAGAACCCTTATGGAAAACCCCTACTAGGGCAGTACAAGGGGGAAATGTGGAGTTGGGGCCCCACACAGAGTCCTCATTGGGGCATTGCCTAATGGAGCGGTGAGAAATGGGCTGTTGTTTTGCAGATGGTAGATCCACCGGCAGCTTGTGCCCTATACCTGGAAAAGCTGCAGGGACTCAACACCAGCTCATGAAAGCAGCCACAGGGCCTGTTCCCTGCAGAGACACAGGGGCAGAGTTCTTGAAGCCCTTGGGAGGCCACCTCTTGTGTCAGTGCAGTCTGGATGTGAGACATGGAGTCAAAGGAGATTATTTTGGAGCTTTAAGATTTAATGACTGCCCTGCTAGGCTTCAGACTTGCGTGGGACCTGCAGCTCCTTTGTTTTGGTCAACTTTTTCCCTTTTGGATAGGAGCATTTACCCAATACCTGTACCTCTTTTGTATCTTGGAGGTAAGTAACTTGTTTTTGATTTTACTGGCTTATAGACTGAAGGGACTTACCTTGTCATAGATGAGACTTTGGGCTTGGACTTTTGAGTTAATGTGGAAATTTTGGACTTGGACTTTTGAAGTAATGTGGAAAGTTTGGGCTTGGCCTTTTGAGGTAATGTGGAAATGAGTTAAGACTTTGCGGCACTGCTGGAAATGTATGATTGCAGTTTGAAATGTGAGAAGGACATGAGATTTGGATGGAGCAAGGGTCTCCACCCAAATCTCATGTTGAATTGTAATCCCCAGTGTTGGAGGTGGGGCCTGGTGGCAAGTGATTAGATCGTGGAGGTGATTTCTAATGGTTTAGCACCATCCCCCTAGTAGTCTCTTAATAGAATTTTCAGAAGATCTGGTTGTTTGAAAGTGTGTAGCACCTCCCCCTTTATGCTCTCTCTCCCCTGCCAGCATTTGAAGATGTGCTTGCCTCCCCTTCACCTTCTTCAATGATTGTTAAGTTTCCTTAGGCCTAGCCAGAAGCAGCTTGCAGCTGTACAGCTTGCAGACCTGTGAGAAAATTAAACCTTTTATAAATTACCCAGTCTCAGGTATTTCCTTACAGCAGTGTGAAAATGAACTAATACATCTATATTGCATGCACATACCTATTAAAAGTGTCTTATTAAAAATTATTTAGAATTTGAAGCTATCATGAAGTAATATTTATTTTTAGATTTTTTTGTGTGTGTGAAATATAAAACACCTTGATTTAAGGAAGAGAAGATTCAACATCTTTTTATGTACAAATCATTTCATTTTATCCTCACAAAGTAAAAACTAGTTTAATACTAGCTAGTACTAGAAGCATCACAGATATGCTTTGAACTAAGCAATCATTTAAAGTAGATGTCACACAACACTAATAATTATGTTCTGCCAAGTATCTTATTTAGTTGCGATCATTTTATCCTGGAGGACATACTAGAGAGTTACACTGATGAAGGCTGGACATTTTGTGGATCTTTTATTAAGATATATTTTCATGGATCAGGTGAGTGTAGGATATACCTGTTTAAATAGATTGTTATCACCATCACCACCACAACAGCAACAATAGTATTAAATAACCGTGGGTTTTCTTGAAGAAACTACCATGAGTTGTTCTTCTTTAAGTGTTTTACTCCATACAGTGTATATAAACAATGGATATAGGAATCAGGACTGTTGCTGATATTCTTGGTCATATACAAAAAAATCAACATTTCCAAATCTCTTTCTATGATATTGCTCTGATATTATTCAAAGACAAAATTAATTTTTCAATAACTCAGACATAAGTAATTTTACTAAGAACTTGAGCTTTTATCAGAAATAATAAAAACATAATTTATTGAATAATAAATGGTGACAACAGAGTTAGCATTTTTTTCTTCTCCTTTTTCAAATATTAATTCTGTTAGCATGGCTAAACGACCTAGAGGTTCCTCTAATTTCAGAAAATTCTCTTCATCTTAAAGTCCAAGTGAGATAAAAAGCGAGGATGAAGAAGAAGGAAATAGTGTGAGACTCAGGATATTTTAGGTAAGAAATTATCTACCACATTTCCTTTTTCTCCCCTTATCATTTGAGTGATATGTTTTGGAGTCAAAGCTAAGTTGGTGTCCAACAGAAAGGGCATTGAAAAGGTTGTTTAAGCCAGTTTTTTGTGTAGGCCTTGTGACAAAAGAGCTGAGAGGTGGTGTCTTCAAGGTCTTGAATGAGAAAAATTCAGCTTTTCAGCTAAGTCGTCTTGTAGGCAATTGAGTATAAAAACCTAGTTAAGGGCGGAGCAAGATGGCCGAATAGGAACAGCTCCAGTCTCCAACTCCCAGCGCGAGCGACACAGAAGACCGGTGATTTCTGCATTTTCAACTGAGGTACTGGGGTCATCTCACTAGGGAGTGCCGGACAATCGGTGCTGGTCAGCTGCTGCAGCCTGACCAGCGATAGCTGAAGCAGGGCGAGGCATCGCCTCACCTGGAAGCGCAAGGGGGAAGGGGATCCGTTTTCCTAGCCAGGGGAACTGAGACACACAACACCTGGAAAATCGGGTAACTCCCACCCCAATACTGCGCTGTAAGCATACAGGCACACCAGGAGAATATATCCCACACCTGGCCGGGAGGGTCCCACGCCCACGAAGCCTCCCTCACTGCTAACACAGCAGTCTGCCGCGATCTATCCGCAAGGCAGCAGCGAGGCTGGGGGAGGGGCGCCCGCCATTGCTGAGGCTTAAGTAGGTAAACAAAGCCGCTGGGAAGCTCGAACTGGGTGGAGCTCACAGCAGCTCAAGGAAGCCTGCCTGTCTCTGTAGTCTCCACCTCTGGGGACAGCGCACAGCTGAAGACCAACAGGGGAAGTAGCGGGAGTCTGTGCAGACGCGAACGACTCTGTCTGACAGCTTTGGGGAGAGCAGTGGATCTCCCAACGTGGAGGTTGAGATCTGAGAACGGACAGACTGCCTGCTCAGGTGTGTCCCTGACCCCTGAGTAGCCTAGCTGGGAGAAATCCCCCACTAGGGGCAGTACACCCCTGAGAGGAAACTTCCAAAGGAAGAATCAGACAGGTACACTCGCTGTTCAGCAATATTCTATCTTCGGCAACCTCTGCTGCTGATACCCAGGCAAACAGGGTCTGGAGTGGACCTCAAGCAATCTCCAACAGACCAACAGACAGTCCTTCTGACTGTCAGAAGGAAAACTATCAAACAGGAAGGACACCTATACCAAAACCCCATCAGTACGTCACCATCATCAAAGACCAGAGACAGATAAAACCACAAAGATGGGGAAGAAGCAGGGCAGAAAAGCTGGAAATTCAAAAAATAAGAGCGCATCTCCCCCTGCAAAGGAGCGCAGCCCATCGCCAGCAACGGATCAAAGCTGGTCAGAGAATGACTTGGACGAGAGGAGAGAAGAAGGCTTCAGTCCATCAAACTTCTCAGAGCTAAAGGAGGAATTATGTACCCAGCGCAAAGAAACTAAAAATCTTGAAAAAAGAGTGGAAGAATTGATAGCTAGACTAATTAATGCAGAGAAGATCATAAACGAAATGACAGAGATGAAAACCATGACACAAGAAATACGTGACAAATGCACAAGCTTCAGTAACCGACTTGATCAACTGGAAGAAAGAGTATCAGCGATTGAAGATCAAATGAATGAAATGAAGCGAGAAGAGAAACCAAAAGAAAAAAGAAGAAAAAGAAATGAGCAAAGCCTGCAAGAAGTATGGGATTACGTAAAAAGACCAAATCTACATCTGATTGGGGTGCCTGAAAGTGAGGGGGAAAATGGAACCAAGTTGGAAAACACTCTTCAGGAAATCATCCAGGAGAACTTCCCCAACCTAGCAGGGCAGGCCAACATTCAAATTCAGGAAATACAGAGAACGCCACAAAGATACTCCTCCAGAAGAGCAACTCCAAGACACATAATTGCCAGATTCACCAAAGTTGAAATGAAGGAAAAAATCTTAAGGGCAGCCAGAGAGAAAGGTCGGGTTACCCACAAAGGGAAGCCCATCAGACTAACAGCAGATCTCTTGGCAGAAACTCTACAAGCCAGAAGAGAGTGGGGGCCAATATTCAATGTTCTTAAAGAAAAGAATTTTCAACCCAGAATTTCATATCCAGCCAAACTAAGTTTCATAAGTGAAGGAGAAATAAAATCCTTTACAGATAAGCAAATGCTTAGAGATTTTGTTACCACCAGGCCTGCCTTACAAGAGACCCTGAAGGAAGCCCTAAACATGGAAAGGAGCAACCGGTACCAGCCATTGCAAAAACATGCCAAAATGTAAAGACCATCAAGGCTAGGAAGAAACTGCATCAACTAACGAGCAAAATAACCAGTTAATATCATAATGGCAGGATCAAGTTCACACATAACAATATTAACCTTAAATGTTAATGGACTAAATGCTCCAATTAAAAGACACAGACTGGCAAACTGGATAAAGAGGCAAGACCCATCAGTCTGCTGTATTCAGGAGACCCATCTCACATGCAGAGACATACATAGGCTCAAAATAAAGGGATGGAGGAAGATCTACCAAGCTAATGGAGAACAAAAAAAAGCAGGGGTTGCAATCCTTGTCTCTGATAAAACAGACTTTAAACCATCAAAGATCAAAAGAGACAAAGAAGGCCATTACATAATGGTAAAGGGATCAATTCAACAGGAAGAGCTAACTATCCTAAATATATATGCACCCAATACAGGAGCACCCAGATTCATAAAGCAAGTCCTTAGAGACTTACAAAGAGACTTAGACTCTCATACAATAATAATGGGAGACTTCAACACTCCGCTGTCAACATTAGACAGATCAACGAGACAGAAAGTTAACAAGGATATCCAGGAATTGAACTCATCTCTGCACCAAGCGGACCTAATAGACATCTCTAGAACTCTCCACCCCAAATCAACAGAATATACATTCTTCTCAGCACCACATCGCACTTATTCCAAAATTGACCACATAATTGGAAGTAAAGCACTCCTCAGCAAATGTAAAAGAACAGAAATTATAACAAACTGTCTCTCAGACCACAGTGCAATCAAACTAGAACTCAGGACTAAGAAACTCAATCAAAACCGCTCAACTACATGGAAACTGAACAACCTGCTCCTGAATGACTACTGGGTACATAACGAAATGAAAGCGGAAATAAAGATGTTCTTTGAAACCAATGAGAACAAAGATACAACATACCAGAATCTCTGGGACACATTTAAAGCAGTGTGTAGAGGGAAATTTATAGCACTAAATGCCCACAAGAGAAAGCAGGAAAGATCTAAAATTGACACTCTAACATCACAATTAAAAGAACTAGAGAGGCAAGAGCAAACACATTCAAAAGCTAGCAGAAGGCAAGAAATAACTAAGATCAGAGCCGAACTGAAGGAGATAGAGACACAAAAAACCCTACAAAAAATCAATGAATCCAGGAGTTGGTTTTTTGAAAAGATCAACAAAATTGACAGACCGCTAGCAAGACTAATAAAGAAGAAAAGAGAGAGGAATCAAATAGATGCAATAAAAAATGATAAAGGGGATATCACCACTGACCCCACAGAAATACAAACTACCATCAGAGAATACTATAAACGCCTCTACGCAAATCAACTAGAAAATCTAGAAGAAATGGATAATTTCCTGGACACTTACACTCTCCCAAGGCTAAACCAGGAAGAAGTTGAATCCCTGAATAGACCAATAGCAGGCTCTGAAATTGAGGCAACAATTAATAGCCTACCCACCAAAAAAAGTCCAGAACCAGATGGATTCACAGCTGAATTCTACCAGAGGTACAAGGAGGAGCTGGTACCATTCCTTCTGAAACTATTCCAATCAATAGAAAAAGAGGGAATCCTCCCTAACTCATTTTATGAGGCCAACATCATCCTGATACCAAAGCCTGGCAGAGACACAACAAAAAAAGAGAATTTTAGACCAATATCCCTGATGAACATTGATGCAAAAATTCTCAATAAAATACTGGCAAACCGGATTCAGCAGCACATCAAAAAGCTTATCCACCATGATCAAGTGGGCTTCATCCCTGGGATGCAAGGCTGGTTCAACATTCGCAAATCAATAAACGTAATCCAGCATATAAACAGAACCAAAGACAAGAACCACATGATTGTCTCAATAGATGCAGAAAAGGCTTTTGACAAAATTCAACACCCCTTCATGCTAAAAACGCTCAATAAATTCGGTATTGATGGAATGTACCTCAAAATCATAAGAGCTATTTATGACAAACCCACAGCTAATATCATACTGAATGGGCAAAAACTGGAAAAATTCCCTTTGAAAACTGGCACAAGACAGGGATGCCCTCTCTCACCACTCCTATTCAACATAGTGTTGGAAGTTCTGGCTAGGGCAATCAGGCAAGAGAAAGAAATAAAGGTATCCAGTTAGGAAAAGAAGAAGTCAAATTGTCCCTGTTTGCAGATGACATGATTGTATATTTAGAAAACCCCATTGTCTCAGCCCAAAATCTCCTTAAGCTGATAAGCAACTTCAGCAAAGTCTCAGGATACAAAATTAATGTGCAAAAATCACAAGCATTCTTATACACCAGTAACAGACAAGCAGAGAGCCTAATCAGGAATGAACTTCCATTCACAATTGCTTCAAGGAGAATAAAATACCTAGGAATCCAGCTTACAAGGGATGTAAAGGACCTCTTCAAGGAGAACTACAAACCACTGCTCAGTGAAATCAAAGAGGACACAAACGAACGGAAGAACATACCATGCTCATGGATAGGAAGAATCAATATCGTGAAAATGGCCATACTCCCCAAGGTTATTTATAGATTCAATGCCATCCCCATCAAGCTACCAATGAGTTTCTTCACAGAATTGGAAAAAACTGCTTTAAAGTTCATATGGAACCAAAAAAGAGCCCGCATTGCCAAGACAATCCTAAGTCAAAAGGACAAAGCTGGGGGCGTCACGCTACCTGACTTCAAACTATACTACAAGGCTACAGTAACCAAAACAGCATGGTACTGGTACCAAAACAGAGATATAGACCAATGGAACAGAACAGAGTCCTCAGAAATAATACCGCACATCTACAGCCATCTGATCTTTGACAAACCTGAGAGAAACAAGAAATGGGGAAAGGATTCCCTATTTAATAAATGGTGCTGGGAAAATTGGCTAGCCATAAGTAGAAAGCTGAAACTGGATCCTTTCCTTACCCCTTATACGAAGATTAATTCAAGATGGATTAGAGACTTAAATGTTAGACCTAATACCATAAAAACCCTAGAAGAAAATCTAGGTAGTACCATTCAGGACATAGGCATGGGCAAGGACTTCATGTCTAAAACACCAAAAGCAACGGCAGCAAAAGCAAAAATTGACAAATGGGATCTAATTAAACTAAAGAGCTTTTGCACAGCAAAAGAAACTACCATCAGAGTGAACAGGCAACCTACAGAATGGGAGAAAATTTTTGCAACCTACTCGTCTGACGAAGGGCTAATATCCAGAATCTACAAAGAACTCAAACAAATATACGAGAAAAAAACAAACAACCCCATCAAAAAGTGGGGAAAGGATATGAACAGACATTTCTCAAAAGAAGATATTCATACAGCCAACAGACACAAGAAAAAATGCTCATCGTCACTCGCCATCAGAGAAATGCAAATCAAAACCACAATGAGATACCATCTCACACCAGTTAGAATGGCAATCATTAAGAAGTCAGGAAACAACAGGTGTTGGAGAGGATGTGGAGAAATAGGAACACTTTTACACTGTTGGTGGGATTGTAAACTAGTTCAACCATTATGGAAAACAGTATGGCAATTCCTCAAGGATCTAGAACTAGATGTACCATATGACCCAGCCATCCCACTACTGGGTATATACCCAAAAGGATTATAAATTATTCTACTACAAAGACACATGTACACGTATGTTTATTGCGGCACTATTCACAATAGCAAAGACTTGGAATCAACCCAAATGTCCATCTGTGACAGACTGGATTAAGAAAATGTGGCACATATACACCATGGAATACTATGCAGCCATAAAAAAGGATGAGTTTGCGTCCTTTGTAGGGACATGGATGCAGCTGGAAACCATCATTCTTAGCAAACTATCACAAGAACAGAAAACCAAACACCGCATGTTCTCACTCACAGGTGGGAACTGAACAATGAGAGCACTTGGACTCGGGAAGGGGAACATCATGCACTGGGGCCTATCATGGGGAGGGGGGAGGGGGGAGGAGGGAGGGATTGCATTGGGGAGTTATACATGATATAAATGATGAATTGATGGGTGCTGACAAGTTGATGGGTGCAGCACACCAACATGGCATAAGTATACATATGTAACAAACCTGCACGTTATGCACATGTACCCTAGAACTTAAAGTATAATAAAAAAAAAGAAAAACCTAGTTAACATTTTCATAGGCTGAGGCTGATAGAGGATTTGAGGACCTGGTGATGCTGTTTATTTTACACTGTGGCCTTGAGGCACAAATGCTTTAAGGCCAAAAAGAGAGTGTTGCAGAAATGTATAGTATCTAGTGCTCATACAACTTCAGAATTGCTCTTCAGCGTTACTCCATATTTTACTTCAAGTGATTGTGATAGTAGATAGTGTTCTATTAATACTTTTTTAAATTAGTTAAAATAAGAAGTAAGCAACATAGCACTCATGTACAATACAGTGAGTTATGTATGTATGTTTTAGGCAAATTTTAGTCATTCACATGTTCCTTCTTTATAAAAGATATCCCATTTCAGGTTTGAATGTAATATGCAATTTATTTAGTAGGACATTATATATTATGTCTTTCTTTTCAGATTTTTTGGCATTTTAATCATAAAGGAGATGCAGGCTAATATTACTAGTTCAAAAAACAAAAAGGTCAAAAGTGTGATTATTCCTTCAACAACATTTCAAATTCTGAGTCAAGCAATTGATTTTTTTATTTTTTAAGACATTTCTCTTTAGGATGTACAGATATATATTTTGAAACAAGTGAAATTTGTGATTTTACACCAAAATGCACATTTGCACTTAATATACAAGATATCTTTGAAATAAATAGCAACATAGCACTTTAAAGTTTTCTATGAGTTTCTTTTCTCTCTCTCTCTCTCTCTCTCTCTCTCTCTCTCTCTCTCTCTCTTTTTTTTTTTTTTTTTTTTGATATGGAGTCTTGCTCTGTCGCCCAGGCTGGAATGCAGTGGTGCGATCTCGGCTCACTGCGAGCTCTACCTCCCGGGTTCAAGCCATTCTCCTGCCTCAGTCTCCTGAGTATCTGGGACTACAGGTGACTGCCACCATGCTCAACTAATGTTTTGTATTTTTAGTAGAGGTGAGGTTTCACCGTGTTAGCCAGGATGGTCTCAATCTCCTGCCCTCGTGATCCGCCGCCCTCATATTATGTTTGATATGCTTTTTCTTTCCTGAATCAGTAAAATTTTGTGGCATTTGAATGCTATGAAATATAATTTGATCTATTGTACACTGTCCAAATAAATGTTGTAACTAATAATTACTAAGTTAACTTGATTAGTAAATAGGCAAAACTTGCAAAGCACACTCAAACCTCTGTTCTGACCTTTGAATCATGTGTTTTTCTTACATACCAGTTGGATTTGCTAGATGATTTCTGTATTACCACTTGAGACTATGTAGTTTGTGTCTTTCAGCTTTCTTATTATATCTTATAAATATTGGATAGTAGGAAATATTAGTAGTTAATTGAAATTAGTTTGCCTTACAGTTCTTAAAACATTATTTTGATTCCTAAATTTATCAATATGATTACTTTGTTTTTCTCAGAGATAACTTTTACCTTTAAAATCTTGAATAACTATTTTCTAAGAAAATTATAATATAAAAATTTAATTTACACTCATAAGTCTATGCTGAGATAAATAAATGGTCGATAAATAAATAAAAAGAAGAGAATAAACAAGTCTCTGTAAAAGAATTCCAAATGAGTATATAGATACTCCACCTTCAGAAAGGTGGAGCATGACTTTCTACTCCTTAAGCGTGGGCTGCAGATAATGGCTTTCTTCCAGAATAAAGGGAAGAAAGTAGTAATTTCACAAAGGAGAACCTGAGAAGCATTATATCAGGTGATTGAGATTAAAGTCAGCAGAGATAAGACATGTTGATAGTATGTACTCTTGTACTCTTGATATGATGGAAAGAATGGCACTTTACCTCTGTATTCTTTCTCCCTAAAACCCGTGACCAAAGTCTAATCATGAGAAAAACATCAGAAAAATTCCAACTGAGGAAAATTCTTCAAAATGCCTGGTCAATACTCCTTCAAACTATCAAGGTCATCAAAAACAAGGTAATACTGAGAAACTGTCACAGCCAAGAGAAACCTAAGAAGAAATGACAAGTTGATGTCATGCGATATCTTGGATAGATTCCTAGAACAGCAAAAGAACATTAGGTAAAAATCTAAGAAAATTTGAATAAAGTATGGTCTCCAGTTAATTGAAGAAATGTATTTGCTAGGAAATCTCTTCTATTGGTATATTAAAATTAATTCCTAGACTATTGATAATGCTTTTTCAGATATTCCATTCAATTTAACATTGTGCCAAAACAAAGAAACTGACACTATGCTCAGTTAAAAGACAATCTGTAACACATACCAGTACATTTTTCTTTTTCTTACTTTCATATGTCAAACAAAATCAATCAAAATACTATTTAGTGTACTGGAGTAAGAAAGGGACCAACTATCTCAAGACTTTCTTAATGGAAGAAAATCAAAGTATAATCATTTATAAATTAAAGAGGGAAATACATTTATAACAATATTGGGCATAACTACTTAGAATATAAATTACTTGAGATTCCATATATGACATCAGTCTTGGAGACAATCTATACTAGAAGATATGTCAAAAAAGATTATGTTTTTATGGAATCATTTGCAGTTTAATCTGCCATGATCAAAGACTATTAGGTAATGCCTCCTATACAAAAACTTTTAACAAATGTGTGAGCTACAGTTCTAATTTTGCTGTTATTCTCAAGCATTATCAGAAATTTGATTAAATTTGTTCATGGCCATGAGATAAATGAAAATGTACATATATTCTATTTTGCATCACTAGTGGTATATTCTTAAGAAGAATAGCACCTTATGGAGGAACCTTATGACTGAGGCATCATTATTTTTATTCACTGTGTGCTGTAGTGCATATATTAGCAGCCATATTATCTGGTGAATGGCAGCATAATGTAGAGAAACAGGACTCTGGAGAACCATATGGAAACTCTGTGTTCCCATAGCAACTTGAGCATATATTGAAAGGATCTGTTTTCCTGGCTATTCTCCTGTATAGTGTAGTGGACTTAGTACAGGGGCTGTATCTTGTTTTTCTTTCTTCTTCTTTTTTTAAAATTTTTATTATACTTTAAGTTCTAGGGTACATGTGCACAATGTGCGGGTTTGTTACATATGTATACATGTGCCATGTTGGTGTGCTGTACCCATTAACTCTTCATTTACATTAGGTATGTCTCCCAGTGCAATCCCTCCTCCCTCCCCCTTCCCCATGATAGGCCCCGGTGTGTGATGCTCCCCTTCCTGTGTCCAAGTGATCTCATTGTTCAATTCCCTCCTATGAGTGAGAACATGCGGTATTTGGTTTTCTGTTCTTGCAATAGTTTGCTGAGAATGATGGCTTCCAGCTGCATCCATGTCCCTACAAAGGACACGAACTCATTCTTTTATATGGCTGCATAGTATTCCATGGCGTATATGTGCCACATTTTCTTTTTTTTTTTTTTTATTGTTAAGAAACATCAATTTCTTTAATGAACAATTTAAGTGCATGACAAATTTGATGTGAAATTTAATGGTTTTTTGTTCCAGAATAAAAATGAACAAATAATTGAGAAATTCACATTGATTGAAAGTAGATATAAAGAAATAAGATATTCAGTAGTACATTAAATACACTATAAAGAAAAAATCATTGGCAATTATAAGCTTATCTAGAACATTGATTTTCCTTCCCTATTGTCTCACATTCTTTTCCTTGCTAGGATTCTAGGATATCTTCTGAATTTAAGTACCATGTCCACTGTAGATGGGCCTTATGTCACCTTAGAAGCCAAGCTGTACTCCACTTCAATGATAATTTGATTTACAAACCCTTTTCTTCTGCCATTCTACATAAATCATGGTGTGTTTACATCATGGTGACTGGTTCATCTCATGGACTTTACAAATGACATCTGCCGCATGACATCAGTGTGAACAGTCTGCTTAAACAGAAAGGGACATACAGTTCATCATGTAAAATATACATTCAAAATTCAGAATAATATGCATGCTCATTGTTTTACTTTACAATTTACAGTCATAAATAACATTACATACCCTTTGACGTTGTGGTTTTGAGAAACCTTCCCTATTCAATAACTCATCTAATTCCCGATCCATTCATATCAGCCTGAGATTTTTGCATTCAAGTAGTATCCAAGATAGCTTCAGGGTTATTCACAAACATGAGTTTGATTAATTTGTTTTTTTCATTTTTTTTTATTATACTTTAAGTTCTAGGGTACATGTGCATAACGTGCAGGTTTGTTACATATGTATATTTGTGCCATGTTGGTGTGCTGCACCCATCAACTCGTCAGCACCCATCAATTCATCATTTATATCATGTATAACTCCCCAATGCAATCCCTCCCCCCTCCCCCCTCCCCATGATAGGCCCCAGTGTAGTTCAATTTCGAAGCAGTCCACTGGTAGAATTATCTCATCCTCTGGGGAGGTCAGTTTGCTCCTGTTAAGAGGTTCAACTGATTGTATGAGGCCCACTCATGTGATAGAGGACAATCTGGTTTACTCAAAATCCACTGATTTAAAGGTTAATCTCATAAAAAAAAATGCCCATCCAGAAACAGCTAGAATAATGTTTGACCAAATATCTGGTTAGAGTGGCCTAGCTAAGCTGACACATAAAATTAACTATCACATAGCTCTTCCCCTGTACTTTATTGTTTTCTTTAGGATACTGTTCTTAGCTCTCCTCAGCTATCTCCAAGGCTGATCTACCACATAATGAATAAGTACTTTTAAACGTATTTCAGTTCTCATCTCTTGGAATACCTTTAGTTCTAACACGTTTTAAAAAGCTCATTATCTTTTATCCCTTATCTACTGCTTTCTTTTGTTAATAGCACCATTATTCAATCTAAAAATCTTGGAGTCATGTTTAAATTCTCCCACTTTATCCTTTTTTTCTAGTGAAACTCCAATTCACACCCTTATTCACTCACCAATCTTTATTAAACATCTTCTAGGTATCAGATAATGTCCTCAGCAATGTCAACAAAATAATGAGGAGGCAGACAATTAGCAAACTATCACCCCAATACCTTTAATTGTGGTAAATGTTATGAAAGAAAAGCATAGTATGCTAGAAGATTGTAAAACTGAGGGGCCTCATAGAGTGTGAGAGTGTCAGGGAAGGCTGGAATTAGGAGGATACCTAAGAGTTAGCCCAGCAAAATTGAATGCTAAGGAGAGGAAGAGTACATCAGGGAGAGGAAACATGAGCAAAGACCTTGAAAAAGAACGAAATAAGAAGCAACAATGATGCCTGAGCACTGAGTCAGGAGCTTTTACCCTCAGATTGACCACATGACATAAATATCATGATGTAGATACCAACTTTCGATCCACTGTAGAGACTCAACAAATGTCAGTTGCATAAATATACATTTTAACTGAGGAAACAGGCTCAAAAAGATTACATAAGGAGCTTCAGTTTATACAAGATTAAGTGGCAGTGAGGACTCCACCTTCTGGAGAACACTCAGAGAAGAGTGTCATTGCCTGTAGTTACCCCATTGCTGGCCCATCAGCAAAACAAAGAAACATCATCGAACTCCTAAATCCTAGGTAAATCCTGGTAAAACAGTGTACAATATTATGATTTTGTTAGATCAAGAATGATTTTTCTAGCGTTTGGTTTGTATTATTTTGATCATTTTGGAATATATTCATGTCAAATAACCCTAGATCTTGATTAAATGAATCAGTTTCTCTTCTGCTCTTAATTTAGTATTCATTTATTGCTTTCTTTACTAAAAGCAATAATGACTTCTTTTTTTATCTTTTTTTATTATTATACTTTATGTTCTAGGGTACATGTGCACAATGTGCAGGTTTGTTACATATGTATACATGTGCCATGTTGGTGTGCTGCACCCATTAACTCGTTATTTACATTAGGTATATCTCCTAATGCTATCCCTCCCCCCTCCCCCCCACTCCACAACAAGCCCTGGTGTGTGATGTTCCCCTTCCTGTGTTCAAGTGATCTCATTGTTCAATTCCCACCTATGAGTGAGAACATGTGGTGTTTGGTTTTCTGTTCTTGTGATAGTTTGCTGAGAATGATGGTTTCCAGCTGCATCCATGTCCCTACAAAGGACACAAACTCATCCTTTTTTACGGCTGCATAGTATTCCATGGTGTATATGTGCCACATTTTCTTAACCCAGTCTGTCATTGATGGACATTTGGGTTGGTTGCAAGTCTTTGCTATTGTGAATAGTGCCGCAATAAACATACGTGTGCATGTGTCTTTATAGCAGCATGATTCATAATTCTTTGGGTATATACCCAGTAATGGGATGTCTGTGTCAAATGGGATGACTAGTTCTAAATCCTTGAGGAATCGCCACACTGTTTTCCACAATGGTTGAACTTGTTTACAGTACCACCAACAGTGTAAAAGTGTTCCTATTTCTCCACATCCTCTCCAGCACCTGTTGTTTCCTGATTTTTTAATGATTGCCATTCTAACTGGTGTGAGATGGTATCTCATTGTGGTTTTGATTTGCATTTCTCTGACGGCCAGTGATGATGAGCATTTTTTCATGTGTCTGTTGGCTGTATGAATGTCTTCTTTTGAGAAGTGTCTGTTCATATCCTTTGCCCACTTTTTGATGGGGTTGGTTTTTTCTTGTAAATTTGTTTGAGTTCTTTGTAGGTTCTGGATATTAGTCCTTTGTCAGATGAGTAGATTGCAAAAATTTTCTTCCTTTCTGTAGGTTGCCTCTTCACTCTGATGGTAGTTTCTTTTGCTGTGCAGAAACTCTTTAGTTTAATTAGATCCCATTTGTCAATTTTGACTTTTGTTGCTTTTGGTGTTTTAGACATGAAGTCCTTGCACATGCCTATGTCCTGAATGGTATTGCCTAGGTTTTCTTCTAGGGTTTTTATGGTTTTAGGTCTAACATTTAAGTCTCTAATCCATCTTGAATTAATTTTTGTATGAGGAGTAAGGAAGGGATCCAGTTTCAGCTTTCTACTTATGGCTAGCCAGTTTTCCCAGCACCATTTGTTAAATAGGGAATCCTTTCCCCATTTCTTGTTTTTGTCAGGTTTGTCAAAGATCAGATGGTTGTAGATGTATGGTATTATTTCTGAGGGCTCTGTTCTGTTCCATTGGTCTATAACTCTGTTTTGGTACCAGTACCATGCTGCTTTGGTTACTGTAACTTTGTAGTATAGTTTGAAGTATAGTTTGATGCCTCCAGCTTTGTTCTTTTGACTTAGGATTGTCTTGGCAATGCGGTCTCTTTTTCAATTCCATATGAACTTTAAAGTAGTTTTTCCCAATTCTGTGAAGAAAGTCATTGGTAGCTTAATGGGGATGGCATTGAATCTATAAATTACCTTGGGCAGTATGGCCATTTTCACAATATTGATTCTTCCTATCCATGAGCATGGAATCTTCTTCCATTTGTTTATATCCTCTTTTATTTCATTGAGAGGTTTGTAGTTCTCCTTGAAGAGGTCCTTCACATCCCTTGTAAGTTGGATTCCTAGGTATTTTATTCTCTTTGAAGCAATTGTGAATGGGAGTTCACTCATGATTTGGCTCTCTGTTTGTCTGTTACTGGTGTATAAGAATGCTTGTGATTTTTGCACATTGATTTTGTATCCTGAGACTTTGCTGAAGTTGCTTATCAGCTTGAGGAGATTTTGGGCTGAGACAATGGGGTTTTCTAAATAGACAATCATGTCATCTGCAAACAGGGACAATTTGACTTCTTCTTTTCCTAATTGAATACCTTTATTTCTTTCTCTTGCCTCATTGCCCTAACCAGAACTTCCAACACTATGTCGAATAGGAGTGGTGAGAGAGGGCATCCCTGTCTTGTGCCAGTTTTTAAGGGAAATGCTTCCATTTTTTTACCCACTCTGTATGATATTGGCTGTGGGTTTGTCATAAATAGCTCTTATTATTTTGAGATACGTTCTATCAATACCGAATTTATTGAGAGTTTTTAGCATGAAGGGCTGTCGAATTTTGTCAAAGGCCTTTTCTGCATCTATTGAGATAATCATGTGGTTTTTGTATTTGGTTCTCTTTATATGCTCGATTACGTTTATTGATTTGCATATGTTGAATCAACCTTTCATCCCAGGGATGAAGCTCACTTGATCATGGTGGATAAGCTTTTTGATGTGCTTCTGGATTCGGTTTGCCAGTATTTTATTGAGGATTTTTGCATCAGTGTTCCTCAGGGATATTGGTCTAAAATTCTTTTTTTGTTGTGTCTCTGCCAGGCTTTGGTATCAGGATGATGTTGGCCTCATAAAATGAGTTAGGGAGGATTCCCTCTTTTTCTATTGATTGGAATAATTTCAGAAGGAATGGTACCAGCTCCTCCTTGTACCTCTGGTAGAATTCAGCTGTGAATCCATCTGGTCCTGGACTTTTTTTGGTTGGTAGGCTGTTAATTATTGCCTCAATTTCAGAGCCTGCTATTGGTCTATTCAGGGATTCAACTTCTTCCTGGTTTAGTCTTGGGAGAGTGTATATGTCCAGGAATTTATCCATTTCTTCTAGATTTTCTAGTTTATTTGTGTAGAGGTATTTATAGTATTCTCTGATGGTAGTTTGTATTTCTGTGGGGTCGGTGGTGATATCCCCTTTATCATTTTTAACAATAATGACTTTTTTAACCTACCCCAATATTTGCTTTAATCTCACACAAATGAAGTGATTAAGAATTTCAGAGATGACAAGATTTCAAGAATAACTTACATCTCCTCTCACCCCACCTCATACTCCCCGCAGGAAGAAGCAATGTTTCTAATTTAGAATATAGCCCCTCATAAAAATAGAATAATAGGATTATGGACTCCATAAAAATCTCTTTTTATTTGTAATGAATAGCTTTATACAGGAAGAATTAGAATTCTTTTAAGGAGAGTCATCTTGAATTTAGAAATTGATCATATATTTTCAGTTTTAATATCCACTGTAGTGGAATTGCTACCAGGTTAGTAATTTTGAAACCAAGTACACAGTGTTCTCTACACATGAAAGTTTACTGGCAATAGAGATCAGAGGTGTTTTTACTCTCTGTCTGTGAGTGCTCCTCAACTCACTGCACTGCATCTTCTGGCCCCATCACTCCACTGAAACTGTTTTTTTCCATGTTCCAGTAATTCCTAGTTGCTTAATTCAATGGAAACTGCTCAGTGGCATTCCATACAGGAGACCTCTCTTCACCTTTTTCTCATTTGTTAGGACATTGGCCACTTAGATTTTCCTTCTGCTTTTAGTTGTGGCGCCTTCACCATATTCTTTGCTGCACGTTCTCCTTACGAGAGCTCCAAATGCTGGATGAAAGTCCTGGATGGAAGTCATACTGGTTCTTTATTGAGTAACATGCGTTTTCTAGGTGATTGATCACATTCATCACCATTTAGATATCATCTATGTGCCAAAGGCCTCCTAAGTGTCTTTCCAGTACAGGTCTTTCTTTACAAATACAGAATCTCCTTGATATTTCCATCTGGGTTTGTCTTAAGCATCTAAACTCAACATGCCTAAAATTAACTGCTCGTTACTCCTCACCCCAAACTTACTCCTTTCATTGTTTTCCCAGTTCAGTGTAAGGTACCACCGTCTATCAAAGAGCCTAAGTGTCATCCTTGATTTAACTGTTTCCCATCCAGTAAGTGCTGTTAATCTTATCTTCAAAATATGTTAAATATTTTCACTTCTCTTCATTTCATAGCTACCACTGCCATAAAAGCCACCACCACCTCTTGCCTGGACTCCTTCAGTTGCCTTTAACTGGTCTTGCTTTTATTCTTGCCTTTAGTCTCTTATCAATACAGGCAACATTTAGAAATATAGGTCCATCATTAACGGTACCTGCCCAAAACTCTTTTCATTGTACTTAGAATATAATCAAATGTAACAACTGTTGCCAAGGCCCTATGCCATATGGCCCTGTCTACCTCTCCCCGTCATCTTCTAAGTTTCCTTTACTTCAGTCCAGCTGACTAGTCTTCTTTTGACTTTGAAAACATTCCAAAGCCCTTGCTCATTTCTGTTCCTAAACATGGAAGATATTTCTAGCATTTGGGTTTTGGTGTTGTAGCCTCTGCCTAAAAAGCTCTCTTCATCTTAAAAAAAAAAAAAATTGTCCTTATAGTGGCTAATTCATTTTTAACCCTTTAGGAGATTTACTGAAAATTTCCTTCTCAGGGAGGTATTTGCAGATTGCTTTACCTAAGTGCCTCCTCCACTCCCAGTCATATTCTAATATCATTCTGCTTAGTTCCTTCCTATTACTTATCCCACTTTGAAATTGTCTTGCTTATTTATTGTCTTTCTCCTATAGCTGGATTATAAGCTCATTGACATTAGAATCCTTGATTATTTTGATTTCCTTTGTACCAAAATTTCCTAAAATAAGGTCTGGCACATAGTAGAAGAATAAAAAAACATTTATATTAAATAAATGCATTAACACTATCTCTAAACATAGGAAATCAGTTTGTAATGTCTACTATTAATGAAAAAACTTGGACTCAGTGAGGTTAACTACTTTCTCAAGGCAATAAAATTTTAAGCATGAAGCCAAGATTCAAAATCTATACTCATTAAATAGACTATATGTCATTGGGGAAAAACAGAAGGTAATTAGCAAGTTCTTTTGCTTTAGTCAGATTAAAATTCACAGAAGTCCCCTATAGCATCTTAATACAAATTTACGGACAAAATAAAACTCTTATAACTAATTATAGTTACTATTCATTTATTATGTATTATGGGCCAGACTCTCTGCTAACTCATTTATATATTTTTCTACAAGTCGATGTTTTCATCTTATAGGGAAGGAAATATAGTTAATTAATTTGTGAAGGTAATTTATTAGTATTCTCCAGAACTAGGCTTTTGTTGTTGTTGTAGTTGTTTTGCTGTTTTTTGAGATAGGGTCTCACTCTGTTGCCCTGCCTGGAGTGCAGTGGTGTGGTCACAACTCACTGAATTTTCAAACTCCTGGGCTCAAGCAACCCTCAGCCCTAGGCTCTGTTTCAGCCTCCTGAGTAGGTGGGACTACAGGCATTTGCCATTATGTCCAGTTAATTCTGTTATTTTTTTTATTTTTTGTAAATACAGGGTCTCACTATGTTGCCCAGGTTCAGACCAAGGATTCTAAAAAAGGCCTGCTTGACTCCAAAGCCCTTGCATATGACTACTATACTATTCTGCCTTTCTTAACTTAAAAGTCAAGAGCTAGCTAAAATGATACCCGTGGCTCAGTGTGGTGGCTTACACCTGTAATCCCGGCACTTTGGAAGGTCAAGGTGGGAGGATCACTTGAGCACAGGAATTCGAGACCAGCGTGGACAATATAGTGGGATCCCATCTTTATAAAAAAATAAGTCTCTCTTGCTAAGGTTGCTAGGATTCATTGATTCATAAAGATGCTCTCTCACTGTCTTTTGAAGTCCAGTATCAGCTTATTTAAAATGCATATGGTATGGTTAAAAGCATTGCAATGTAGAACAAGTTATGGTATTGTTGCAACTCCTGTAGTTCAGCAAGTAAGAGGGAGGGTTACAACTCTTTTACTCCCACCACCCACAGCTCAATGAATGGGAGGATTATAGCCATTTTACTTCCATCATCCACAGCTCAGCGAACACGAGGGTTAGAGCTTTTTTGCTCGCGCAGACCTCAGCTTGGCAAGTTCTGCATTCCTATTCCATGCCCAAGAGGAATAAGGTACATGGACACTGGAGAGTGAGTAAGGCAGAGAAGAATTTTATTGAACAACAGAAGGAAAGCTCTCAGCTGTGAAAGGGGACCCTGAAAGTGGGTTGCCCTCTGTGAGGCTGACTCTGGAGTTTTTATGGGCTTAGAATGGGGGTGTGCATGCTGATTGGTCCATGGGCGGTCTTGGAAAAAGCAGCATTTGATTGGTTAAAAGGCATCATCCAGAAGGAACCAATCCAGAGAGAGTGAGTAAGATGGCGATAGAAGTTCTCACTCTGGTGGTGGACTCTATCTGGAACAAGCAGCTCGGTCCTCAGGTTGAAGGTTGAGTCTTACTGGTGACCAGACCCTGTCTGCCTAGGAATTTGTCTGTCTCCTATTGCTATCAGTATTAGGCTGGGAAATGGGGACTCATAATGTGAATCCTGATGTCATTCCCCATTTTCTCTGGCTTGAACTCACTATTTAGAAAGAGTTGTGGAGGAACTGAGAAGGAATCTTATTAAGAAATACAAAATTGTTAAAGTAGAAGAAATAGATTGGTAATGCAAAAGTTAAAGGGATTGGGGTTTAGAGAGGAGTTACTAAATTATTTTAAGGATATAAACAGTTACTCGAATAAAGTGAACTATTTTTATTTCCACAAGACTGACTAGAGATATAGTAAACTCTAACAACTTTAGCAAGAGAGACTTATTTAGACTTAAGTCTTTTTATTATTTTAATAGAAAGTAATATTAAGTAATATCTTACTGATATTGACCATATATCTGGTATTGTATATGTATCTAGTTACTCAAGTGATAGACATTTTCAGATGGCCCTAAGTTGCTACAACTTGAGTGGTTGTAGAAATATTTAGAGGGGAAATAATCAACTGATAGATTATAACAGGTCTAAACGAAAGTGCATTTGGAGTTATTTGAACAGTGTAGAAATAGACAACTAATCTGAATGAGTTGCCAGTATTTAAAAATCCCAGCCCAGAAGGGTTCTCACTCCAGGCCTTTCCTTGGAAAACAAGAAAAGACTCTAGCTTTCTTGTATCTCCCAAGGGGTGAAAAAAGCTAAGAAGCATGTACGAAAGTCACAGCTCTGATACATTGGCCCACTAAAAAATGGATATTTAATGATAACATTCTGGAATGCTTTCTTTTGCTTACACCTTACTACTTTACTAAGAGGGATCTGGTATACTAACAGTAGATTAAATTGTAAAGGATGAGAGTTGCAGACTCTCTTTAAGGTGGGGTACTTAGGGAAGCCCAAAAACAAGAAGCGAGACAAAACAAGACAAACTACCAGAAAGAGAAGTAAGACATAATAGAGCAGGAGAAACATTTAATGAAATAATGGCCAAGAATTTTGTAGGATCAATGACAGACACCAAATCAACAGACCAGAGAGCTCATAGACTACCAAGAAGAATAAACACCAAAAAATTGACACAAAGGCGTGTTGTATTCAAATTGTAGAGCTAAAGACAAAGAGAAATCTTGAAAGAAGCCAAGGGGATGAGGGATGGGTGGGTGTGTGGGTAGGGAATTTCACCTATAGAGGAACAAGCAGAAGAATTACAGCGTACTTCTCATAAGAAACCCATGTGTATTTGTTTCATAAAGCTGCAGAAACAAAGTACCATAAACTGGGTAGCTTCAAATCACAGACATTTATTCTTTCATAGTTTCGGAGGCTGGAAGTCTGAAATCAAGATGTCAGCAGGACTATGTTTCCTGTGAAGGGCAATCCTTGGGGTTTCTTGGTTTGCAGTTGCATCGCTCCAATATCTTCCCCCACCATAGCATGGCCTTCTCCCTGTGTTTGTTGTGTTTTCATATCACTCTCTTTATAAGGACATATGTCATTATGACGTATCTTAATTTTGATTATATCCACAAACATTATTTCCATATAAGGTCACATTCTCAGGTACTGGGGGATCAACGTATCTTTTTGGGGGATATAATTCAACTCACAACACCTTGTAAGCACAAGAGAGTGAAGTAATATATTTGAAATGTTCAAAAAATACCACCAACCTTGAGTTATATACCCAGTGAAATTATCCTTCAAAAGTGAAGGAAATAGAGTTTCTCAGGCAAACAAAATTGAGATAATATTTTTGCTAGCCGTCTTGCCTTGCCTATAACATTTAAAGAACGTTTTCAGGGAGAAATAAAATGGTATAGGTCAGAAAGTCAAATCTGTGTAAAGAAAGGAAAAACACTGGACAAGGAATAAGTTAAAATAAGTTTAAATATTTTCTTTTCCTTAATTTTAACTAATCTAATAGATACATCACAGCCAAGAGGAGTCTAAGAGAACACAATGAGTAAATGTGAGGTGGTATACTGTATAGGATCCTAGAAAGGAAAAGGACATTGGGTTAAAACCAAAACACTGAATAAAGTATGGAATAAATCAATATTGGTTTATTAATTATAAAATGTGTGCCATACTAATGTAGATATTAGTAATAGGGAAAATTTGATATAGGAACCATAATACAAATAAATACAAAAATACAAAAATACAAAGATACAAAAATGGTACAACTCCTTGTATTAACAATTTTTCTGTAAATCTAAAACTATTCTTAAATGAAAAGTTTATTTAAACAATTTTATAAACAAAAAATGCCAAAATATTTGCTTAAACAATGCAAAACAAAATACCTTGATCTCACAAGAAACCTAAGATTTGACAGGTAGGTAAAAGACTAAATGGAAGCAGAACTCCTAAGATTCATTTTGTTTGCTGTATTAGAGGAATGGTGCCTGATTTTCTGGCAAATTCTTTTCATGTTAGAATGACATATGGAGAATCTGCCTCTCTGTAGCTCTTGTTCATCTACTTCTCTTGCTCAGTGTTCCAAAAGTGTAAGACCTTGTGAAATGGTTTGGCTCTTTGTCTTCTCTCAAGTCTCATCTTGAATTGTAATCCCCATGTGTCGAGAGAGGGACTAGTAATCTCCATAAGTTGAGGGAGGTAAGTGTTTGGAATATGGAGGCAGTTTCTGCCATGCTGTTCTCATGAGAGTGAGTGAATTCTCACTAGACCTGATGGTTTTATAAATGGTAGTTTTTCCTGTGCTTACACATGCTGTCTCTCTTGCCTGCCACCATGTAAGATCTGCTATGATTGTAAGTTTCCTGAGGCTTCCCCAGCCATATGGTACTATGAATCAATTAAACCTCTTTCCTTTATAAATCACTCAGTCTCTGGGAAATTCTTTATACCAGTGTGAAAATGGTCTAGTATACTTTGACTGTTCTTTCATTAAGTCACTTTTCAGAATTGTTAATGCTCAAGGCAATTTTGAAATGTGATGTAAAACAAACAATTCTTGCACTACACCAGGTATCCCTTTGGACAAAGAACAGTCTTGTTTACTTTTTGCTCAGGGGTGTCCAATCTTTTGGCTTCCCTGGGCCCCATTGGAAGAAGAGTTGTCTTGGGCCACACATAAAATGCACTAACACTAACTATAGCTGACAAGCTAAAAAAAAAATTGCAGAAAAACCTCATAATGTTTTAAGAAAGTTTACGAAGTTGTGTTGGGCCACATTCAAAGCTGTCCACGGGCTGCAGGTTGGGCAAGCTTGCTCTGAAATCAATGGATTCTCTAAGCTCAAGCTTCCTTTATGCAGCACACACCTGTGTGTGCAGCTCCACCTGGCTCTCCTTGTTGCTCTGTGCAATTTTGGGTTCAGTGAAACCAATACAACTATACTGACAATACTTCTATTGTTTGTGCTGCCTTAAAGTTCTTCTCTGTGACCCAGGAGTCTTGTATTCTTCTGTTACCTTCCATAGGACTATGGAAGGCTAACTTATTAGCTTGTATAATATTTTGGTGGGAGTCCTCCTGGTTCTAGCCCTCCTTAACATCATCAAACTTATTTAAGTAGCATAAAATCCAAAGAGAGTTTATTTCCAATTATTTCTTCTCTGAAACACATTGTATTTAGTTCTTTTTACTTACTTTTTTCCATCTTTTTGGTTCGCTGCATCCCATTATTTCATTCACTAATTTTCTTTCAGCTGTTTTTATTGTGTTTGTTTGAATTGATTAAATATTTAACATCAACAATTATATTTTTTCTGGAAATTTCATTTATTCTTCTTTCAAATCTGCCAGACATCTTTTAAAAAGCCCCCTGCTCTTTATGTTTTGAACTTCATCCACTACATTTTAAAATACTTTTAAACATACTTAACATTTTGTCTCTGAAAATTTTAATATCTGAATTCTTTGAGATTTCATAGTATGTTTTCTTTGCTGCCACTTCCTTATGGTGCCAAATCTCCTCATGTGTCTTGCAATTTTGGAATGTAAGTACCTGTTTAAGTATGTCTGATACAATGACCTAGCTTGAGATAATTCCTCTAAAAAGTATTTACATTTGCTTCAGTAAGGTTCCCTGGGGCACCCCAAGTCTGTGACCCTTGAAATTAATTACCATGGTCTGGCGCAGTGGCTCATGCCTGCAATCCCAGAACTTTGGGAGGCTGAGGTGGGCAGATCAACTGAGGTCAGGAGTTGCAGACCAGCATGACCAACACGACAAAACCCTGTCTGTACTAAAAATACAAAAATTAGCCAGGTGTGGTGGCACATGTCTGTAATCCCAGCTACTCAGGAGGCTGAGGCAGGAGAATCACTTGAACCTGGGAGATGGAGGTTGCAGTGAGCCAAGATCCTGCCATTGCACTGCAGCCTGGGTGACAGAGCAAGACCTCATCTCAAAAAAACAAAAACAAAACCAAAAAAAAAAAAAACCAAAGAAAAAGAAATTAATTACCACCAATAAGAATAAAGTATTGCTAAAATACTCAAGGGAGACCTCTTCCACACCCACCCTGGACCCAAAATTCACAAGGAAACTGAATAGATTTTCTGCTCTTTACTTTTGCCAGTAGGTAGGTATTTTTCCAGTTTATCATTTCATTTTGAGATTGTAGCTTTGAGAGTTTCCACCTTACCCTGGCTCAAATTATTGCCTCTGTCCATCTACAGGCTGTTGTACTATCATCTGCTCTCTTTCTTCTATTGTACATATGGGACTTTCCTCTTATCCCTATTTTATAGTCCAGACATGGAAGTTTTACATTCCATTCTTATTCTTTTGGTGGTGCTGTTATCCTTAAATTTTAATATGCATACTTAACAATATCAAAAACTGATCAATCCATTCTCATTTAGGATAACAAAAACACATTAGAATAGTATAACTTTAAATATTCTTCTCTCTTCCATGCATTATTATTTAGCATTTAATTGCTACCATTTTTATTAAACTTTTTGTTGAAGAACAACATAATAGAAAAAATTTAACTTATCTTCAGTTTCCAGATCAATTAAATTTTGCAAATATTTTTACAAAGAGAACACAGGTGTGTAATCACTACTCAGATCAAAAATATAATATTGATGGCAGCGGCACCCTGTCTGAAATGACTGCTACCATGATACCGGCCGCAGTAGGGGACGTGCAGCCAGGGCTACCCTCCACAGAGCCGGTGGGATCCCCACCTGCCCCTTTCCAATTTGGAGGGGCAAAAGCTCCACCCTTCCAGGCAAAGTTGCAGCTGCCCAGTCACGGCTGTGGACCCAGGCATCACTGTGCTCTTAGGGGCCCAGGAAGCCCCTTGCCCCTGCAGGCTTGAAAGTGTCTGGTCCCATTGCCTGGTCTCACCCTGCTCCCAGAGTCCATTCTTATTTCAGAGCAAAGCTGTGGGTGAGTTTGGGCACTGTCACATCCCAGCTGGGTGTGTGTGCGCTCAGGACGATGCTGACATGAAAACCCCTTGCCACATCAGCCTCCTCTCGAGTTTGGGTGTTGACAAGCATGGGAGGGAGGCTGATGAGGGGACTAAAAATGACTTGCTATGAACCTGAAGGTGTCCCTTGACATGAATAACCTGGGTGCCATAAACATTAGGTTGATGATGGCAGGAGGCAGACAGGCTCCTGGACAGAAAGCAGTGGGTCCCCGGTGAAGCCTCATCTTCAAGCCAGGGAGGGCCTGAGGCCTGGGGGCCTAGCCACCAGTTCCGCAGACCAGAATGAGAACTTATGATGCCTTTTTCCAGGTCCACCCATGACCACCCATAGACCAATCAGCATGCACTTCCTCTCCTCTGAAGTTCATAAAAATCCTGGATTCAGCCAGACTTGTGCAGACTTTAGGACAACCTTCCTGTGGATAGGAGCTACCCACTCTGATGGCTGCACAGACATAGCAATAACCTGTCTGAAGAAAGGAGCTCGGGTTTCCTAAGAACTGTACTGTCACTCAATAAAGCACTTATTTACCTTTCTCACCCTCTAGTTGTCCGTGTACCTCATTCTTCCTGGACACAGGACAAGAACACAGGACCCACCAAATGGTGGGACTGAAAGAGCTGTAACACAAACAGGGCTGAAATACGTCCCCCCCTGCTCACTGCATTGCAAGTAACAAGAAGGAGAGAGAAGCCCAGACCTTAGGTCTCCTGAGCCAGAACTGTGACACCCTCTTTGGGGCTCTATGATTCCTGATGTCTTCAAGCATTCAGGTGCCACTGCATTCCCTGGAGCCACAGTGGAAGCCACTTGTGGTACACTTGGTGCAACTGCAGCCTTGCACAGAGCTGGCACCTGTGCCAGATCCTGGAGCTGCCCACCCCACCACAGCTGGCATGCCTGGCTGTGTGCAGCAGCCAGACCCTGTGCTTGCTCACTCATGTAGCCCTTGCCACTCCATTCCTGGCTCATCCTTGGCAGGTGTGGGATCCAGGCTAATAGCGCAAGCTGAGCGTAGCCATTTAGATTGAGTGTGCACAGCCCAAAAGGCCTGAGGAAAACTTGGGCAAAGGTGTTACTGGCCACAGCTTTTTCCAGCTAGTGAAGGAACACCCCAAGGATCCTGTGATATTTCTGAAATATAATATTTATAGAACACCAGAAGCTCTTTGTATACTTTTTCAGTCATTCCTTCTAGTTAACTATTATTTTGGTGACTAATTTGACTGTTTTAATTTTGAACTTTATATAAATAGAATGAATCAAATAGTAGGATACTCTTTTGTGTTTGGCATCTTTCACTCACTATTATAATTATGAAGTTTATCCATATTTTTTTGTGGCAGTGGATTTTAAATTTTCATTTGCTGTAAAGTATTCCAGTGCCTCAATATATGCATTTATTTACCAATTTTAATATTGAGTATCTTGGGGATTGCTTCCAGATTTTTGCTGACACTAATAATGCTGCCATGAAATTTGTTATATGTCTTTGTTTGCGTATGTGTGTGCATTTCTGTTGGAGAAGAATTACTGGAACATAGGGAAACATATGTTCAACTTCCCTTACATTGCCAAAAAGTTTCCAAAAGTGATTATTCCAATTTACTGTTACATCAAATGTTTGAGAATATCAATCACTCTACATCTTTGCCAATATTTGATATTGCTATCCTTTTTCATTTTAGTCATTAAGGTGGATGTGTGGTTGTATTTTATTGTGCTGTTAATTTGCATATCCCTGATGACTAATAATAGTGAGTACGTTTTCAAATGCTTATCGGCCATTTAGTTGTTGTTGCTGTTTTGAGGTCCCTTTTCAAGTATTTTCTCTCTTCTAATGATTAATTTGTTTTTAATTATTGATTAGTCAAAGTCCTATATATGCTCTGGATACAAGTCCTTTATCAGATAAATATGTTACAAATACATTCTCTTAGTTAGTGGCTTACCTTTTAACTCTTAAGTGTAGGTTTGTTTCTGGACTGTCTCTTCTCTGCTGTTGATGGTTTTGCCTATTCTTGCTCCAATACCACAGTGCCTTAATTACTATAGTTTTAAAGTAAGTCTTGATATCTAGTTTATCCTCCAGTTTTGTTCTATGTATTATTTAAGATTGTCTTGGTTATTCTTACCCCTTTACATTTCCAAATAACATTTTAAATTATCTTGCCAATTAAAAAATTGCTAGGATTTTGATTGGAATATCATTACATTTATAGATCAGCTTGGGAATACTTGAAATCTTTACAATATTGAGTTTTACAATTAATGGATATGACATATTCCTTGATTTATTTAGGTCTTTGAAAGTATGAATCTGTTGGTGGTCTTCACATTCCATGATTCCCCTGCAGAACAGAGATTGGACTAACACTAAAATAACTAAAATAATTTAAAAATATTAGAAAATAGGGGGAGGGGCCAGTTGCAGTGGCTCAAGCTTGTAATCCCAGCACTTTGGGAAGCTGAGGCAGGCAGATCACCTGAGGTCAGGAGTTTGAGGCCAGTCTGGGCAACATGGTGAAACCCTGTCTCTACTAAAATACAAGAATTAGCTGGACATGGCGGTACACGCTTGTAATCCCAGCTACTTGGAAGGCTGAAGAATGAGAATCGCTTGAACCCAGGAGGTAGAGGTTGCAGTGAGACTCCGTCTCACAAACAAACAAACTGAACAAACAAAAAACTTGGAGGAGGGGTTTTAATATGAGTAAGATGCATACAGTGGTTACCTCTTCCAAGGAGAGGAACCAAAATACTGAGTAGATAATTACATTTCAAATAGATCATCTAAAAGAAAACACTGTGATTCAACAGAGAGGTGATGGAAAGCACCAAAAGCAAGAAAGGAGAAGGAAGCAAGGCAGCCTGTTCAGCTTGGATTGTCTGGGAGTCTGAAGAGGTGCCTTAATGCAGGCAAAGGGGAAGTGAGGTACACCCAGAAATCCACATTCCTGCCACAGACTCCTGCAATCCTAGCTAAAGGGCAGCCCCTTGACTCTCACAGGCCCTGAGACTAATTTAGGGAGCTTCCTGGAGACTGCAAAGGCATGGCTCCAGAGACAGAGCTCACACTGGGTCTCAAAAGCCTCCAGTCCTAAGCAGTTGTAGCACAGTGACATTTTGAGAGCCAAGTCCCCACCTATAGAGCCCCATTGACATTTCCTGCTCACAGCTGCTGTACTTGGGGCTGAGGTGGGAGCTACTGGTAGAAACCCCTCCCCACAAACAGAAGGGTGGCCACTAATTTTCACATACCCTTGAGGACAAATTCCACTGCCTGCAACCACTAACACTGTGGGCAGATGCTGAGCAAAGGCAGAAAAGAAGTACACACCTCCCAGCCACTTGTCTAAGGTTGCTCCCACTGAAACAAACCCTATCCTCCCCTGTGGCAGGACCACAGTGCAAGTGCTACTGGCTCCCCCTGAGAATTCCACCAGAAGCCTGGGGATTACCCTGCCCCTGGCTACCACAGACAGCAGCTGTATGTGCCGCAGGGTGGCCTGAGGGCAGGTCTGCCTGGTCCAGCCCCACCTTGCACCTGAGCATTCCATCAAGGATCTTAGTGATCTTCCAGCCCAGCTCACCAAGGTTGGCACCTGAGCACTCCTTCTGGGGTCTGTGTTGGGCCCACTCAACTTGCTGCAATTTCCACAGCTAGCACAAAGATATGCATGCTTAGCCATTGATGCCACCACTGGGCCAAAGACTTGCCTACCTGGCATCCCAGTCTCCAGCACAATGTTATCATAGCCTCCACTAATAAACAAACCCTAGCCCCCCAAGGAAATCACAGACACCACTAACATTGTTTATAGCCAAACAAATCACACAGAAACTACACTACTGCATGTACCCAGAATCAAATACTTTAACCACTCCTATTCAACATAGTCCTGGGAGTCCTAGCCAAAGCAATCAGTCAAGTGAAAGAAATAAAAGACATCGAAATTGGAAAAGAAGTTAAATTGTTCCACTTTGGTGTTTATATGGTCTTATGTCTAGATAAACCTAAAGATTGCACCAAAAAATTTTGAGATCTGATAAATAAATTCAGTAAAGTTGCAGGATACAAAATAAACATACAAAATTAGTAGCATTTCTATATACCAATAATGAACTAGCTGAAAAAGAAATCAAGAAATCAAGAAAGCACTCCCATTTATAATAACTACAAAAAATTACCTAGGAATAAATTTAACCATGAAGATAAAAGATCTCTACAAAGGAAACTATAAAACACTGACAAAAATATTGAAGAGGACACAAACAATTGAAAAGACATTCGCTGCTCATGGATCAGAAAAATTAATATCATTAATATGACCATACTGCCAAAGCAATCTATAGTTTCAGTGCAATCTTTATCAAAATATATCATTTTTCCCATAAATAGAAAAAACGATCCTAAAATTTTCATGGAAACAAAAAGGAGACCAACTAGCCAAAGAAATCCTGAGCAAGAAGAACAAAGTTGGAGACATCGCACTATCTGACTTTATAATATATCACAAGGCTACAGTAACCAAAACAGCATGTTACTGGTATAAAACTAGACACACAGGTAAATGGAACAGAATATAAAATCTAGAAATAAATCCATTTATTTATAGCCAACTGATTTCCAGCAAGATTCCAAAAACATATATTGAGAAAAGGACACCGTCTTCAATCAGTGGTGTGAAAAAATTGGATATCCACATGCAGAAGAATAAAACTAGACTCTTCTCATGGTATAATTTTTTATATATTAATACGTTAATCTTGAGTATGAAAGACTTAAATACAAAACCTGAAACTATAAAACTATTAAAAGAAAACAGAAAATCCTTTAGTATATCAGTCTAGGCAAAGATTTTATGGCTAAGATCTCAAAAGCACAGATAACAAAATCAAAATCGACAAATGGGACTATATTCAATTAAAAAGCTTTTGTGGCCGGGCGCGGTGGCTCAAGCCTGTAATCCCAGCACTTTGGAAGGCCGAGACGGGCGGATCACGAGGTCAGGAGATCGAGACCATCCTGGCTAACACGGTGAAACCTCGTCTCTACTAAAAAATACAAAAAAACTAGCCGGGCGAGATGGCGGGCGCCTGTAGTCCCAGCTACTCCGGAGGCTGAGGCAGGAGAATAGCGTGAACCCGGGAGGCAGAGCTTGCAGTGAGCTGAGATCCGGCCACTGCACTCCAGCCTGGGCGACAGAGCGAGACTCCGTCTCAAAAAAAAAAAAAAAAAAGAAAAGCTTTTGTACAGCAAAGGAAACAATCAATAAAGTGAAGATACAGGCTCTTGAATTAGAGAAAATATTTACAACTATTCATTTGAAAAGAGACTAAATTCCAATATAAGAGCAACTCAAACAATTAAACAGTTAAAAAAAATCAAATAGTACCATTAGAAAGCGGGCAATGGACAAAAATAGACATTTCTCAAAAGAAGATGTAGAAATGGCTAGCAAGCATATGAAAAAATGCTCAGCCTCACTAATCATCAGGGAAATGTAAATCACAACCATAATAAGACATCATCTTACCCTAGTTAGAATGGCTATTATTAAAAAGACAAAAAATAAAAAATGCTGGTGAGGATGTGGAGAAAAAGCAACTCATACATTGTTGGTGGGAACCATAAATTAGTATAGTCACTAAGAAAAACAGTCTGGAGCTTTCTCAAAGGGTGAAATATAGAACTACCATATGATCCAGCAAACTCAGCACTGGGTATTTATCCAGAGGAAAGATCAAAGGGACATCTGCACTCATGTGTTTATTGCAGTATTATTCACAATAGCAAAGTCAATCTAAGTATTCCTCAATGGACTAATGAATAATGAAAGTGTGACATATATACACACTGAATACTGTTTGGTCATAAAAAGATGAAATTTTGTCATTTTCAGTGATATAGATGGCACTGGAGGTCATTACGTTAAGTGAAATAAACCAAACACAGAAAGACAAATTGTGTATGTTCTGACTCATATATGGGGACTAAAAAAGTTGACCTCATGGAGACAGAAGGTGATATAATAGATATTAGAGGTTGGGAAGTGTGTCTTGGTGGGAAGCAGGGATGAAGAGAGGGTGATCAGTGGGTACACAGGTACAGTTAGATAGAAGGTATAAATTTTAAATTTCAATAGTAGACTAGTATAACTACAGTTAGCAATAATGTATTGTATATTTCAAAGTAGCTAGAAGCAAAACTTGAGATGTTCCCAACACATAGAAATGATACTCAAGGTGATGAATACTCCAAATACCCGGACATGATCATTGCATGTATTATATATGTAACAAAATATCACATGTACTCCACAAATATGTAAAATGTTGTGTATCAATAAAAAGTATTGGAAAATAATTTTTAAAACAGTTTGACAGTAATAGTTTTTTCAAAACTTTGTTCTATGTAGATATGAAGTAAACAGCAATTAGAGAATAAGAAGAAAACAAGTATTGTTATGCTGTAAGCAATTTTTCTTTATCAATTCTAGACTCTTTCAGTACCTTGAGAGCTGTTAATGTCTTATGTCATGAAAATAACATAAGGAGGTTTATTTTACAACACAAGCAAATTGAAAAAAAAACACACAACAGAGAAACTAAAATCAGACAAATGTTTTAAGAGTCAACATTTTGAACTAAGTAGAAAGAAAGACTACCCTGCATTCATAAAAAGCCTGGACAATAGGCTAATCTTGAAGACATACAGTCTTGTTTTTCTTAAGTACACACAGTTATTTAAACAGTTATTTAAACAAGTTCAAAAAGAGCTCCTTAGGCTTTCATTTAAAGCATTAATGAGACTGACTTGTAATTAAGAACTTGCATTTGTATAAACATTTGTTAAAAATAGATAAAAATGATTCTTAGGTTATTTAGAAATCCAGTATCTTCAATGATTTTGTCTACATTATTAATTTGATTCACGATCACCTTTTCTTATTATATATCCTAGGCTTAATCATACATTTTAAATTAGTATAGTTCAAATGAATGAGGTATCACTGTATTTTAAAATGAATTGTTTTTAAATAAAAATGATCTCAGTCTACAAAAATAAATGAAACATGGATCTCTAGAAAAACATGCTTTTGTCATAATACTTGTTACTGTTATCAGCTGTTTTGACTGGGATGGACTCAAAGTTAGATATGCCAGCCACATGCACTGAAGCATACCTTTCCTTCCAACTGTATATTTATTATTCATTCACTAATTCATTCAATAAATATTAATGTTAACACTGCCTTTGGATGTCAGGCACTCTTGTGGGAAGATAAAGGTGTATATACAACTGACAAACTTTCCACTCTCATGGGCTTTACAGTCTAATGAAAAGACATAGATAATAAGCAAGATAAATAAGTAAAAATAGTATGGTAGATGATCAAAAGGGCTGAGGAGACAAAGTACAAAAAGGCAATGGCATGTGTTTTAGGGGGTTGGAATTTAGAGGGGTCACTAGGAAAGGACTTGTCAATGGGGCAATATTTGAGTAAAAATTTAAAGGAAAAAAGAATAAAATTGATGATTCTTAGAGAAGAACATTCTAGTAGAAGAAACAGAAAGTCAGGATCTTGAGACAACAGTTTACTGGGAATTTAGGGCCATGACCAGGAGTAGAACTAATGGGAGGAAGAGCAATACGAAATAAGATTTGAAAAGAAACTAGATCAGATTACATGGGGTTTAGTACATCTTTATAAGTACCATGGCTTATGCTCTGGCAAATAGGGAAACATTGAAGGATTTTGAGTAGTCCAATGACATGGTCTCACTTTACTTTTTTAGCCTCAAAAAATCCTCATTATTGCTATGTTTAGAATAGACCAAATGGGAACAAAAAAGCATGGTTTGAGAGATCAGTAGGAAGCTGTTGTGAGCAAGAGGATTTGGTCAGAGTAGAATTGAAGCCAAGAAAATTGACTGGACTCTGGTTATATTTTGATAGTAGGATGAACAGGATTTTGCTGATGGATTGGATATGGAATGGGAAGATTAAGAGAAGAGACAATAATGATTGTAATTTTTTTAAAATACACTTTTTATTTAAAAAGTATTTTGTAATTACAGAAAAATTACAAAGATAATACAGTTTTCATGTACTTCACACCCAGTTTCCCATATTACTAACATGTTACTATTATTTTGGTACATTTGTTAAAATTAATGAGCAAATATTTACATATTGTTATTATTATTACATATAATATTTACATATTATTACATTTTATTTAGCTTTTTAAAATTCTTGCCTGGTGTCCATTTTCTGTGCCAGGATCCCACCCAGGACACCACACTACATTTAGTTGTCTCATCTCCTCAGGTTTCTCTTGGATGTGACCATTTCTCTTACTTTTTACGTTTTTGATGACCTTGGCACTTTTGAAGAGTGCTTATCTTTAAAGACTGTCCCTTCATTGGGATGGATTTGATTTTTTTTTTCTCAGACTGAGTATGGACTTTTGGGAGGAAGGTCAGAGGAACAGTGCAATTCTCATTATAGCGTATGAAGGATACATATGATGAACATGACTTACCACAGTTGATGTTAGGCTTGACTACTGGGCTAGGGTAGTGTTCATAAAGTTGTACCACTGTCAAGTTACTCTCCTGTCTTCCTTTTCATATTGTACTTTTTGGAAAAAAGCCACAATGTGCTGCCCACACTTAAGGAATGAGGAGTTATACTTCATATCCTTAAGGGAAGAGTATTTACATAAATTATTTGGAATTCTTCTGTATGAGACATTTGTCTCTTATCTTTATTTATTCATTTGTTTTGTATGAACTGATGAACATTTATTTTATACTTTGGGTTAAAATCTAATATTACTTTTTGTTGTTGTTGTTGTTGCTCAAATTGTTCTGGCTTTAGCCATTGGGAATTCCTTCAGCTGCGTCCTGTGTCTCTTTGACATATTTTTATCATTTTTGTTTTTAGCACTTTCTTACTTTTTGGCACAGCAAAATGCTTTAGGCTTATTTTTTTATTTCTTGCCCTAGTCCTAGAATCAGCCATTTATCTAATGAGCTCTAATTCCCTTACTGGAGAATGTATTAGAAATCAAGATCTAGGTGTCAGGTGCACTCATTGCTATTGGGGTGTCATTGCTTCTAGGTCCTCTCAGCTGATAGGGCAAGGAAATATATGTGTGCATACTAACATATGTATATATGCAAATCTATGTATATTTATGTACAAACAACTATCTATATATTAAGTTAAACATGAGTTCACACTATGCTTCAACCTTGAATTCATTACCACGTATCAACCACATAGATCATTCTAGATGTCTCCCTTTGCTATTTCCCACACCAACAGGGAGAAACCTAGCTCACACCATCCACCATCCATTTATTTATTCAATTCCGGTATACATGTATTGTAGTTTCAGAATTGTTAACCTGTATTACCGTGGAATATGAATTTATCGACGAAGTATTATTCTTGTATATAATACCTTTTACCTTTAATTTTTCTGATTGCACTCATTTCCAGTGTTACTTAAGTGAGGACATCTTGCCCCTTTTTCAGTATGCATCTTTTTTACATTTGTAATACAGTTGGACCCTTCTGTCACATTTTGCATTCCATCCTGGAATCTTCAAACCTCTTAAATGTTTCTGTTTTTGTTTTTAAGTAGCATACATTAAGGTGCTGAAAAGTTTTACGAGTTTTGACAATGTGTACTGTCATATGTCCACCACAGCAGCGTCGTCCAAAATAGTTAAAGCTCCCCTGTGCTTCATCCATTCAACCCTGCCCCTCCCTCTGCATGCCAGGAAACCACTTGTTACAAACTCATGATTTTGAACTGTAGACTACAAACCTTTAAAATAATCATATTATTCATTTGTATTTACGCTTAAAAGTCACTTTATTTAACAAGAAGATAAAAAGAAAGGGTAATATTAGGATTGTTCTGGTTACACACTGCTGCCTAACATATCACCCCAAACTTAGTAACTTAAAACAGCCACCATTTCTTTTTCTTTTTTTTTTTTTTTTTTTTTTAATTTCTCTACCCACTGCCCTGGGTCAAATCTGCAATTTGGGCGAGGCTTAGACAAGGATTATCTCCATTCCTTTACTACATGGAGAAAAAGGATCTCATTTTATCCTTTTGTAGGCCAGTTCCCTTACATAAGATGTTACTCAGTGTACTTTTTGGGAAATGTGTTCAATGCAACCACATTTATTAAGTTCTTGTATATACAAGGTATTTGGCTAAACAATGCAATGATATAAAAATTGCAGACAGGCTGTGATTTGTGCTCCTAAAGAATTTATAAATCTAGGTCATATTAATTTTAATGGAGATTTAGATACTATAACAAACACCAAAATAGCAGTGGCTGAAGCAAGATAAAACAGCATTTGTTTTTAAGGTTACAATATAACATAAATGATTCAGGGTTGGTATGGTGAATTTACAATGTCAGAGACCCATTTTTCTTCTATCTAGTTGCTTTACCAACCCTTGAACCAAAGTCTTCCTCAAATATCATCACATTCTGGGTGATGGAAGGCTAAAAGGAGGGACAGAAGGAGAACATTACTCTCTTTAGGGTCATGACTTGGAAATTGATCACACCAACTCTGTTTACATCTTATTGGTGAGGTTGTTGTCACGTGACCACACCGATAGTCAATGGGAGATGGGAAAGCAATATTTAGCTGGGATTAATATAATCTATTCAAATATAATAATACTTAAGATAGATGGGGAGAATATTGCCAGAAGGGATATATAACTTGTATTGAAAAATGACTGGCCGGGCACGGTGGCTCAACCCTGTAATCCCAGCACTTTGGGAGGCCGAGGCGGGCGGATCACGAGGTCAGGAGATCGAGACCATCCTGGCTAACACGGTGAAACCCCCTCTCTACTAAAAAATACAAAAAACTAGCCAGGCGAGTTGGCGGGCGCCTGTAGTCCCAGCTACTCGGGAGGCTGAGGCAGGAGAATGGCGTAAACCCGGGAGGCGGAGCTTGCAGTGAGCTGAGATCCGGCCACTGCACTCCAGCCTGGGCAACAGAGCCAGACTCCGTCTCAAAAAAAAAAAAAAAGAAAAAAAAAATGACTAAGATACAAGGAAGAACATCATTACTCCTTGTAAGACTGATATAAACTGTGGTTTGGGGATTCAAAAAATAGAGATTAATTCTGAAGGTAATAACTAGGAAAGTATAGATACACAAATATGAGCATTTAAATATGAGTAAGAATATGAAAGACTGAATCCTGACCAGAGTCAGAAAGATATAAAGTTTAATTTTGGGTGAGCAGAAACTCCAGTTTAGTTTTAAGTCATGTTTCAAGAGTGGAGGTAACTAAAGTCAAAGCGAGAAAGGCAAGTCAGTAGCCAGTTGTAGATGACTTTTATTTTTAGGAAAAGTTCTAAAAGGAAGCTTGCGGATGGGTTTTGCTAAATGTATGACACATAATACGTTACTAGTAAACATTAGATTCTTTTCTTTCATAAGAATTTAGGTTTATTCTAAATTTACTAATTTTCTTTTTAACGAAAGAAAGTTACTTATATAACCTTACTTTGGAGAAGTTACTATTTGTGTAAGAGGGTGGTAGAAAGTAACAGATTGATTGCTGTGACATGGATTAGCAGCAGTCTCCAGGAGAGAGGTGATTCCAAAGTTAAAAAAGAATCCTTAAAAATGAAAAACTTGGCCGGGTGCGGTGGCTCAAGCCTGTAATCCCAGCACTTTGGGAGGCCGAGGCGGGCGGATCACGAGGTCAGGAGATCGAGACCATCCTGGCTAACACGGTGAAACCCCGTCTCTACTAAAAATACAAAAAACTAGCTGGGAGAGGTGGTGGGCGCCTGTAGTCCCAGCTACTCGGGAGGCTGAAGCAGGAGAATGGCGGAGCTTGCAGTGAGCCGAGATCACGCCACTGCACTCCAGCCTGGGTGACAGAGCAAGACTCCGTCTCAAAAAATAAAAAAAAACAAAAAATAAAAAAAAATGAAAAACTCATGAGATAGATTCGAAAACAGATGCAAAAGAATCAGTGACTTCAATCCTAAGTCATTTGAAATTATTCAGTTTGAAGCACAGAGACAAAAAGTTTAAAGAAAATGAAATAAAAATACAAAGACATGTAGGAAAACGTCCAACATCCAACATATAGGTAATGAGATTCCAAGAAGACAACAGTAGAAAGGAGAAGAAACAGATTGGCATATATAATGGCTCTAAATAATCCTCAGCTGGGGTAAAGACAAAAAGAGCCATATCTAGGTATGTTATAGTCAAACTCATGAAAATCAAATACAAGGTGAACCATCATTTACATTTTCTTTTTTAGAAATTTTTAAATGTATTTATTCTTTTAAATCCTTTTAGGTTCAGGGGTACATGTGCAGGTTTGTTACATAGATAAACCTGTGTCCTGGGTATTTGTTGTGCAGATTATCTCATTACCTAGGTATTAAGCCTAGTGCCCATTAGTTATTTTTCCTGATCCTCTCCTTACTCTTACCCCTCACCCTCCAATACGCCCTAATGTGTGTTGTTCCCCTTATAAGTGAGAACATGTGGTATTTGTTTTTCTGTTTTTGTGTTCATTTGCTAAGGATAATGACCTCTAGCTCCATCTATGTCCCTGCAAAAGACATGACCTCATTCTTTTTTATGACTTCATAGTATTCCAGGGTGTATATGTGATACATTCTCTTTATCCAGTGTATTATTGTTGACGGGCTTTTACACTGATTCCATGTCTTTGTTATTGTGAACAGTGATGTAGTGAACATATGCGTACATGTGTCTTTATAATAGAATGATTTATATTCCTTTGGATATATTCCCAGCAATGGGATAGCTGGGTGAAACAGAATTTCTGGGATTCAGTACATTTCCAGTAATGGGATTGCTCGGTCAAATAGAATTTCTGTTTTTAGGTATTTGAAAAATTGCCACACTGTCTTCCACAATGATTGAACTAATTTACACTCCCACCAATGGTATGTAAGGGTTCCTTTTTCTACACAATCTTCCCACTATGTTATTTTTTGACTTTTTAATGAAAGCCATTCTGACTGATGTAAGATGGTATCTCATTGTGGTTTTGATTTGCATTTCTCTAATGATTAGTGATGTTGAACTTTTTAAATATGTGTCTTGGCCACATGTATTATATGTATGTCTTCCTTTGAGAAGAAAAATATCTTGAAAATTCCAGTGTTTTGGAAAAAGAGCCAATATGCACACTTGCTTTGCTTTTCTCAGGCACACAGCATCAATCTTTGTAGACAATGGTTACAGTTGTTTGTTGACAGTGAATTCTAAATGCAAATCTTTATCAGAGGTATTAACAGTTGACTGCTCAGAGAAATTCTCTGAACTAGTAAAGGAGAAACCTAGACACCAGCACCTTTTATTTTCATGATGCTGTATTGTAATTTCAGAACCAAGAAAGAGTCAACTTCAGAACTACTTGAGAGGAAGTATTGGAAAGTAGATAGAAAAAAAGGAAAGTAAAAAGACTAAAGGAGGGTGAAGGAAAAAATTTAAATGAATCAAGGCAAAAGGAGATGACTAAATGATAGATAAACTCCACTTTGTCTATGAATAAAATGTGGTGGATGCCATATTTATTTTTGTATTACACATTGTAATTATAAAAAGAGTGGAAAGAAGCTGATAAAAGATAAGTTATCTGGAGGTAATTTAAAATAATTGTTTGGAAAAATGTCAGTAGACATTGCTGCAAAGTATGTCTTGCAGAAATAGCACATTCTAGTATATGTGAAAATTAAAATAATACATTAATGTTATGTCATTTTATAGTCTTGCTTCCAATAGTAAAGTGCAATCTTTATTTAAGCACTATGATATTAAAAACAAATTATTTTTTTGCCACAATATAGTTCACTGAGTTTTTTATGGTATTTCTTTTTTTGTATTTCATTGGTTTTTCTGCTCTTATTTTTATTTCTGCCCTTGTACTTGTTTTGAATTTATTTTGCTCTTTTATTTCAAGATAAAAACTTAGATTAATTATTTATATAAGCCATTTTTCTTTTCTGATACAAGCATTTAATACTATACATGTATTCTTTTATTGCAGCCCATAAGTTTGATATATTGGGTTTCTACTTACATTGTATTCTAAACGTTTTATTTTTGAACCATGGAGTGCTTTGGCCCACGTGTGTTGTTTAATTTCTAAATAAAAATAGGGAGGACTTTCACATACGGTTCTGTTATTTACTTGTAGTTTCATTCCTTTGTAGTCTGAAAATATATCTTGTATGTTAACTCTTTTCAACTTACTGCAATTTGTTTCATGGCTGAAAATATATATCTTGGTGAATATTCTATTGCATCTGAAAATATGTATTCTGCTCTCACTAGAAGGGTACTCTACACACATCAACTAGGTTGACTTAGTTGATAATGTTCCTTAGGTCTTCTATACTTTTATACATTTTCGTCAACATTTTCTGCCACTTATTGAGAGAAGAATATTGAATCTCCCACTGTAACTGTTGATTGGTCTATTTTTTCCTTTTAGTTCCATCACTTATTCCTTCCTGTATTATGAAGTTTTATTTTTATGTACCTATAAACATTTAGGAATGTTATGTCCTCTTTATAAATTATAATTATGTATGTCCTGGTAAAATTCCTAGTTCTTAAGTCTATTTTTATCTGACATTAATAAAGCCACTCAGTTTTCTTTTGCATATTGCTTCCATGACATATAGTTTTCATTCTTTTACTTTTAACCTTTCTATGACTTCATATTTGAAATGTTTTCCAATTTCTATAGTCAGTTCTTACCTTACCTGTCATCCTTACCTATAATCCAAACTGAAAATCTCTGCCTTTTAATTGTTATTTTTTGATCTTTAAAATTTACTGTAATTGTTGTTATTTATGTTATTTAAAAAATTAAATCTACCATGCTGGTGGTGATTGTCTATTTATCCCGTCTCTTTCCTCCTTTTCTTTCTCTTTCATTATTTCTATGATTTATTTTTATTTCCACTATTGGAAGCATATTAGTAATGCCATTATTTTCTAGTGACTTTTCTAGGATTTGCAATGTATATCTGTAACTTATCACAGATAATCTCCAAATATTTTTGTACCAATTAGTGTATCGTTTAAGCAGATTACAACATATGTTACATTGCTCCCTCTCATTTTTGTGGTACAATTGTCATACATCTTACTTTTGCACATTTTATAAACCCATAATCATGTTAGTATTTTTTTGCTTTAAATAGTCAATTATCTTTACAGCAATTGAAAATAAGAAAACAAATATTTTATGCTCGCCCTTACTTTACTGTTTCCAGTGCTCTTCACTTCTTTCTGTGCAACCAAATTTCCATTTGGTATATTTCTTCTGTTTGAAGAATTTGCTTTAACATTTCTTATTGTATATGCATGCTGACAATGAATTCTTCTTTAATTTACCTTTAAAAAGTACCTTATTTTACTACCCTTTTTGAAGAACACTTTTATTGGGAGTGGAATTCAGAATCAAGAGGTTTTTCTCTTCCAGCACTTTAAAGATGTTATGTCATTGTGTTCTGACGTGCTTAGCACCAATAAGAAGTCTGTGGTCAATCTTTGTTTGTCTCTGCCTGATTTCATGGTGCCCTCTTTATCTTTTATTTTCAGCAATTTGGCTATAGCATTTCCAGTTTTATTTTGTTTTGTTTTTGGAATGCATGTTAGTGTGATATTTTCCCACAGCTCTTAATTTCTCTATTCTGTATTTTTCATGTTTGTTTTCCTCTTCTTATTTCAGTTTTAATAATTTGTTTTGCTCTATCTTCAAATTTACTCATTCCTTGTTTACAGTCTTGTAACTGAGAACATCAAGGGAATTTTTTGTCTCCATTACCATGGGATTTAATTTTTTTTTAGCATTTTTATTATACTAATTCTTACAGTTTCCATTCCTCTGATGAAATCTGCTATCATTAATTCTCATAGTTTCCATTCCATTCCTTACAGTTTCCATTCCAAATCCACTCTCTGTTCATGCATGTGGTCCATCATGTCCTCTAGATCCTTTGACATATATATTATATTAAGTTTACTTTTAAATCTTGTCTGATAGTGCCAACTTATGGATCAGTTCTAAGTCTGGTTCTATTGACTGCTTTATCTCTTTCCAATGAGTCATTGTTCTCACATTTTTTGTTTGTCTTATAATTTTTTTGTTAAATGTTGACATAATATATAGAATAGTTGAAACTTAGGGTAACGATGTTTATGGTGGAAATGCCTCTTCTTCCATCAGAACATTAGTATGAATCAAAGAAATCATCAATTGAGCAGAGTTTTGGTTTTGTTGTTGTAATATTGGAATTCACCTTCAGTGCATCACAGGTTTCACATTTCTCCAGTGGTTGGCAGGGGTTACCTTGTGTTTTGATCAGTGTTTTTACTCCACTATCAGCTTTAGAAATTTCTTCACATCTGAGCCAAGGAGTAGAGACTTGGTTGATGCTCTTGTTCTTTTTCTAGCAGTAGACTGCTATTGCTTGTTACTTGGTATTAGTAACATGTTAAGAATCAGGTCATGTTTCCTCCTCCCCTGCCCCCTCTCTTTTCTTGTCTATCTTCAATATTTGGAAAGCTCTGTGCGCCTAGGCCTCAAAGGTGGAGCTTTGATTGCATTCTTTCCCCTTCTCTCTCCTGGTAGCTGAACTCTGTATTGTGTTTGTGGTTGATCTAGGACAGGGATAATTGTTTTGCCCCTTATCTAGTGTGATATGGTTTGGTGGTTTCCCAACCCAAATCTCATCTTGAATTGTAGCTGCCACAATTCCCACGTCATGGAATGACCTGGTGGGTGGTAATTGAATCATGGGAAGGGGGTCTTTCCTATAATGTTCTTGTGATAGTGAATAAGGCTTATGAGATCTGATGGTTTTATATAGGGGAGTTTCCCTGCACTTGCTTTCTATTTATTGCTGCCATGTAAGACATGACTTTGCTTCTGATTCAGCTTCTGCCATGATTGTGAGGCCGCTCAGCCATGTGGAACTGTGAATTTATTAAACCTCTTTTTATTTGTAAATCACCCAGTCTTAAGTATGTCTTTATTAGCAGCATGAGAACAGACTGTTCTCATGAGATTGTGAGAGAGAACAGTGTTAGCTGATCATGCTTGCTATTGGTATTGAATCCTGGAGTCAAGAAGGTTTTCTGCCCTTTCCCAATGGGCATAGAGTTTTTGCTTATATACATCTCCCAGCAGCAAAGGATCTTTGCTTGTGTCCTGAAGCTGATGAGTATTTCTTCCCAAGTGCTAGTGGCAGTGAGTTTTCATTCTACACATGTATCCAAACAATAGATTTTTACATAGGTTCTGGGGAATGAGAGTTTGCTACTCTCCCTCAAATGACTTAAAACTTTTCATTTATAGAATAAAATGTGCAAAGAAGCCTAGCAGGAAGGGTACTCTCCTTTCTTGCACCAGTTTTTTAAGAGCACTTGGGTGGTGGGGGAAGGGCATGGAAAAGAGCTTATGAGTGAGTGCAGAAACGCCCTGTTTCTGGGGACATCGAGTATTACCACTGACATTCTAGTCCTTTGACAATTTGCTAACATTTTAGCTCATTTATTTGTGCCTGTGTGTTTGATGGCCTCCACTTTCTCCTATGCCCTGACAAGGGAAATGACTTGTGTGCACTGTCTCTCCTTTTATAGGCTTGTCATTCTATGGAATTCAGTTTTCTTGGTTGCCTGGAGACCTCAGCTGTCTGAAAGGCTCGAGAAAAACTATGATTTTGTTGATGATCTGTCTTTCCCTCATTACTAGTGTGAAAGCAGCATTCTTTTGTGGCTTTTTACATCCTCATCCCAAGTGATATCGTATCAATTTTGATAGGTGCTTATTTTTGTCCTATCTTAATGAAGAATTAAACATGTTTTCTATTTATTTAATCTAGAATTTTAATTGTTTTTCTTAGAAAGGTCTTCAGGGGGTTTTGGTAGGAAAACTCTGTATTTAAATACGATTGTTAAATATTTAAGGATAATCACTAGAACATTGTAAATAACATAGTGTAATTTCCAAACCATTAGAGAAAAAACCCCGCAGAATTGGACTAATTTAACTAAAGGCAGGGTACATGATGACACTACTTTTCATCAAATGAAAAAAAAAATACCCATGTGCTATTTCAGAGAACCATCTTTAATAGAAACACTCTGCATTATTTATTTATTTTCTAAATTCAGATTGTTCTAGAGAACAATACAAGATTTTCTTCTGTGAAGAAGTTTTTTCATTCCCCTTAATGTCTACACTGGAGAAATGGACTTGCATTTTGATTAGGCTAATCATTATTAGTGCTGTCATTCACCACTAGCCCCTCAAGAACATTTAGTTAAAAAAAAATCCAACATTAAGGGCAGATTATTCTATTGAATGGAAGAATGTTTTAGTACTTTTTTCCCAGGGTGAAAAAATATATTTTCTGACCTTTGCTTTTAAGTGCCGTGAAAATCTATTACACTTTCATGTTTGTGCTACACAGCTCAAAAACACAGTGAGTGTAATTTACTTTTTTGAGGCCATTTTGTTATGGGAATAATGGAGAAATGTGTTGCTACAGTACCACAAAGTCATTTTTGTATAGATAAGTTGATAGTTGTGATAAGGAACTTGATCTAATTAATTCTCACAGTTTAATTCTCACAGGGTATTTACATTCACCACTCCTTGCCTAAGATAAAAGATATAATCTTTGGGTTTTTTCCTTCAAATTCTGGAGTGTCTTTAAGAAAGAATACTGGAAGCTTGCCCTTCTCTGAAAAGACCCCTCCAGCTCTAAAATTCAATGCCTCTTTAGTATCAGTTTTCTTAAAGGAGTTAGTAGATGAGAAATTTATCTTAAATCCCATCCCAGAAGATTTTCGAACTGAAGTGTTAGTATGCGGCAGTTTCCCAGCATGGAACCAAGAATAGTGAGATGTGATAAAGCTTCACTGCCTTTGTAGCATGTTTTCTGAAAGAAAAAAATAGAATCATTTCTCTATTGTGTAGTGTGATGAACAATTAAAAATAATACTGTTTGCAAGCTCTCTGATTTAGAATTCTAAGCTGAATTCTTGACTATAAATTGCCTTTAATATGTAAATGTCTTGAGCAAGCATTTGTAGTACATTCAATGTAGAGGTTGCATTTAAATTCATTTCTTAGAATAATACTCTGAGTTAGGTTGAGTTTATTTCCATCCTACAGAGAAAAATTAGTAAAGAAAGATTTTTTCTTCTATCCTAGCATGGGCACTAAGTAACAATGAGGCATTCATTTATTCATTCATTCATTCACTTGCTAACTACATTTTCATAGAGGGCCTTCTTTGATGTAGGTTCTCTGTTAAAAACTGAAAATATACAGATGAAAAATTCATTCCCGATCTTAAGGTGACTATAGTCCAGTAGGAAGCCAGAAGCCAAAGTAAACAATGAATATAATATAATAATCATTATAATGAGAGTGTGAACAAAATGCAGTGAGAACATATGCAAAGGATAATGTAATTCTACTTGGGAGTATTCAGGAAGACAAAATATTAGGGAAGAGGTCCTTGAGGATTAGCACAGAACTATTAAATGACCTATTAAAGAGGAAGTAGATATTTGCTAGTCACATGTCAGAGGCTAAGGGTTGGGTGGAAAGCAGAACTTTCAAGGTATATGAGTTAGCATGTCCAAAGTCTGGTGGGAACCACCAGTATTTCTGTAATCGTGGAACAGAAGTTGAGTGCAGAGCTGGGAGAAAAGGATAGGCAGTAATGAAAGATTTTACATACTTTTCTAAAAATTTAAAACTTCAACCTTAGAAAGTAGGAAGCCATTGGAAAGTTTTAAGAAAAATCAAAAGGATTACATTTGCATTTCAAAAGTACAACTACGGCTTCCCTGTGAAAGGTAGAACTAGAAGGCACAAGATTTATTCTTTCTGTATTCCACAAGCACTGTTAGAGAAAGGGCACTCTGTTGAGCACTAGCAGTATACCACCAAGGGGCTAGCCAGGTTCCTACCTAGTAGAGCGTAGTCTAATGGAAGAGATGCACAGATATTATGCAAATAAATACTCTAGAGTTTGCAAACTGAATGAAGGGGAGATTGTCAGCTAGAATGATTAGGAAAGGACTGTCTGAGAACTTTCACTGTTAAATACTACACACTGCTTGTGACAAACCTTACAACTGATTATCACAATCAGGTAGTCATGGTACTTGAGCTGTGAGTGCGGAAGAACTCTCAGGTCGTGTTCAATGTGGAATTTGTTCTCTTACATCCCTAACACAAGAAGATTAAAAAATTTGTTTCACTGCAATTATACAAAGAAGTATTTTTACAGTAAGTATTATTCAAGACTTAAGGTGGATAAGAGCAATACCTCTGGAAGCTATTGCACTTTTATGGCTCTTCAAACAGGAACAGAAATCACTGAAGTCTGTATTTAATGACTTAAGTTAGAGCAATCACAAAGCAGTAGAATGATACCTCACTGTAGTTAGCATATGAAGTTTCATGTAACAGAATAACTAGATCTGTGTGCACTGGCAATGATTACAATGAGCCATGGAGTAGCATGTTGTACTGAAGTGGGTATGGGCATAGTGTAGAAATAGCTATCACTAAGGAGTCTCCATTAGGGAGCAGAAAAGTTGTTTTACAAACTTCTCAGCCATTAACTTATGATTCAGAACAGATTCACAGCCTATTTTCAAAAATGTTATTACGTGTGTGCATGTGTATTTCAATTATATATCATAAAACTATAAAATACAGATTTATACAATGTAGGATATGTTTTTCTCAACTAAACCTTTGTTTTTAAAAATTATTCCAAGGAATCTTTCACCAATTTGACTGGATTGGTTAGAGTCTATAGCAATTGTATACACAAAGTAAGCAATATCTCTTTTGTAATGAAATAAGAACAGTACCTACTCCTGCATGATATATTGGCAATTAGTCAATGTTTATTAAATTAAAGGGATGCTCATTTCATTGGGGAAGTATCCTATTATAGTGGTTAGGAGTGTTAGCTCAGTTCTCAGATGGCCTGGGTTCCAATCCTCGGTCTGCTGTTAGTTTGAACCATAGACAAGTTACCTAGACTTGCTAAGTCTTAGTTTCTTCACATTTAGAATCGGAAGAGAAATGCTACCTAAAAATAGGCTGGCTGTAAGATTTCAATGAAAAAATCCACAAAGTATGCTTGGCACAGTCTGTGACACATAGTAATTGTTTGGTGTTTTAACTACTGATTATTTAGCAATGAATATTGCACATGATCTCCCTAAGAAAAAATAATTTACTGCCTAAAATCAAAAGTGCAGTTGAAAACATGGGCTTATTTTGCTCTGAATAAAGCTAACAAATCTGTGTACAATTAAAAGTTCATCTCATGATAAAAAGGAGGGGAAAAATAATCCTAACCTTTATCCAGTTCAAGAAGTTTCAGTGATCCAGGTTCCACAACATGGATATATATCTAACATGGTATTCATATGGTAATCATTTCTAACAGGGTTTTCTAGTTAACACATTGGTAGTTTTCACTGGCATTATAATTTGTGTTAAAGACCAAAATCTCTTGGCATGTTTTCACTTAAGTGATTTCAAGAAATGTTTAAAAATCAAAGCTTACATCTATAAATTTAAATGTTAATGAAAGAGGATAAACTGTTAATACTCTTTTGAGATGCTGTTTAGTGAGGTGAGTCGGTGTTTAGTGGGGTATTCCCATTAAAATTAATGTCTTAATTCTGGGAGAGGAATGGTAAAGAGAAACAAATAAAGTCAAATAAAAACTCTCCTTAGCTTTTCCAATAATTTGAAAGATATGTTAAAATGAACAAATGATGACCATTTTTTTTCCACTCCTAGGGATGTTTAAAATATATCTAAATAATAATAGAAACAGAAAGAAATCTTGTTATTGGCCATGTCTAAAACTGTTTTGGAATTATGGGTAAAAACACTCTTTAATAAAATTAACATTGTTGTTTTAAAACTATTTTTACCTCTCTTATGTCTGTAGAATATTTTCGTCCCCAGACAACAGGGACTATATCTTACTCATTTTGTGATTCCTTCAAGGCAAGGCACATAAAAGATAGTCAACAAATGCTTGCTTAATCACCATAATGTTGATGACACCTTTGCTTGATCACCATAATGTTCATGACACCTTGCACTTATGCAAAGTTTTACTCTAAATAGAATGTGTTCTAATTGTGTAAAAATTTCACCAAAATATCTCCATTTGGAATTTTACTAATAAATAGACTTCCCTGTCACTATTAGGGCTTATTGAGAGGATAAAAGACAGGATAATTTTAGCCTGTACTGACAAGATTTTATACTGGTATCTATTGGCCTTTTCCAGAGACACCAGTAGTAGAAAGGTTGGAAAGAGAAATGTACTTAAAAAATCTGTAGTACAGAATGGAAAAGAAACAACCCAAATTAATTTTGACAGCCATAAAATCATGAAGGCCAAATTTATTGGATTTGAAACAAAGTGTATTTTTTAAAATAAATTATAAAACTCATAAAGTTGAATAGATATGTACTTAAAATCTTGATTTTGGCCAGGTGTGGTGGCTCACGCCTGTAATCCCAGCATTTTGGGAGGCCTAGGTGAGCGGAGTGGATTGCTTGAGGCCAGGAGTTCAAGACCACCCTGGCAGATATGGTGAAACCCCATCTCTACTAAAAACAAAAAACTAGCCAGGCAGGGTGGTGTATGCCTGTAATCGCAGCTACTTGGGAGGCTGAGGCAGAAGAACTGCTTGAACCAGGGAGAGAAAAGTTGTAGTGAGCTGAAATCACTCCACTGCACTCCAGCCTGGGTGACAGAGTGAGATCCTGTCCCAAGAAAAACAAACAAACAAACAAACAAACAAACAAAAACACCTTGATCTTCATCTGTAATACACACTTTGGTGAGAATTGATGCCGAGGTTGAGCTTGGTTAAAAAATCTTTTGAGTGAAGTTAAGATTTTCATTGTATTATTTATGTGAACTAGAGAAGAACATATATAATATAATATAATTATTTTGCTCATTATTTCAAACTGAAAAGTTAAAATGATTTCAAGTTTTCCTTTTCTTTTTCAGTGTCAATAGTGCCTTTATTTTGCAGTTGAAAAAATCACTAATGTTGGAACAGAATCCATAATGGGAAGACTAAACACTGTTAATACTATGAAGTTTGGTGTCAACCTCCTTTTAGCTGCATTTTTTTAAAACTATGTCTAAGCAGCCAACAGTTCATTAAGACATCATGAGTCATTCATTCTTTTCACTTTTTCCTTTACCATCATTTTCCCTTGGTAATAGAGAATATCATTTTAACTGAATTTTGATTAAATAGATACATAAATGAATCTAATGTTTTGCCATTTTTGTTTTATTTGGAACCTGTTAAGAGTTCAAAGTTTAATAATACATTCTAAGTGATGTTTCTACATGTGTAGTAAAAGGCTTTAAGGGCATTTCTAACATCATGATTCCACTTTATCAGGGAAATGTCACATTCTACACGTAACTTTAAAGAAAACAATGTTGAGCCAAACACTGAATTTAAACTAGCATTGTTTATCTTTGACAAATATTTCAATATTTTTTCTGTGAAAAATGCTGGTGTCAGGTAAAAAGACAATTCTCACTTATCAGATTCAGTCTAGAGTCATTCCTGTTTCACTTAACTCATTTGTGGAAGTGGATACAGCACTAAGACCACAATATAATTGTACATCTTGCTGCTATAAGAGGCTTTTAGTTTTAGGAAGAGATTACTTTCCACTTCAGGATAGAAGTAGATACTTTTCAGTGCCATATTTGTCCTAGATCCAGCTGTGCTTCCTAGGTATCTGGTTTATGCTACCTTTGATAAGCAGAGTAGTGTCCTAAAGTCAAATAAGGTCATGTGATACCAAATGTATGATGTTAGTACTCAACACCTATGCTAATTATTAGCTGCAGCTTTATACATCCTGGGTTCTACATAATTTGTCATCTCTCAAATACCAGCTCATGTACACAGAACAATTCTTTAAACACAGACACAGAAAATCACCATTTCAAAATAATTATTTTAACCAAATACAACTGGAATTCTGCAGTTTTGAAATGTGTCACTTTCCCCAAAGGAGCTTCTGGGAACATTGCCCAAATCAGACTTTTATCTACTGAAACGAAACTTGAAATTTAGAAAAGATGAATTCATTGCCACACATATATGCCATTATATAACAAATAAAGGACATCACATTATCCTTGCAGTGTCTGAATTGGCTGACTTACTATGCAATCTTAAATAAGAAAAGGGCATTTTTTTTTTTTTCAAATTAAGAGTTTTCCCTCAAAGACTCAGTTATGAAATATTCCAAACCTAAGGGAGAAACTGTCATTAGATCAGAAAAAGAGATATTCATGATCACTATTTTTTAACTTTGCCAAAAGGTCTCTTGACTATCCAAGTTTTGAGAAGCAGCACTATAAAACAAATACATAGATAATTTGATTCTTTCACTTATAAGGAACATAAGTGATATATCCATATATATGCATATTTATGTCTATTTCTGTATCTGTCCTTATCATTAATCTTTATGCCAGGTCAATATACTCTGAAGCACTTTGTAATAAATCTCATAAAACTAAAGTGAATAATTTTAATACTGTTAAGTACAAGTATCATTGGTGATATGTAATTTGAGACTGTACAGGTAAGAATATCATAAAAACAAATCCTTTGGAAGCTTAACATTTGTGGATGAATTCCAGGCTCATAAGGAATGAAAGTTGATGTATATAAAGGTCCTACTGAAAATAGGTTATATTCTTATAAATTATATGATTTAAAACATAATTATCACAATTTGTACTATATATTAACAATAAATTAAACATTTTAAAATGTCACTTTTATCATACTATAATTCTACTCAGAAAAATTACTAACCCCCAAGAGTCTACAGGAAAAAAATATTTTCCTGGTATGAAACAAATTTATTTTACCACATCCCCCATTCTGTCTTTACTACTTTCTTTGATTATGTTCCTATCTAAATTATCACAATTTGTCATATTTGTTAACTTCTGTACATTCTATCTCTTTAGTTTGCCAGTCATCCTTGTTATACTACGTGTAGAGACTTTGTAAAAATTCAGGGCCATGGAAAATTCTGTTTTGTTGATGTCCCTGGCCTCCTTTAATATGGAGGCAAGCTTGATAATGTTACCTTTGAAGCCATGCCAAGGACTGAGCCCTGCTACTCCCAGGGGAGCTCATGGACACTATCACTGAATGTAGGTAATGTTAATGTTCTTGAGAAGGAGGTGGGTCTATTTTCTTTTGTCCTTGAGTTCTTCTTTCATCAAAGTCTCTTCTCTAAAATTTTAGACCCACTGGACACCAGGAAATAGGTGTATTTAGGACCTCTACATACATTAAAATCCAAGTTCCTTATCTTTTAATAAATTCTTTTAACACCATACTAATTTCATGATTTTTCATTATTCTTCTGCCAAAATCAGAGACTCAAAATGAGGTGAAGACAGAGGTAGGTGAAGCTTCTTTGAGCACTTAGAACTATAATCATTTGGCACTTCTCTCTGCTCCTTCCATAACAGACAGTTGTAAATATCATCACACCCTGAATCACATGGAAAAAGGAATCATAAGATGCAATCTAAAAATAAGAGAAAGGGACTGGAAAACTGCATAGTTATGTAATTCACCTTTGTACAGCTTCTCAAGTAAGTTTTAGATTTTTTCAGTTGTGGGTGGCTCTGTTCAGTATCCCAAGGCTAAGCGATCTTAGTCCAGAATGTTTGTGGCTCCCCAAAAGTGAATTTTCTTATCTTCTTATCTTTGCAATAATTCTAATCTATGGACTTTGAGAAAAGCCTATTATGCCTGGTGTTTGTATTCCAATAGTCCTTCTAGGAATAATTGTCTTCTTATATACATAATATCTTCATCTCCATTAGAATCTCTGTTTTTTTATTATTATTATTATACTTTAAATTCTAGGGTGCATGTGCACAACGTGCAGGTTTGTTACATACGTATACATGTGCCATGTTGGTGTGCTGCACCCTTTAACTCATCATTTACAATAGGTATATCTCCTAATGCTATCCCTCCCCACTCCCCCCAACCCCAAAACAGGCCCTGGAGGGTGGTGTTCCCCTCCCTGTGTCCAGGTGTTCTCATTGTTCAATTCCCAGCTACGGGTGAGAACATGCCGTGTTTGGATTTTTGTCCTTGCAATAGTTTGCTGAGAATGATGGTTTCCAGCTTCATCCGTGTCCCTACAAAGGACATGAACTCATCTTTTTTTATGGCGGCATAGTATTCCATGCTGTATATGTGCCACATTTTCTTAATCCAGTCTGTCATTGATGGACATTTGGGTTGGTTGCAAGTATTTGCAACTGTAAATTGTGCCACAATAAATATAAGTATGCATGTGTCTTTATAGCAGCATGATTTATAATCCTTTGGGTATACAACCAGTAATGGGATGACTAAGTCAAATGCTATTTCTAATTCTAAATCCTTGAGGAATCACCACACTGTCTCCCACAATTGTTGAACTAGTTTACAGTCCCACCAACAGTGCCAACAGTGTAAAAGTGTTCCTATTTCTCCACATCCTCTCCAGCACTTGTTGTTTCTGACTTTTTAATGATTGCATTCTAACTGGTGTGAGATGGTATGTCATTGTGGTTTTGATTTGCATTTCTCTGATGGTGAGTGATGATGAGCATTTTTTCATGTATCTGTTGGCTGCATAAATGTCTTCTTTTGAAAAGTGTCTGTTCATATCCTTTGCCCACTTTTTGATTGGGTTGTTTGTTTTTTTCTTGTAAATTTGTTTGAGCTCTTTGTAGGTTCTGGATATTAGCCCTTTGTCAGATAAGTAGATTGCAAGAAGTTTCTCCCTTTCTGTAGGTTGCCTGTTCACTCTGATGGTAGTTTCTTTTGCTGTGCAGAAGCTCTTTAGTTTAATTAGATCCCATCTGTCAATGTTGGCTTTTGTTGTCATTGCTTTTGGTGTTTTAGACATGAAGTCCTTGCACATGCCTATGTCCTGAATGGTATTGCATAGGTTTTCTTCTAGGGTTTTCATGGTTTTAGGTCTAACATTTAAGTCTTTAATCCATCTAGAATTAATTTTTGTGTAAGGTGTAAGGAAGGGATCCAGATTCAGCTTTCTACATATGGCTAGCCAGTTTTCCCAGCACCATTTATTAAATAGGGAATCCTTTCCCCATTTCTTCTTTTTGTCAGGTTAGTCAAAGATCAGATGGTTGTAGATGTGTGGTATTATTTCTGAGGGCTCTGTTCTGTCCCATTTGTCTATATCTCTGTTTTGGTACCGATACCATGCTGTTTTGGTTACTGTAGCCTTGTAGTATAGTTTGAAGTCAGGTAGCACAATGCCTCCAGTTTTGTTCTTTTGGCTTAGTATTGTCTTGGCAATGTGGGCTCTTTTTGGGTTCCATATGAACTTTAAAGCAGTTTTTTCCAATTCTGTGAAGAAAGACTTTGGTAGCTTGATGGAGATGTCATTAAATCTGTAAATTACCTTGGGCAGTATGGCCATTTTCACAATATTGATTCTTCCTATCCATGAGCATAGAATGTTCTTCCATTTGTTTATGTCCTTTTTTATTTCATTGAGCAGTGGTTTGTAGTTCTCCTTGAAGAGGTCCTTCACATCCCTTGTAAGTTGGATTCCTAGGTATTTTATTCTCTTTGACGCTATTGTGAATGGGAGTTCATTCATGATTTGGCGCTCTGTTTGTCTCTTACTGGTCTGTAAGAATGCTTGTGATTTTTGCACATTGATTTTGTATCCTGAGACTTTGCTGAAGTTGCTTATCAGGTTAAGGAGATTTGGGGTTGAGATGATGGGGTTTTCTAAATATACAATCATGTCATCTGCAAACAGGGACAATTTGACTTCTTCTTTTCCTAACTGAATACCGTTTATTTCTTTCTCTTGCCTGATTGCCCTAGCCAGAACTTCCAACACTATGTTGAATAGGAGTGGTGAGAGGGGGCATCCCTGTCTTGTGCCAGTTTTCAAAGGGAATGCTTCCAGTTTTTGTCCATTCAGTATGATATTGGCTGTGGGTTTGTCATAAATAGCTCTTATTATTTTGAGATATGTTTCATCAATACCAAATTTATTGAGAGTTTTTAGCATGAAGGGCTTTTGAATTTTGTCAAAGGCCTTTTCTGCATCTATTGAGATAATCATGTGGTTTTTGACTTTAGCTCTGTTTACATGCTGGATTATGTGTATTGATTTGCATATGTTGAACCAGCCTTGCATCCCAGGGATGAAGCCCACTTGATCATGGTGGATAAACTTTTTGATGTGCTGCTGGATTCGATTTGCCAGTATTTTATTAAGGATTTTTGCATTGATATTCGTCAGGGATATTGGTCTAAAATTTCTCATTTGTGTGTGTGTGTGTCTCTGCCAGGCTTTGGTATCAGGATGATGTTGGCCTCATAAAACGAGTTAGGGAGGATTCCCTCTTTTTCTATTGATTGGAACAGTTTCAGAAGGAATGGTACCAGGTCCTCCTTGTACCTCTGGTAGAATTCGGCAGCTCCAAGGCACATAATTGCCAGATTCACCAAAGCTGAAATGAAGGGAAAAATATTAAGGGCAGCCGGAGAGAAAGGTCAGGTTACCAACAAAGGGAAGCCCAGAAGACTAACAGTGAATCTCTTGGCAGATACTCTACAAGCCAGAAGAGAGCGGGGGCCAATATTCAACATTCTTAAAGAAAAGAATTTTCAACCCAGAATTTCATATCCAGTCAAACTAAGCTTCATAAGTGAAGGAGAAATAAAATCCTTTACAGACAAGCAATGCTGAGAAACTTTGTCACCACCAGGCCTGCCCTACAAGAGCTCCTGAAGGAAGCACTAAACGTGGAAGGAAAAAGCCAGTACCAGCCACTGCAAAAACATGCCAAATTTTAAAGACCATCAATGCTAGGAAAAACTGCATCAACTAATGAGCAAAATAACCAGCTAACATCATAATGGCAGGATCAAATTCACACATAACAATATTAATCTTAAATGTAAATGGGCTAAGTGCTCCAATTATAAGACACAGACTGGCAAATTGGATAAAGAGTCAAGAACCATCAGTCTGCTGTATTCAGGAGACCCATCTCATGTGCAGAGACACACATAGGCTCAAAATAAAGGGATGGAGGAAGATCTACCAAGCAAATGGAAAACAAAAAAAAAAAAAAAAAGGCAGGGGTTGCAATCCCAGTCTCTGATAAAACAGACCTTAAACCAACAAACATCAAAAGAGACAAAGAAGGCCATTACACAATGGTAAAGGGATCAATTCAACAAGAAGAGCTAACTGTCCTAAATATATATGCACCCAATACAGGAGCGCCCAGATTCATAAAGCAAGTCCTTAGAGACCTACAAAGAGACTTAGACTCCCACACAATAATAATGGGAGACTTTAACACCCCACTGTCAACATTAGACAGATCAATGAGACAGAAAGTTAACAAGGATACCCAGGAATTGAGCTCAGCTCTGCACCAAGCAGACCTAATAGACATCTACAGAACTCTCCACCCCAAATCAACAGAATATACATTCTTCTCAGCATCGCATCACACTTATTCCAAAATTGACCACATAGTTGGAAGTATAGCACTCCTCAGCAAATGTAAAAAGAACAGAAATTATAACAAACTGTCTCTCAGACCACAGTGCAATCAAACTAGAAGTCAGGATTATGAAACTCACTCAAAACCGCTCAACTATATGGAAACGGAACAACCCGCTCCTGAACGACTACTGGGTGTATAATGAAATGAAGGCAAAAATAAAGATATTCTTTGAAACCAATGAGAACAAAGACACAACATACCAGAATCTCTGGGACACATTTAAAGCAGTGTGTAGAGGGAAATTTATAGCACTAAATGCCCACAAGAGAAAGCAGGAAAGATCTAAAATTGACACCCTAACATCACAATTAAAAGAACTAGAGAAGCAAGAGCAAACACATTCAAAAGCTAGCAGAAGGCAAGAAACAACTAAGATCAGAGCAGACCTGTAGGAGACAGAGACACAAAAAACCCTTCAAAAAATCAATGAATCCAGGAGCTGGTTTTTTGAAAAGATCATCAAAATTGGTAGACAGCTAGCAAGACTAATAAAGAAGAAAAGAGAGAAGAATCAAATAGATGCAATAAAAAATGATAAAGGTGATATCACCACTGATCCCACAGAAATACAAACTACCATCAGAGAATACTATAAACACCTCTATGCAATAAACTAGAAAAGCTAGAAGAAATGGATAAATTCCTGGACACATACACACTCCCAAGAGTAAACCAGGAAGAAGTTGAATCCCTGAATAGACCAATAACAGGCTCTGAAATTGAGGCAATAATTAATAGCCTCCAACCAAAAAAAGTCCAGGACCAGACGGATTCACAGCTGAATCTCTGTTATTTTTAAAGAAACTATAATTTACAAATCTTTGTCACTTACTGAAAGAGTACAACTGTATCTGAGTATGTTAGACATAACTGGATCCGTTTTTCCCGTTTCAAGATGAAGAATTTATTAAAACAGTATTTCTCAGCTTTCTGGTCTGTGTTTACATCTAACTTGGCTGAATCAATTTTTGTAATCAGTTTTGCTTCACTAAATTCTCTATTATTTATTTTCTTCCTCTTGACTTACCTATTCCCTTTTTCTTCTTTACTGTTTTCTTTATACCCTTCACTGGGACATGGATTAAATCTGATAGCCACTCATTTTTCATTTTCATCTGTCACACTCTTAATCATCACAAATTAGCCATTAGAAACATGGCTAACTTGATATTAAACATTGTCATGCTCTCCCTACAACCAAAGTTGTATAGACAAAATAAAGATTTTAAAAATTTATACATTTTAAAATAATTTTACATTAGCAATATCGATGATGCTAACATAATATAAAGGATATGATTTACCATTGAGTAAATTGCAAACTAGCTAGAAATAGAATAAAGCAAACACACTGATTAGGCAAACAACAATGTAAAGCAGAATAAGGACTAGATATTTTTAAGAAATGGCCCCTGGCTACGACCTTATTGATAATGGAAATTTTTAGGTCTCTCTACTTGCTGAAATTTGTAATGTCTGTCCTAACCTACATAGAATTGATACAATTAAGCAGGCTTAACATGTGGGCCTTACAACCAAAGTGTATATGTAGGGTTTAAGCAACCACAAAGAAAGACTTCAGTTTCTGGTTTTCTCATCTCTCCCTTGTCCATATCACCTCCACTTTTTGATCCTAGGCCAAGCAGAACTCCCCAGGGTCAGGGCTTTTGGTCATGTGAGTCCAACAGATAGAGAAACAGTGAGTAGGAAGAGGATTAGTTCTTCTGAGACTGATGCGAGTTATCTACTTTATGGGCTTACAAGTTGATTTAAATGTGAACAGGTCTCCGTTGGAGACTCAGAGTCTTCTGTTATCGTTCTATATAGGAGCTTCCCATCAGCTTGCATGGACACTTTGTTTGAGTGATCATTTCTTGATGTTAGGGGATGCAGCAAAGATAAATTTACAAATTTTCTATGTTTTTACCTTCTCCAAGTTTTTCTATGGAAACTATTTGTTACACATTTATTCACTATTAGACAACAGAATTCTGTTGTATCTGGACAGAATAGGACTTTTGAACCCAGTGCTCAGACAAGCCATAAGAAGTTAATAGCTTACTTGTTATTACTAACCAGTTTATGCTTGCAATTAAAGCAGTTTTTGGGTTTCAGTTTTTAAGAAAGTCTTATATAGAAGAAATATTTATTTAAAAACAATAGTGAAGTGTATCTTTAAAAATGAACTTTGGGAAAAGGTCTTGGTACTTAACAGGTGAAGTGATGCAAAGTGTTAAGCCTGGAGTCCGCAGCTATAATCTTAGTTCTGCACAGTAGCAGAACTGTGCAGTTCTCATATGATCTTCACCTGAATATCACATGAGTGACATAATAGGTAAATGATTTAAAATTATAGAGTGCCATACAATGTAGAACACAGAAATGGTCGTTGGTCATTAATAGTAATGTGTTTTTGCTCAGACAAGGCTATTCAGAACAAAATATAGTGGTAAGATGTAGCAAAGTTTCACTGTGGACCTGGGTCCTCAGGTAGGCTAAAAAAGAAAATAAGACTTGGATAAGCCACAGAGAATGGAAAGATATTAAAGGCTGAGGAAACGGAATGATCATAGCCTCTTAGGCTGAACTGAGCAGATTGTCTTTGGGGGACAGTGAGATGAATAGACAGCTGGCATTAAAAGTGTGTTGAAAGAAGTGAGAAAATATATGCCACATCTCTGATTAAAGAGACCTTTTCTCTAAAGAGGTTGTAAAGATACATTAGATTCCTATGACCAAAAATAAAAGAGGGAACTGATGGAATACACATTAAATTGCTCCCCATGTCAAATATCAGTCAAAATTTTTAAAGTTCTTTCTACAGGTTAGGGAGGCCACTTGCATTTATTGCCTTATGTAGCACTTTTTAACAACCACAGAATGTAAGGTATATTATTTTCCCAGTTTTACATATAGACCAAATCTTAAAAAATTGTTAGTTAACTTGCTAAAGGTCACAAAAATGGGGAGAAATAGAACTGGTAATTGAACTCAGGCATTTTTAGCTTAAGTACAGATTCTTAATCATAAAGCTACACTGCTTCTCTCATCTAAAAGACTAAATGATAGTATGTAAGAATAATGATTAATTAGCACCCTATAACTCACACTGCTTTAATCATTCTTAGAATAAAATATTTCAAATGCTTAAGTAAGAATATAGAGTATTTTAATAATTACGCACACCCAGCCTTTAGAAAATTTAATCTTGTATTACATTTGTTTTAAATTATTTCAAAACTGAAGAAAATATTATAGGTATAGTTAAAGCTTTCTGGAACTTCTTATATAAATTGATGCTATTATTATTAATTATATAAATGGCATGCTAAACTTAAAATATTTTTGAGGAGTGTACATGATTTTCCCTATAGTACTTGTTTATTCATTTTAATTTCTGTAGGGTCTTCTATTTTATGGATCGATCAAAATTTTCCTCATTACTTACCTATGATAAATAAGTTGATTCTAATTTTTCTGTATTACAAACAATGCTGCCATGCATACAAGGGACACTGACAACAACTTTTATTACTGTCAGCATCTGCAGAATTTTCACAGACATATAGATCAATAGGAGGAATCCCTGGATCCTAGAATATGAGTATATTCAGCTTTATCAGATGTTGTCAGATTACTCTCCAATGTGAGAGGATCTATATACATTCTTACCAGTAGTGTTTGAGGGTTTCTGTTTCTCCACATCTTAGCCAACCCTTCCTACTCTTAGACTTCTATTTTTTTTAACCCAATATAATGGGTATACTATATTATTCTATTTTCATTTACCCAACAAGTTGTGAGTTAGAGAAACTTTCATATATTTGTTGGGAGAAAATTCTACATGGGTCAAAGAACTTCATGTTTTGAATATCCTACAAGCAAGGCTCTGACATCCCTGCTTGGGGCTCTGCTTTAAAAGATATTTGTAAAGATCAGACTTAAAAGACAGATACTAGTTCCCTGTGGAGCAAAGGGCAGACAGACTTATTACCCATCATAAAGAATTTTGACTCCCAAAACACAGGGTTTCTCCTGTAATGCAATCCATTGTATGTTCAAGTGTTATCTGGCAGTCCTTGCACTGCCTTATTAGTATCTGAGCTCAGGGAACCAGCACAAAAATGTTGACACACTGGCACTTAAATCATTTTCCAAACTGTCTTATTGTTCCTTCCATTGTGGTCCAACATGAAAGATACAGAATCCTAGGAAGATAAAGGGACTCCTTTATTTAATTAAGGTTTTGGTTAATTAAGAGTGAAAAAGTACACTGAAAGCAAGAAATGCAATATATCAATATAGCAGCCTTATGTGGCCGCTCAAAAAGACTAACAGGAGATAGAGGCTTATCATCAACTGTATTCAGCTGTTGCTCCCAATGCCCAGGTGTACCAGACCCATTGCACAGACTGATGGCACTTGTTATATCATCTCAGATGTGACCAAAGGACCAAGACCAATTCATGGTCATGTGGCAAGGTCTCCAGTATGTTTTCATTACTTCCTGGGGACATCTGAATTCCCTTGCTGTTTGTGACCAGTGAGTAGTTGAGTGTTTAGCATGACTGCCTCTCTTCTCTAATGCCAAAAAACATTTACTGTATAGATGATATTGTGTTGGTTGATAAGTAATAGGGCTCAGCCTAAATGCCCCAGACTATATAGTATTATCACACCTCTGCCAGTGTGATAAAGCCTGAGAAAATTCAGGGATCTTCTTGCCAAGCAGTTTATGGAGACAGTCCGGGTAGATTCAAAATGCTCAATTTCTTTAACATTCAAGAAAAAACTACGATCTTTTCATGTCTTTGAAAGAAAACCCTTCCAAATGAAAGCCCTACACTTTATTGAACAATTTGGATATTAGGAATAGTATATACTTCATTTAGATATTCTACTTGGTATTTTATATCAACTAACACACAGATCAGCTTCCTTTAAGTGGGACTCAAACTACAGGTTGTATTGGAAGCTGTCCTGTGAATCGTTTCATGGTTTCTATATTGGGAACTCCAACAACTGCAATGACTCCTTTGAACTACAAGTTACTGTGACTGATGATTTTGCTGATTAAAATCTTGGGTAAAAAAGAGGCAGATTTCAAATAGAGGCACTCTTGGGGTTTGAAATCTTTATCTCCCTGACGTGGCCGTGAGGTTCACGCTTTCTGAAAAGCAACTATTAGCTTTCTACTAGGCTCTTGTTGAAACTGATTGCCTGGCTATGGAGGCCTGGTAACTCTCTGGCCTCATATTACCATTTTTGGGGTGGATTAACTCAAACTCATCAGATAGGAACATGGCAAGGGCCCAGGAAACTCTGCTTGTCAAATGGGAATGATATAATCAAGAGCACAGCAAGATGACACCGGAACTATCTTGGCTTTATATGAAAGTGGCAGAGATCCCTGAGGAAGAAACTTTATTCCCCATTCGACCACTTGAACCAAATTCACTGTCTGGGTGGAGTCATCAGTTGACAGGTTTTTTGATAAATGCCCGAGCCTGATTCACTGTGGTTCAGCTAAGCTGCAACTCAATATTGTCCACTGGGCTGCTGTGGCTGTTCCTGTTCAGTCTCAGTGGCTGCTAAAAGTGAATGTAGTTGTTCCACTAAGCGGGTAGAACTCAGGGTGATTCTTATCGCTCTGGCCCACATTGTTCTGAGAAGCCTTGTTACATATTTACAGATTCATCAGCTGCCTTCAGTGGACTAGTTACTTGGTCTGCTTCCCCTCTTCATTGTCATGTGTTTGTACATCTTTCAGTGAGACACTGACTACCTTTTGTCCCAGATTATATTTTCATGGATGTTTATATAGCAAACATCTTTGGAAGGCAAACATATTGTCTTCCTCTGGAGCAAAGTTCACGTTTTCTACTTGCAAGTGTAATAACAATCATGTCTCCCTCCAGAGCCATGAGTTAGCCTGCTTTGCAATCCTTATACAAGTTTCAGGTTCCCTAAGCTAGGGGTTTATTTCTTATAACTCACGGCATACACAAGTATTATTTGGCTGTCTTTAGATGTTCTGTGGAAAAAGACCACTCAAGAAACTGGTGCAAGAAAATAATGATGCTTTGGCAACTGCTATTGCTGTGAGCAATGAACTGTCCCTTGTCTCTGACTCAGGAGTCTCATGTCTTTTGCCAACATTTATGAAACTCTGGCAGACTAACTAATTAGCTTGTTAATAGGGTAAGAGCTCAGATACTTGAGAGTTCATGACAATTATGTTTATTCATTTTTTAAAATTTCTTTCCATTTTAATTTTGGTGATTAAAATTTTCTAGAAAATAATAAAGTTGACTTACAATTTCAATTTTTACATAAAAAGTTTCATAGTATTATTCTCATATTTAGAATATTCTCATATTCTCACTACTGCATGTATAATTATATTCTTTTATGTTTTTAATATTCATTATTTATGACTTTCAAATTCATTAGTCTGTTAGAGGTAAGCTGATTTTACTTTATTTTTTGACAGCACTAGCATTCGTTCTTGTGGGTTCTTTGTTTTCCTTTCTATTTTGTTGCTATACCCTTCTAGTTTTCTTTGTTCTACTTTCTTTAAATATATTTTCTGGTGTTTTGAGATGTATATTTAACTTTATGTTCAGTGGTTTCTATTTAGTAAAAATTGCCTTTGAGGGTATAAATTCACCTCTAAAAACTGTATGACATGCATTTTATAAATTTTAATAGACCTTACTTTCATTGTCTTTCAGTTCCAAATAGTTTTGTTTTCTATTGTGATTTTACCTTAACCTGATAACAATTTAGAAAGTCATTTTTAAGCTTCCAAATACTGTATATACTATCAGTATTTATTTAAGACTTATTGGGAGTTTCTTTATGAATTAATTTCATGATCATATTTTGAAAGCATTCCAAGTGTACTTAGAAAACATGTATATATCTTGTATTTTTGAGATACTGTGCTCTATAATTATCTGTTTGATCACACACCTTCATTTTGTTGTGGAAAGTTACTATAACCTTAGCCATTTTGTGTGCTTGAGTTATCTTCTGAAATAAGTTAAAATAATGCACCATGATTATGGGCTTATAAATTTCTCCTGATAATTCTAAAAGTTTTTGCAAACTATATTTTGAAGATACATTGTTTGCTATGTGTTAGTTTAAATCTCTTCTTAATGGCTTGTTCCCATGATTATTATGTGGTATCCCTATATATCTGTATTAATTATTTCTGCCTTAAATTCAGTTTTCTGGGATGTTGGTTTTACCGTAGCAGCTTTCTTTTTTAAATATAGATGTGTTCCATTTGTTCATTTTCATTCCTTCATTTTTGGATGGTCTTTAATAAACTAAATTGTATCTTCCATATCATTTGATAGCCCTTGTCTCTTAATAAATAAATTTAAGTGATTTTTATTTTCTGTGATTACTTGTATATTGAGATTTATTTCAACCATCTTGCTCATGTTTTCTATTTACCATGCTTATTCTTTGCTTTTTGCCACTTATTTCCTGCTAAATGTTTGATTTATATCATTTTATTCATTTCTTTCCTGCATGGTGATATGAAAAAAATACATGGTACTTCTAGGCATTTAGTGGTTGTCTTTAAAATTTTGATATATGTACTTATATAATTCTTTCCAACAAATTTTTAAGTTTTATAGTATTTTTAACCTCCTTGGACCTCAGTCATGATCCTAAAAAACTTTAAAAAGTAAATATCCTACCACTTGAAAAATAAAAATAAAAAATAAAATAAAATTTATATTTCATCAGTTTTTTTAAGAGACAAAAAGATGCATTGTCTGAACAATCAATACTTTTGTTTACCATATTCTGTCATCTGGGTTCATTTTTCTTTTTGGTGAAGTTCATTCTTTAAAACTTATTTTAGTTGGGGGGCTGTGTGTGGTGAGCAGTTTGGTCTTTGATATCTAAATATGTCTTTAATTTTCTCTCACTCTCGAGAGTTTAGCATTGTATAAAATTTTTGGTTGATTTTGTTTTTCCTTAGTATTTTGAATAATTTTCCATTGCAGTATTAATTAGGGTGAAGGTTAAGCCAATGTTACAATGAGACCTACCAAATGCATGGTCTTAAAGACCAAAAGAGCTCACCAGGAGCCACCAGCTTAGCTAGTATTTGGACATGGGTTTTTGGCTCCTAGTTCCCTTTCTTGAATAATGGGGGTTCCATTAATGTCTCTGGCTTTACCCATGTTGGTCTGTACCAATTATGCGAATAGAACTTTTGGAAAACCCTGCTTGTTTTTGAATTCTATAACTCTGCAGGTTACATGTCCTGTCCCACTGTGCTTCTGCTCTATGTTTTTATCGCAGAGATGTTTGTCTTTTAATTGATCTCAGTTATGTCTTTCAATTTTCCCTTTTCTAGTTTACCCATCGTTGCTATGTAATTATAGAACAGGGGACTATCAAAGCAAAAACTTACTCTATTATCTTGATCAGCACCTACCCTACTTACACTTTTTATACAACAGGGGTGTGCTTAAAATAACTATAGTCAATTTTGAAGACAAAGGGAAGGAAATTACAAAAGGAGAGTCAGGGAGGCTTTGTGACTATTAAATGAAATTAAATTCCATAAACATGTCTAGTACAGCAGCTAAAATAGAGAAGGTATTTTGCAACTTTCTTATTCTCTTACCCCTCATTTCCTCTCTTCTACCTTTCCTCCTACTGGTTGCAACGGAATGAAGAAGAGGGAGGAAGGGAGGAAAGCAGGAGACGTGGCTAATTGGAAACGTATTAATCCTAAAATTCTGAGCATCAGGGTCCTTAGTCCAGTGTCTGACTTTCTGTATTACTTACTACCTATCTGTTTGTATCCAGAACAGACTTGGCGGGAGGGATATCCTAGGAAATAATTTTGTAAGCGAGGTTTCCACGGCTGTAAGAAGCCTATTGACAAATAAATTCATCAGGAGGATAACAGAGGCAATGATTTGGAGAAATGGATACGTGCACAGATCAAATCATAAATCAATAGCTTAAATATAGACTGAGATGCTGAAACAAGGACCAGTAAAATTTATGCTGAGGAATTTACATAGGACTTTAATTCCTGACTCGGTTTCTTATCTAGGATCCAATGAAATTCCCAAATTCTTCTGCTTCCTTGCTATATTCCCCAAGAAATGGGCCTATTTTTAAAAATCCTCTTAATTTATACTATCATCTATTTTTCACCTTGGTAAGACCTCTTTCTATAAGCTTAACTACAGAATAGTACCTAGGCTGCAAAACAAAGATTTCTTATTGTAATCAAAACAAAGGTCATGTGTTTTGATTTCTAAGGGACTTTGTTACTAACTGTTCTAGGGAAACAAACAGTATAAGGAAAATGATAAACATGAGGGAGTTCCTTAAAAATCTTGTAGAATAACTCTTGATATTTACTTCCTCATTCACTTCTGTTTGTAAATCATAGCACAATAGTGGAAAGAGCACAGGTTTTTAAGACAGAAAGGCCTGGGCTCAACCTGGCTCCTCACTTATTACCTCTGTCACCTTGCCCAAAGTCTGTAAGCCTCAGTATTTTTACTATTAATTACCATTAAATCTATTAACATCTATTAAATGGTGATAAAATACTTATTTCATGACGTTGTTGTGAGGAGTAAAGAAAACGATGTATACATTAACAGTTATAAATTTTCCCTTTTATTTCTGATGTTAACTCTTTCCTCCACACTTGTCAATCTCATTTTATTTTATCTCAGCAAAGTTTAGGTGGACTTTTTTCCCTTAAAATGGCATTCAGACTTGAAGAGTGAATCTGGGTCAAATTGTAAGTGTTCCCTTTGTTTCTGAGAACCAGTAGACGGGGTTACTTCTATATTTACATGGTCTTTAAAACGACCTGCTAGGAAGACCTGTACATTTCTTTGTTGACAAGATAGACCAAAGGAATGAGAACGTGTGTGCAAAATGTGTCTCACGGGAGCTGATCCTTGAACATTGGTATATATTAAGGTGACCTTTTCATCCAGTGTCAGTATTACAGGGCAGTATAGGTGTGGCTTCTTAAATGTATCATGTTTTTAAAAGCCCTGCTTTAAAGAGCTTCGTGTAGGAAAAGGAGCCTTTGAAATTATAGGTAGCAAGGCACTTAACTTTTATTCACTGTACTCTAAGGGCAATTCATCTCCAGGAGAATTTCTAAAACTCATAATTCTAAGAATTGGTATATTTCTATTGAATGTGACCTTGATAGCTTGATCTCAACCCCACACTATGAGTTTGTGAGGAATGAATGGAACTAAAGTAATGAAGACTTGAGTTTCTCCATCAAATATTTGTTGCACTTCTAACTAGCCTGAGTCCAGGGGAGCTGAATAGCTGGCTTTCTATGCTTTGTGTTATTATGTATAATGTATGTTTCCACTGCAGTGCTACCTCCTTGACTGACCTTGAAACATAGTAAAAAAGTTTTATAAGCTCATCTCATCATTTCAAAACTTTGTTGCTTAAAAATTACTCAACTGCTTTACTAAGAGTTGGCTTGATTTTCTTTACTCACTGAGATCTGAAGAACTGCCAAGTTTAAATTTTATAGCTTTAGAAGTTATTATCTATATGAAATAATATATGTATATAAAAAATATATAGTATATAAAAATATACATATTTATATATAAAAACATACATATATAGAGTATATAAAAGCATACATATATTTTGTATATATAAAATAACTTCTAAAGCTATAAAATTTAGGTATGTGTATAGTCATATAATTTTTAATATATATAAAATAATATATATTTGTACACACTCACACACACAAATACATATATATGGCAAGCTGGAAAAAAGTCGGTGTTCTTTCCTGAGCTCATATTTATTTCATAGGCAGTTAAATAGTTTTAAAACTATAGATAAACATAGGTTGAACTACACAAAATTGTGATAATCACGTTGGTCAGTATTTGGAAAAAACAAATCTGAGCATCAAGCTGTTTAGCTTTAACTATTATCATCTATTTTCCATATCACATAATTATGGGGAGGAGCATTAGTCAGTAAGAAAATAATTGGATTTAATCTTACAATATGACCTCAGAAAGATATTGAGAATACACTTTTTATACACTACCATATGTGTGTTTATAAACAACTTTATAATATTAGAGTGATTTGTTTTCTTTTATACTTTTTCATGAATGTTACTAGTGATGTGCTAGCAAATGTTTAATATCTGGCTCTCAGGGTGGAGAAAATTCTGATTTGTAGCATATGACAATTTTGCTCCTCTATGGCTGATGTTAACCAGCATGAGAAAATTCTTAAAAGTTAACAATCGTCTCTCAGAAGGTAAACACGTCGCTAAAGTATTTGGTTTACTTCTGTGAGGTGATAAAAGTTTATGAAGACATCTTATTTGATAATGTTTTTAATAACTACATGTGTATATATAAAAATAAATTTGAAGTATTGTGAGTTTTATATTTTAATATATGCTTTTGTTGTATTTTATATTTAATATTTATATATTTATTTAGATGACTAAAACCCAAAGCCTAAATTGTATCTCAATATATCATTATCTTATTTTTTGTTGCTAAATAGTGACAAAGAGAATATGTTTGTTGTGGTTTTTTTTTTCTTGAAATGGACTATTTCATTCTGGAAATGATTTTAGTATATTTATCAATTTTTTTTTAAAACTTAAGATACTTAATTTTTAAAATTTCATAGCTTGCCTGCAAGTCTGTGGTTCCAAATGCTAGGGAAGAAAAGAGACTTTGTCCTGTCTTTTCTGAGCACTATTGAGGTTTGAAATGCCATGGCTTTTGAAACTAACCTAGCTGTTGGAATGCTAGCTAAGGGATTCTCTAAGGACTCTAGCATTTTAAAGTAACAAATGAACTCATTATTTCTGGGGCATGTTTATGGTTGGTCTGTACCTCTCAAATTTCTGCCTCAGTATTGAAAACACCAGCAAGACTTGCTTCCTTTGGTTAATGGATGATTGCTGATGTTGCTCTGTCGTCATTCCTTATACTTACCCAAGCCATGGTCCCTAACTAAACAACTCTAGGCTGTTTTCTTTCATTTATAGAACCAATAAAAAATTGCTCCAGCCATGAAGAGCCTTACTTGTTCTAGCTAGTATGATAAGGAAGGGTCAGGTGTCATCCACGTCCTTGCCATGGCTGCCTAGTTCTTTGTTTAATCTATCAGGTCACAAACCTCTGAATATTATGAAAGCCTGGGTGGCCCACTTTCATGAGCTCTTCTAGAATTTGGAAATTTCCTGATTGTGCCATGATCCTGTAAGCCAAAAAGTGACTGAAGCAGGTAACAATCAATTCGAGGTGTATTCTGCCAAGGTTGTAGACACATTGAGGAAAAAGAAATACATGTCACAGGAGGGTCTGTGAGTTGTGCTTTTTCCGAAGAGGCTTTTGGGAACTTCAATATTTAAAAAGGAGAAAGATCAAGCCAGAGGGGAAGAAGAAAAAGGAGGGAGGGTAGGCAATGAGGCAAGTGGTTGCATTCTTGAGAGGCTCTGATTGGTGCTCAGTGAATCTACATTTTATGTGTGAAAAGACAAAGTAGAGGAAAAAGTCAATTATGCAGTCATCTTGCACACAGTATGTCTACATTTTATATAAGACAAAGTAAACATGTGAAATTACAGCTATCTGTTTTCTGACAAAAGAAGGCAGTTTTTGCGAGATTTTGTTCCCAAGCTTAACTTTCCCTTTGGCATAGTGAATTTGGAGTCCTGAGATTCCATTTTCTTTCTCTATTATCTAGGTCCTTGGATATTCTGTTTCTTTTCTCTGAAAACAATTATCCCTTTTCCTTGATTGGCTAACTTTAATTATCCTTTAATTCTCAGTTTAGGCATTTAAAAATGTTCTAGGATAGCCTAACTCTGTAATTCCAAGTAAGATGCACCTACTGTGTACCCTCATTATTTAATGCATCTGCTGATATCGTTATTCCCTACGTCTGTCTCTCTCAACTAGTCTCACCTGTGTTGGAGCAGAAATTGTGTCAGTCTTGTTGTTCATCAATATCTTGCATGATGCCTGGCACACAGTAAGTTTTCCAAGAAAAGTTTAATAAATGAGTAGAGGACTTGGGCATTCCCTGGAAAGAGATGTGGTTTTCTTGACCTGCAATGAAAGCTAGTTTCCTTATAATTCTCATTTCCTCTTAGTGTGTGATACCTTTTCTGATAGAAAAGTCCTTATAGGTAGACTGTGGTTAATTAAGAGCTTATAGATCCATCTTAATTTTTCAGCAGAGCCTATTCTGTCAGTCAACTAACTCAATTGCTTCCTATTGAGATCTGGTGACTTTATAACATTGGTTTGGATAGGAAGCAACAATACAAATGGTCCCCAACTTCTCTATGGGTTATACTTACAATTTTTTGGCTTTACAGTGGAGTGAGAGCAATAGGCATGCAACAGGAGCCGGATACCCATGCACTCATTCTGTTTTTCACTTTAAGTATGGTATTCAATAAATTATAAGATTCAACACTTCAGTATAAAATAGAGTTTGTGTTTGATGATTTTGCCCAACTGCAGGCTAATGCAAGTGTACATTCAAGGTAGGCTAGCCTAACTATGATGTTTGGTAGATTCAGTATATTAAGAACATTTTCAACTTAACAATATTTTATACTTATAATCGGTTTATCAGGATGACCATTATAGGTTGAGGAGCATGTATATTAAATCGTGAGGTCAGGGAGAAGTAAAGTATGTCACTTTAAGGAGTCAATAGGCAGGGAAAAGAAACTCAAACAGACTCAACTTGGTAGTATTTCTGAGATAATGTTACCTAGAATGTATTTTACAATTTTAAATGTGTTTGGTAATACAGTATTGCAATTTTAGTAGTCAAATTGCTTTAGAAAAAGTCAAAATCAATCATAAGGTGGTCTAACAGGTTAAAAAGTTACTGATCTAGAGAGTTTTGAATTCTTTGGAGTGAATGATTTTAAATATAATAATATTCAGTATCTTCATACTGCCTTTTTGTTTTTCTAGACATTGTTTTTGTCTGGCTAAAATTTTTACTTATGATAGCCTATGTGTTATGTTGTCAAACTCTTAAAAACACTGTAGAAATAGAAAATGACACATGCACACAAACACACACACATGCGTACATGGGCATGTAAACAAAATTTGTTTTTATTCAATCATTGTAGGAAAGTGTAACTACATCAAAAGCTACACACCTCAGTTAATTGTTGATGAAGAGTCTTGGAAGATTAGAAATCTGTGTAATAGGTTCTTTACAAAGACAAGACATGTTTAAGGTGCTACATCTTAATGTCTAACGCAACTAATGTCATTTGTATATTTCCTAATGTATTTTTCTGCAAAATACACTTTTATGCTTTTTCATCATCATAGACAAGATACATGTTTTTATGTTATACTTTTCATATAATCATTCATGTAAACAAACTGGGGTACTGGCAAATTCTTTAGGTCCTCAGACTGTAGTTTTTAATTTTTGATAGTCTTAGAAGTAAAATTTGAGAATTGAAGTCTGTTTGGATGTACAAAGATCTTGTTTGCCTTGAGCAATTTTACGGGGTTGTGGAAATTGAAAAAAAATGGATAACTGGAAAGTAAAACACACGCAACTACTTACATGGGTTGCAACAAAGGAAGGCAGCAGAGAAAGTTTTAAACCTCTGAAAGACTCATTTAGCTTTAAATAAAACACAAATTTCTATTTCCTTCTCAAATTTAAATTAAAACAGGTATTTAAAATTATCTGTATTATCTGTATTTTGTTACAAAAATAATTCTGTATTTAGAAAAAAACCCTTGGGTGTTTGTTACATTTCTCCAATTCAGATTGTACACTTTTATAAGGTGCAGTAATAACATTTACCATTTTTTTTAATTTCTAAGAATTCAAAATCCTTACTTCGAATAGAATTATAATACTTTACCTGACTGTGATATGTGCTACTTGTGATGATCTGAGCTTTAGAAAAGCACACAGACACTCATACACAAACAAGAATAAAAATTTAGTGGGGCAGGGCCAAGATGACCAACTGGAAGCAGCCACGACAGGAGGCTGCCATTGAAAAGAACCGTAGTAGTGTGGGAATCCTGTACCAGCATCCAAGGTATCCAGGTCCTCTCATCAGAACTGACTAGGCAACTGGCGTGATCTAAGGACAGGAAGGAAGATGAGTGTGGTGCAGCAGCCTACCTGAGAGCCACACCGGACAGGGGAGCCCCCACCCACAAGTCAAGGAAGGCGGTGAGTGAGCGTGCTACCCAGTCAGGGAAACTGTGCTTTTTCCACAGAACTGTGCAACCCACGGATCAGAAAATCCCACTCGTGAACCCATGCCACTGAGGCCTAGGGTCCCAAGCCTGGACGTGCACAGATTCTCAACAGCCTCTCTGCTAGAATCTGCTTAAGCCTGCTATGTTCCCAGGGGGAGGGTGACCAGCACCACAGCTGTGGCTGCCTGCCATCTAAGCCATTTGAGCTCCTTGGGGGAGGAGCAGCAGCCAGCACTTGGACTGATAACTGCCCAATACACTAAGTTCCCTGGGCAGGGGCAGGGCAGGCAGCCATGTCTGCAGCTCCAGGCCAAGCTTTCCCCCTGCTGGAGCCAGGGAGGTGGGTCAGCTTGGTCTCAAGAGGTGTCCCCCACAGCCCAACACACCAGCTGTGGCAGACTGTGGCCAGAGCACTTCTTCAGGCCTGCCCCTAACTCATCCTTTCCCATTGGGTAGGACCTTCCTGCAGGAACTCCAACAACTCCAGCCAGGGCCTGGGTCTGAGCCCCCAGCGAGAGGGGTGGCCACAGTCTCTGTGGACCAGCAGATTTAGCCTTTCCTCCTGGTAGTTCTGAGGAATGCAGGCAACACAGACGAGTGGGTTTCCCCCCAGCAAAGCACACCCCCTCCACCAAGGGACAGTCAAAGTGCTTTGTTAAATGGGTCCTGATCCCCATGCCAGCCAAGTGGCTGAGACCCTCCAACAGGGGTTGTCAGACACATTATACAGGAGCCATTCTACTGGCATCAGGTTGGTGTCCCTTGAGGTCAGAGATCCCAGAAGAAGGAGCAGGGACCCATCTTTGCTGTTCTCCAGTCTCCTTGAGTGATCAAGGATCTCCAAGCATGGGAAACACAGAGAACACCACTAGATGCTCCATGAGAAGATCAACCCCAAGACATATACTCATCAGATTCTTCAAGATCGAAATAAAGAAAAAATGGTAAGGACAGCCAGAGAGAAAGACTAGGTCACCTACAAAGGAAAGCCCATCAGACTAACATCAGACATCTCAGCAGAAAACCTATAAGCCAGAAGAGATTAGGGGACAATATTCAACTTGCTTAAAGAAAAGAATTTTCAATCAAGAATTTCATATTCAACCAAACTAAGCTTCATAAGAGAAGGAGAAATAAAACCCTTTCAAGACAAGCAAATTCTGAGGGATTTTGCCACCACCAGACTTGCGTTGCAAGAGTTCCTAAAGAAAGCGCTATGTATGGAAAGGAAAAACCTGTACCAGCCACTGCAAAAGCATCAAAATATAATGGCCAATGACACTATGAAGAAACTGCATCAAATAGTGTGCAAAATGACCAGATAGCATCATGATGACAGGATGAAATTCACAAATAATGATATTAACTTTAAATGTAAATGAGCTAAATGCCCCAATTAAAAGACACAGACTGGTACATTGGATAAAGAGTCAAGACCCATTGGCATGAGTATTCAGGAGATCCATCTCACATACAAAGACACATATAGGCTCAAAATAAATGGAGGAAAATTTACCAAGGAAATGGAAAACAAAACAAAAAAAAGCAATCCTAGCTTCTAACAAAACAGATTAAACCAACAAAGATCAAAAAAGACAAAGAAGGGCATTACATAATGGTAAAGGGATCAATGCAACGAGAAGAGCTAACTATCCTAAATATATATGCACCCAATACAGGAGCACCCAGATTCATAAAACAAGTTCTTAGAGACCTACAAAGAGACTTAGACTCCCACAAAATAATACAGGGAGACTTTAACACTTCACTGTCAATATTGGACAGATCAACAAGACAGAAAGTTAACAGAGATATTCAGGGCTTGTACTCAGCTCTGGATCAAGTGGACCTAATAGACATCTATAGAACTCTCCACCCCAAATCAACAGAATATACATTCTTCTTGGTGCCACATGGCACTTATTCTAAAATCAACCACATAATCCTAATGGGAAGTAAAACACTCTTCAGCAAATGCAAAAGAATGGAATTAACAACAAACAGTCTCTCAGACCACAGTGTAATCAAATTAGAACTCAGGGGTAAGAAACTCACTCAAAACCACATGATTACAAGGAAATTGAACAACCTGCTCTTTAATGACTCCTGGGTAAAAAATGAAATTAAGACAGAAATAGATAAGTTCTTTGAAACCAATGAGAACAAAGAGAAAATGTACTAGAATCTCTGGGACACAACTAAAGCAGTGATAAGGGGGAAATTTATATCAATAAATGCCCATATCAGAAAGCTAGGAAGATCTCAAATTGACACCCTAACATCACAATTAAAAGAGCTAGAGAGGCAAGAGCAAACTAATCCAAAAGCTAGCAGAACACAAGAAATAACTAAGATCAGAGCAGAACTGAAGGAGAGAGAGACACTAAAAACCCTCCAAAAAAATCAGTGAGTACAGGAGCTTGTTTTTTAAAAATATTAACAAAATATGTAGAACATTAGTTAGACTAATAAAGAAGAAAAGAGAGAAGAATCAAATAGACACAATAAAAAATGATAAAAAGGATATCACCACTGACCCCACAGAAATACAAACTACCATCAGAAAATACTGTAAACACCTCTACACAAATAATCTAGAAATCTAGAAGAAATGGATAAATTCCTTGACACTTACACCCTCTCAATACCAAACCAGGAAGAAGTCAAATCCCTGAATAGACCAATAACAAGTTCTGAAATTGAGGCAGTAATTTATAGCCTACCAACCAAAAAATGCCCAGGACCAAACAGATTCACCACCAAATTCTACCAGAGGTGCAAAAAGGAGCTGATACCATTTCTTCTGAAACTATTCCAAATAATTGAAAGGAGGGACTCCTCCTTAACTCATTTTATGAATCCAGTATCATCTTGATACCAAAACCTAGAAGAGACAGCAAAAGAAAAAATCTTCAGACCAATATCCCTGATGAACATTGATGCAAAAATCATCAATAAAATACTGGCAAACTAAATACAGCAGCACATCAAAAAACTTATCCATCATGATCAAGTCGGCTTCATCCCTGGGATGTAAGGCTAGTTCAACATATGCAAATGAATAAACATAATTCATCACATAAACAGAAGCAATGACAAAAACCACATGAATATCTCAATAAGTGCAGAAAAGACCTTTGATAAAATTCAACATCTCTTCATGTTAAAAATTATCAGTAAAATAGGTATTGATGGAACATATCTCAAAATAATAAGAGAGATTTATGACAAACCCACAGCCAATATCATATTGAACTTACAAAAGCTGGAAGCATTCCCTTTAAAAACTGGGACAAGACAAGGATACCCTCTCTCACCACTCCTATTCAACATAGTGTTGGAAGTCTGGCAACCACAATCAGGCAAGAATAAAGTAACGAAGCATATTTAAATAGGAAGAGAGGAATTTAAATTGTCTCTGTTTGCAGATGACATGATTGTGTATTTAGAAAACCACATCATCTCAGCTCCAAAATTCTTAAGCTGAGAAGCAACCTCAGCGAAGTCTCAGGATACAAAATCAATGTGTAAAAATCACAAGCATTCCTTTACACCAACAATAGACAAGCAGAGAGCCAAATCATGAATGAACTCCCATTCACAATTACTTCAAAGAGAATAAAATACCTAGGAATACAGCTAACAAGGGGCATGAAGGACCTCTTCAAGGAAAACTACAAACCACTGCTCAAGGAAATGAAAGAGGACACAAACAAAAGGAAAAACATTCTATCCTCATGGATAGGAAGAATCAATATCATGAAAACGGCCATATTGCCCAAAGTAGTTTACAGATTAAATGCTATCTGTATCAAACTACCATTGACATTCTTCACAGAATTAGAAAAAACTACTTTAAATTTCATACAGAATCAAAGAAGACCCCAAGTGGCCAAGACGATTCTAAGCAAAAAGAACAAAGTCATGTTACCTGACTTCACAGCATGGTACAGGGCTATAGTAACCAAAACAGCATGGTACTGGTACCAAAACAGACAGGCAGACCAATGAAACAGAACAGTGACCTCAGAAATAACACATCTACAACCATTTGATCTTCAACAAACCTGACAACAAACAATGGGGAAAGATCTCCTATTCAATAAATGGTGCTGGGAAAACTGGCTAGCCATATGCAGAATAGTGAAACTGGACCCCTTCCTTACACATTATACAAAAATTAACTCAAGATGGATTAAATGTAAAACCCCAAACCATAAAAATCCTAGAGGAAAAACTAGGAAATACCATTCAGGATATAGGCATGATGAAAATGCCAAAAGCAATTGCAATAAAAGCTAAAATCAACAATGGGATCTAATTAAACTAAGGAGCTTCTGCACAGCAAAATAAACTATCATCAGAGTGAACAGGTAACCTACGGAATGGGAAAAAATTTTTGCAATCTACCCATCTGACAAAGGTCTAATATCCAGAATCCACAAGGAACTTAAACAAATTTACACAGAAAAAAAAAAAAATCCCATCATAAAATGGGCAAAGGACATGAACAGACATTTCTCAAAAGAAGACATTTATGCAGCCAAAAAACATATGAAAAAAAGCTCAACATCACTGTTTATTAGAAAAATATAAATCAAAACCACAATGAAATGCCATCTCATGCCAGTCAGAATGGCAATTATTAAAAGGTCACAAAACTGTAGATGCTGGTGAGAAATAGGAAGACTTTGCACTGTTGGTGGGAATGTAAATTAGTTCAACCATTAGGGAAGACAGTGTGGTGATTCCTCAAGGATCTAGAACCAGAAATACCATTTGACCCAGCAATCTCATTACTGTGTATAGACCCAAAGGATTATAAGTCGTTCTACTATAAAGACACATATGCAGGTATGTTTATTGCAGCACTATTTGCAATAGCAAAGACATGGAACCAACCTAAATGCCCATCAATGATCGGCTGGATAAAGAAAATGTGGTACATAATACACCATGGAATACCTTGCAGTCATAAAAGGAATGAGATCATGTCCTTTGCAGGGAGATGGATGAAGCTGGAAGCCATCATCCTCAGCAAACTGCCACAAGAACAGAAAACCAAACACCACATGTTCTCACTAGTAAGTGGGAGTTGAATAATGAGAACACATGGACACAGGGAGGGGAACAACACACACCAGGGACTGTTGGGAGGTGGAAAGAGAGAGGAGGGAAGTTAGAGGATGGGTCAATAGGTGCAGCAAACCACTAGGACACACATATACCTATGTAACAAACCGGCACGTGCTGCACATGTATCTTGGAACTTAAACTAATTAAAAAAAGATTAGTAATGCTAGTATTGTTAATGAAGGGGTGATCTTTAGGACTAAATTTGATTGTTCTTTCCATTTGGTCAACATTAACTCTTGTTTTCCCTAGTATTTCTATAAAAAATTAAGGTTATGTCTTCTTTGAGTTGTTTAAAATCTTAAATCAACATCTTAAAAATGATGTTTTAATCATGATTAAGTTTTCAATATTCTCAGGGATCCCTCTTGTCTTTTCCTGGTTAGTTGTTTATTTCATGAAGTTACTGTTACGTTCAGCTGATTAAAACGGTATAAAAATATCAGTGTAGCAATTTGGGTTCTCAGCAGGAATGGTAAAAAAGTCGTGCTGTGCATTTGCCATCATTCACCCCTTCTGAGCTTCTGGCAGACAATGATAATCAGTTAGGGAGCATTTTCCAACTGGGATTGATATTGAGATGTTTCAGTTGGCACTTAAGTCAAAACATATTTGCTGGCTTGATGTGAACCACGAATTGGGTTTCCAATCCTGGTCGGCTGCCTTGCTTGGGAGAGAAAGTATAGTCAGGGTTAATACAAATGTATTGCCTCTACTAGAAAATCAATTCTGAGAGCTTGCTCTGCTGATAAATAATCAGAACTGCAGCTGTGTATATAAAGGACAGGGTGCTACTAATGACCCAAACTGAGAAGGCTTTATTGGAGCCAATATATATGCATGAATCCAACTTGCAGAGGACTCAGCCAACCTTACCCCCAGCTCTGGCAAAATATTATCAGGACAGCAGGGAGCAGGGATTCCCCCTTTTATCAAATGATTAACTTGAGATCTGAGGCAAGTTATTGAAGTAGAACAATAGAGAATCTGAAGTCAGTGTGTTAAAATATTTTTTTCTCTCAGAAAAATTCAGCTCTTTACTTATGCCAGATGCCCTTGTTAATTAGTAGTATCTTATGCTAATGTCCCTATGCTCTTATGCTAACCACACCCAATAGACATTTGTAACTGCATTTACTTTTTATTTTATTTATTTATTTATTTATTTATTTATTTATTTATTTATTTTTTGAGACGGAGTCTTGTTCTGTAGCCCAGGCTGGAGGGCATTGGCAGATCTTGGCTCACTGCAAACTCCACCTCCTGGGCTCAAGCAATTCTCATGCCTCAGCCTCCCAGGTAGCTAGGATTACAGGCACCTGCCACCACATCTGGTTAATTTTTGTGTTTTTAGTAGAGAGGGGGTTTCGCCATATTGGCCAGGCTGGTTTTGAATTCCTGACCTCAGGTGATCTGCCCGCCTCAGTCTCCCAAAGTTCTGGGATTACAGGTCTGAGTCACCACTCCTAGCCTGCATTAACTTTTAGAAATAAAAGCTTAAAACCGACAGCTATCTGTGACTTAGGTACCTTGTGGTTCTTACTGGTGAAGATTGTGCAATTTTACATGTTCTGACCAGATGCTAGTACCCTCTGTACACTTAATCCATGTTAAATAAAACATAAGACTTGGAAAAGAAATGATATTAGCTTATTTATGTCCACTGACTGTTGTCTTCATGCTTTCCTTTTCAAAAGCTTTAGGACATTCTCTCAGAGCAACTAACCAGGACGATTGCATTATCTATAATCATTAGTTTCTCCCTGATTCACTGCTTATAATTGACATTACTACATTTACTTAAATTAATTTGGAAAAAAGATGTAGTGATTGAATATAGCCAGTTATGTGAACCAGCCAGAATGAACAGTGATTAGTAATGAAAAAGATAATTACATGCATTGTGATAATTACTGCAATGCTTTCCTATCAAATGACCCTTTTAATTTCCTTTTTTTCACTAATTGGCAGGCTCCTTCTGCAAGTATTTTCAGAATAGAATGTTTATTTTAAAACTAGTTGAGTAAAATCAGTTATGACATTCATTTTTATTTATCCTGACAATGCATGGAGAAAAATGGATGAAATAACTATATTTCTAAATGATCTATCCCCCTCACCATCCCCAATCACAGTTTCTACTCCCTCTTGTGAAGTTTTTTGGTCACTATCTTAATGTCACCTGGCAGGTTTGGTGCTGACCCATAGCAAAATTTTCCACAATTGATCCATCTCACCTTTCAATGAATATTAATAACAGAGCATCAATCCTACTCAGTAGAATATGTTCTTCCATAGAATAAACTTTTTCTGTTGTTTTTCAATTTTCAATGCCATTACCAATGTCATGGATGGGGCTTAAGGCTAGGCTGAAGAGCTATTGTGATATCAGAATATAGCATTCTTCTCAGGTCACCTATGAAAAAGCAACTGTCTTTATTATTCAAATCAGTTTTCTGCTTCTGACCTTGAGTCCATCTGACAGTTGGGCTACTATGTTAGGCACTATAACCTTCACATCATTGTCACCTCTTTTGTTTGCTTCTTCTCACAATGTTTCTATAAGGTTCAGTAACTTTGGGATTATGTGGTTTTTGTTGGCATTTTCATTTGGTAGTTCTGGCTATGTCTCTCAAGATCAAAATAACCTATTAGTCAAATGAAAAAAATGGATGAAAGTTGAAGACTGGTCCTGAAGTACAAAGACATGAGTTTACCTCTGGATTCTCCCAAATACTGGATATGTGACTTTTGTTTAGGATCTTGGGGCCTCAGTTTAAGTTTAGTAATACTCATTTAAGAAGGCAGTTATGAGAATCTGTTGAAACCATGCAGGTGAAAATGCTGTGTAAACAAAAAGAATTATCTTTAGCAGCTTGGTTGACTCCTGTATTTCACATGCATATGCACTTTTTGAGGTAAATCGAGAGAATTCCCATAATTGATTTGTAATTCTGCTCAGGGTCGCAAACAGTTTCTGTAATGGTGATATACCAATTTAAGGTTTTAGATTTTTTCCCTTTCTCTAGAAGTTGATTCCAGTTAGTTTCGTATTTATTCCAAATGTCATGATTATTTCTGCATTTCTTTCTAATAGGGACTAAGGACAAAAAAGGGGCCATTCTATAAGGGTAAATACAAAAGAATATTTATGGCTAAAACTTTTCTAACTTACACTCTCAAATTCTGTTGTTTGACCAAGGTAATGTATTTCCACTGAGATGATCTTTGCTTAACGGGTAACTTAGAAGCATAGAATTGTAGCATGTCAATCAAGGAAAGAACCTTAAAGATCAACTCTTTCTTTGGTTACTAGGGAGAGAATGTATTCTCCGCTTGCAGAAACATAAGGGCATTCCCCTGTGTCGCAACAGTACATCTGCTACCAAAGAAATAGTTATAAAAGCACTGAGTTACATTTATTTTAAAAAACTGGAAAAAATATAGTAGCCTTTCAAAGTATTGCTAATTTTCTACCCACTCTCTGTGGCCCATTCTGATTATTGCCAGCTTGACTATGCAATTTCAGAGTTATTATTCACTTTGAGAAACACTCTTGCTTCTCTTAACAGTACTTTTTAATTCCCTTACCAATGGCAAGGAATTATCCCATCTTTGTTCATTTGTATCATCATTCTAAGGTTTTCCAATGCTGCCCCCCAAAAATATCCCTACACATTCAAGATGTTAGAATCTCCTTTCTTTTTAATTGACTTAGAGCATTCGAGGTATAAATGCTGTCTGCTCTTGTGATCATGACTCCCTTCATGCTGTCTATGTTCACAGCGCTTTAACATACATATGTAAAGCAATATTATCACAGCTCTTGCAAGCCTATGCAACATTTTACTGTCACTGCAATAAATGCAAACTTTTTCAAAGGGCTACCAATCTTGGGTCCTTTTGTAAAGACATATTTATGCATTACTGTACTCATGAGAGGCGATTACACTCATTCTAAAGAAATAAGTGGTCATATACAAATGCTTTAATTTTTTCCCCAATGAATCATAAATTTTTCCCTCCTTTCAAATGAAAACCTTTTCTTACTACTAGACCTGGAGAAGGGAATAGGGCATCAGAAATCGTTAGTTTACTATTATTTCTTCTTTAAAATGAAGAGAAATGGTACCGATTGGACTTGTATTTCTGTGACTGATACAGATGATCAGATGATTTATTAAATTAGACTAGGTAAAACTAACTTATCTATTATGATGTCAATAGTTATTCTGTCATAAATATTAATCTATAACATTTTCCTAGAAATGTGACAGCAGAATTTATCCTTGTATTTAAAAATTATTAAGTATGGTTCTATTAGTTTTCTATGGCTGCTTTTAACAAATTATTACATACTCAATGGCTTAAATGAACAAAGTTGTTCTCTTGTAGGTCTGGAGGTCAGAAATCTAAAATAGGTTGGTGGGGCTTTGTTCCATCTGGGACTTTAAAGGAAAATCTGTGTCCTTGCCTTTTCTTGTAAATTTCACACTCATTCCTTGGCTCATGTACTTGTATTACCTCAACCTCTGCTTCCTATTGTCTCATCTCTTTCTCTGATTCTGATCCTCTGCCTTCCTCTTATGAAAGTCCTTGTGATTATATTGGACTAGTCCAGGATAATCCCTCCATGTCAAGGTTCTTAATTACATCTGCAAAGTCACTTTTGCCACGTAAGGTAAGATATTCATCTATTCTTGGGATTATGATGTGGTCATCTTTGGAGGCCATTACTCTGTCTACCACAATGGTAATAAAAATGTATGTTTACAAAAGATAACTGATTTTTTATTTTTTAGTATTTTTATATTTTTTAACTTTTAAGTTCTGGGGTACGTGTGCAGGTTTGTTATATAGGTAAGCATGTCATGAGGGTTTATTGTAGAGATTATTTTATCACCCAGGTATTAAGCTTACTACCCATTAATTATTTTTTCCTGATCCTCTCCCTCCTCCCACCCGCCACCCTTCAGTAGTTCCCAGTGTGTGTCATTCACCACTATGTGTCCGTAGATAATACTAAATTTAAGAGGGAAACTTTTATTTCATATTATCACCACTGAAATGTCAAAAACAGTAGTCAAAATGTAAAAACCTTCCTTTCCTTTTTTTGAGACCATTGTAGTAACAAGTTTAGGCAAAAGCAATTTTATTTAAATCAATCTTGATGAATAAGATTGGGGAAAAAAAGGCATAATTATGTTAGCATATTTCGGGCCTTGCAAATCATAAAGGAATAATTTGTCACTTTTTTTATACAATGACTAGAAGCAAAAGGCACTTGCACAGGCTGACTACTTCCAGAGGGAGAAAAATGAGTGTAATTTCAGTTTTGTAAAATATTGACTTTTTTCTGTCTTAATGGAGTTCTATACACATGAACCACCCTGTTCATGTGGGCAGGATTGTGCTCACCTGACTGACCACTAAAGGAAGCACTTGCCTCGGGTAATTATATGAACCAGAAAAAACATTCAGCCCTCTGAAAATGTTCCAAACAACATTTTTAAATGATCCAACTATATCTTGTAATTGGTATTTTCAGAAACCTTGAAGATGTCTCTGCCACCATGGCAACTCATTGCAGCATCTGTAATAACGACCTTCGGCCAAACATGATTGAAGAGTTTTACTTTTTCCTTTATCTAGAAGTAAAATAGTCCACAGTTTTAAATGGCTCTCTTATATAAACATATAATTATTCTATTGTCACTGTTCAGTTTTGAAATGATATCTGAAACTATGTACTAAAATAATTCAATGATTTTGGGAACCAAATGAAGTGAAGGTCATAAGAAGGGTACATTTTCATAAAGATTAAACACAAAAGTATTAAATCTTTATCATAGTTATTAAGCAAAGGGGGTGGAAAAGATAGTTTAAGATACTTACACTATTCGTTTTTAGAGAGATTTTTGTAGAAACCTAAGACAACGTGAGATTAATGTACAGGAGGTGTGAGGTCCACCTTGATGGAGTCGGGTAGGGTCAAGATTGTGAGAGGGAGGTAAGTTCTTCCTTGGTTACATGCAGTGATAACTAATTCTGGATCTATTTTACAGTGATGTATAACCTTCCTGACATATAGTTTGTAGTTAATGAGTATTTCTACAATAAAATAAAAAAAAATAAAACTAGGGGGTGGGACTACTAGTGCTTAGATCACTCCAAGCTTTACTTTTCAATACATGGTTCATAAATATATGTGAATTAAGCTGAGGCTTCAGAAGGAATGTGTTTAATTTGTCTAAAAATAGCTAAAATTACGTAACTTAGGATTATTTGTTTCTGATTTCCAGAACTCTATATGAAAGAAAGAAGTAATATTAAAGGCTAGAGAAATAATGATGGATTCTAAAATGAATGTAATATAACTTTATATTTTTATTCTTATATAATGTGGCTCTACATTCTTTCAAGAATATAGACAATCAGAATTGATTAATACAAATACAGTATACCTGTTTGTCATACTGCTGTTGGGCACACAGGTATTTTTATAGTTTGAATTTGTAGCAGGTGAGACAGTAATGCTATAAACATAGAATTTTGTGAGGTCACCTAGATAACTTCCAAGAGGATCTGGTCTTTAAAATCCAAATTCAATGTGCCTGAATCTCAAAGGGACTGTTCATCTTTTTCTTAGACATCTCTGGCTATAAGATCTTTTTCTTAATGGATTACTCTGTTCTGGATTATTTGAAATCTCACATATGCTTTCCTTTTTTTGCTATATGACATACCCAGAAAGATATTCAGTCCTTTCCTTATATTACACACATACATTAACATATTTTCTTTAGATGAGGTTTTCAGATGTAGAGAGTGAACACTGACATTTGAAGAGGTGGAAAGGGTTTTAAACCACAGGGCTTGGAACTTGTAATTGAGTACCAGACATTTCTATTTTTTTAAAAAAGCAGTCATTTATTTTGCCAACTTATTGTCTAGCCTGACTTATTCTTATCAGAGTAACTCAGAACCCTTAACCCTAGTCTTCAAGCTCAGTTTTGACCTCTTTTTCTATATTCAGATTTGGTGAAATGCTTTGCTCAACATCAGCTTTTTAGCCTGGAGTCCCATATTTTCTTTCTTTCCTATTTGTCTCTATAAAGAGAAAGGAGTATATAGAGATTTTATGCCATTAATATGAGTTAAATTATCTCCCACAACAGAGAGAATTACTACAGGCAAATTCATAGATTTAAATATTAAGCTAGTGCAAAAGTAATTGCGGTTTTTGCCATTATTTTTGATAGCAAAACTGCAATTGTTTTGCACCAACCTAATAACATTTCTTTTGCATTAAATACTATTAGTTGAAGTGATGGTAGTGCCGTCAATATGAGACCATAAATGGTGAAGATAAGAGAAAAGGGTCTGGGAAATTCAATCAAATAGTTCAGAGCTAGAGACACATGGCAGCTCTTTTCGTGTTCCTTAAACAACTGGAGAAAAGATTAAATAACAATGACCTTGTTCAGGACTCTTGGAAAATTGAATAATAGAACACATGTGCAGGACTAATAGAGACCTGAGATACAGCTGTTTGGTGGGAAATTCTTAGAGAATTTGGTTGTTCATGTTCTTAAGACCACATGTAAAGGGGAATCAACTTGCTCGGAGAGTGCAACACTATCCCAGCTAAAGAAAATGCCACAGAGTACTGCACTTTCTCCTCAAGAATATGTTGCATTGGGGTCCATGGTTACCAGGGCAACAGTGAGCTGGGATCTTTCTTTGAGTACATTAAAAAAAAAAAAATTCTGCCACTGAAAGTTGATAGTGTTTGAGAGTTTCAAAAGCTTCTCCCTAGAAAGGAGTTACAATGGTGTGGATACACAATGAACCAGGTTTTAGATTTTCTTTTCAAATACTCCTGAGGACAGGGAAGGTAATTTTTTAAAATTATACTTTAAGTTCTGGGGTACATGTGCAGAATGTGCAGGTTTGTTACATAGGTATACATGTGCCATGGTGATTTGCTGTACCCATCAACCTGTCATCTACATTAGGTATTTCTCCTAATGCTGTCCCTCCCTTAGTCACCCTCCCCGTGACAGGCCCCAGTGTGTGATGTTCCCCTCCCTGTGTCCATGTGTTCACATTGTTCAACTCCCACTTATGAGAGGGAACATACAGTGTTTGGTTTTCTGTTCTTGTGTTAGGTTGCTGAGAATGACGGTTTCCGGCTTCATCCATGTCCCTGCAAAGGACATGAACTCATCCTTTTTTGTGGCTGCATAGTATTCCATGGTGTATATGTGCCACATTTTCTTTATCCAGTCTATCATTGACTGGTATTTGGGTTGGCTCCAAGCCTTTGCTATTGTGAACAGTGCCGCAATAAACATATGTGTTCCTGTGTCTTTATAGTAGAATGATTTATAATCCTTTGGTTATATACCCAGTAATGGGATTGCTGGGTCAAATGGTATTTCTGGTACTAGATCCTTGAGGAATTACTACACTGTCTTCCAAAATGGTTGAACTAATTTACACTCCAACCAACTGTGTAAATGCATTCCTGTTTCTCCACATCCTCTCCAGCCTCTGTTGCTTCCTGACCTTTTAATGATTGCCATTTTTGACAAACCTGACAAAAACAAGCAATGGGGACAGGATTCCCTATTTAATAAAGGGTGTTGGGAAAATTGGCTAGCCATATGCATAAAACTGAAACTGGATCCCATCCTTCTACCTTATACAAAAAGTTACTCAAAATGGCTTAAAGACTTAAATGCAAGACCTAAAACCATAAAAACCCTAGAAGACAACGTAGACAATGCCATTCAGGACATAAGCATGGGCAAAGACTTCATGACTAAAGCATCAAAAGCAATGGCAACAAAAGCCAAAATTGACAAATGGGATCTAATTAAACTTAGGGGCTTCTGCACAGCAAAAGAAACTATCATCAGAGTGAACAAGCAACCTACACAATGGGTGAATATTTTGGCAACCTGTTCATCTGACAGAGGGCTAATATCCAGAATCTACAAAGAACCTAAACAAATTTACAAGAAAAAAACAACCCCATCAAAAAGTGGGCAAAGGATATGAACAGACACTTCTCAAAAGAAGACATTTATGCAGCCAATGACCATATGAAAAAAAGCTCACAACCACTGGTCATTAGAAAATACAGATCAAAACCACAATGAGATAGCATTTCATGCCAGTTAGAATGGTGATCATTAAAAAGTCAGGGAAGTGTGTGTTCACCTATTAAACGATACTCCTTAGGTTTTGAAGGAGTGAATACAGTTCTCACAGGTACACAAAATTACTGAAATGGGAAGCTTTCCTTGAGTAGCTGTGGTCTAGAAAATGTCTTGTCTACACAATTTCAGAGTATATGGTAATTCAACTCAAACAGGTTGTTTGAAATTATGTAGACAAGATTGTTTTATTATTTAAATATTCAATTTTAATGCATTGTTTTGATGGTATTTGAGAATAACTTAAGCCAGAAACCTCCACCCTTAGTCAAAACCAGTGTAGACAGAATAGCACGGTGGTTCTGATGCTGGATTTGGGAGTCAGATAGCCTGGCTTCAGATCTTTCCTCTTCCACCTAGCTGTGTGTGACTTTGGTGAAGTTAACTTATTTTCTCACTTTTTTATCTGTAAAATGGAGATAGTAATAGGCTCTCCCTCAGGTGGTTTTTTTTTTTTTTTTTTTTTTTTTGGTATTTTTTAGTAGAGACGGGGTTTCACCGTGTTAGCCAGGATGGTCTCGATCTCCTGACCTCGTGATCCGCCCGTCTCGGCCTCCCAAAGTGCTGGGATTACAGGCTTGAGCCACCGCGCCTAGCCCCTCAGGTGGTTTTTTATGAAGAGTAAGTGAGTTAATGAGTAAAGTGCCTGGCAATTTAAAAATATTTTCTAGAATCTGATTTATGTAGTATTTCATCTAAGAGCTTTCTTATGAAACAAACGTGTGTAAAACACACATGGGAAATATGCTAATTTTAATCCATATAGACTTTAAAATGTTCATTTACTCTTAAAAATGAAAAGCAAGTGTTTGTGTGGAATTTTAGTTAACTATAAATTAAGTGAATTTTTACTTTTTGGTTATATTTCTAGTTGGAATAGCAGGTATAATATTGATGCATTTTAGCACACAGAATAGTATAACAAACATTGAATATAGAAAAATCCATCCTTTAATTAGCCAGGCCTGAATAAATTCATGCAGCACTGAGTAGAGTTAGCATTAGGTTGTTTTCCTGATATTTGTACTTTGTAATAAAGTCTTGCTCATTATCTGTATTTTTATTGGAAAAAAAATTGTTAACTTAAGGAATAAGAGAACGAGAGTTTTCAATGGCAATAAGTAATGAGGAAATTAGTTTTGCAATCTTTATGGAAGTGAAGCTATTCTTCTCTTTATTTTAAAATTCTATTGCATTAGCAGAAAAAAACTGTATTTAACGGATAGCTGGTAAATTATTCTAAAACCCTTGAACTATTGAGATTAAAATAACTTCAAAGGTTCCAGAATGGTTGTTTATTTTGGGAAATTAACCTATGGCAACCATTATAAAATCATACATCTATTAATACGTTCATTGTTTAAACTGAAATAAAACATAGTATGTCTTAACTATTAGTTAATAAAGGAACAAATAAAAGGGTTAAATCAATTAAACATTGTAGATATTTTTTATCACTGACAAATCATTGTAAAGAACTAGAGGCTGATCCTACATTTATGTATATTTCCATAACATTTATTTTGGTCTCAGGGCAGGAGCTTCTCCTATTCTTATTCTATTTTGACCTCGTTTGCTAGATTCTTGTTACCAATCTCTACACTCCTCTGAGACTTGTCAATCATATTCTTGTACCTTAATTTTTTTCTAACTATTCTTTTTCTCAAACTTTAAGATAAAACCTGCTCAAGAAATTTGGTCAATTTTCAGAGATATGTTCTTAATTTTGTCAATACCCAAAGCTACCAAGGCACTTCTTCCCTGTCAATCATCTTAATGGACAATGTGCACCCTTTGCCTCTACTTTTCAGCTCCTTCTTTGCTCTTCACCACAGTATGATTGACTGCCACTCATCACTGTCCTGTCACTGCTCTCACAAGTCACCAGAGATCAGCCTATGTCAATTTCGTTGACCTCTTATAATCTGAAACCTGCCAATCGTCCTCTGCTGCATTGGACAAACTTTTTCATATGGTTTCTCTAATGAGACTCTAGTATCCTATGCCTACCTTACCTTTCTCAACAATTTTAGTATCTGTTATTGCCCCTACTGACCCTAAAATGTTATCATCCCTTAGGAATTTACCTGCCTGTCTTAGAGGAAACATAAGCTTTATTTAACCAAACTAAACTCACTTCCTTTTCTTGCCTTATTTGTTTCTCTTCATTTTTCTGTATCCCGCTGTGACTTCATCACCTGCATGATTGTTTAAGCCAGGCATCTTTAATTCATCTTTGTATACTTACTTCTAGTTGGTCTTGAAGTTTCGGCATTACTTCTCTTCATTCTTTGCATCTTCATCAATAGCAGCCTTCCACAGTATGCTATCTATGTAGGCAATAGTTACAATTCAGAAGTCTTTCTATGATCCTTCTAAGGAATCTCCAAATCTTTGGCTGTTTCTCTGATTCATTTATTTTTGTTTGATTCCTGAATTTGCCTTCTAAAGGACCTTCAGGATCAATAATCAAGTTTTCTCTTGCTTCTCTAGGCATCAACATCTCCAGGAAGTAAACATCAGCATCCCTTCACCCTTTGCTGGGGATCTCTAGGCCTACCCTCTGCCAGAATCAGACTGAAGATCTCTGCCTGCAAAGCCAGTGAGAAGGTGGACTATTGTTTAAGCCCACACCTGATTCCCCCAAAGATATTGTTTCTCTGAAAGCAAAGTTCACTCATTTTCATTGAACAAAAAATTTGAACTAGTGAAAAATTTTCTCTATCTTTACAAATGATTATATATATCTAAATCTGTAAAGTTGCTAAAGGCATGTCATTTAGACTCTAAAATAAAAATGCTCAAGTCACTTGTTTATGCACAGAACATCCTTTGCTTGAAAAGAATTAAGTCAATATATTAATTTTTTGTACAGTGACAGTGGGGTGATCTGTACTATGTTTTGTTGAGAAAGGAAAAAATATGATATTTTCTACCTGGAAATCTTATTTTTGTTAGCTCTCCACTTCTTTTTTTATCATTGCAAGTTAGTTGTTAGCTTGTGCTATCCTCTGACCATTTTAATGCACGTAAATAATTACTCAACAGAGATCATACAGAGGAAAAATTGCAAAGGCTCTTTTGAAACCATATATTATAAATTACAGTAGTTGCTGCTAAACAAGCATAAAACTTTTTTTTTTAGGATAATGCAGAGCATGTTCACATGTTACCTCCAGGTCTGACTCCTATCTAATTATCATCTTTATGAAAATATCTCAGTTACTAATACAAATATTGGGAAGCAATAGAGCAATTTTTATTATTACGAGGGGACAGAGACTACCTTAACTTTTATCTCTACCTTGTAAAAACTATTTTAAAAGACTTATTCTCAACATTGAGAATTTAGAACTTAAAGAATTTCATTTATAGTTGTCTATGTTTCAAGGACTGAATTGGAGGTCATTATGTTAAGTGAAATAAGCCAGACACAGAAAGACAAATTTTATATGTTCTCTTATTTGTGGGTTCTAGGGACCAGTTTTAAAATGCATTAAACACATTTTCTGCATTAAAATGCTTACTAACCATGTCATAAATTTAATTTCTACACAGGGCCTATTTGATTTTTAGTTACTCTCTGGAAATTTATAATTACATATTTATAATTTATAATTAAAGATAGACTATAAAGTTTTAAAATACATTCATTCAGCTAGTAAACCTTTTAACTTAGAAAGATTGATTCATGGAAGAAAGAGGTTTCTCCAGGCCCCTATTTCCCCCAGGTGATCCTCAAGTGTGCAGCAACAGTTAAAGTATTGAATACATTATCTCTTATCCATTTATTTATTTTTGCCGGTATTGGAGAATTGAGTTGTTCAAGAGAATTCAATTCTCTTATATTAAGCCAGTGAATGTCTGTCATAATATAAACATGTACTTTGTTTCACTTATTGGGTTCATATTTTTTAATTTAAAAGATTTATTTAAAATCAGTATATATATATATATATATATATATATATATATATACCTATATACAAAACATATATTAAATTCCAGGGGCTACGCTAAACACTGGAGACACAATATTGCAATGGACAGACAAATTTCCTGCCCTCACAGAGTCTAATAGTAATAATATAAGGTTAATCATAGGGAGTGTCCTTTCAGCTCTTTGAAGGCAGTAATAGCTAAGCAAATGAAAGTATCAGAGACAGATGAAATGGAAGAAAATATGCAAAAGTCCAGAGAAAAGAAAGTATGGTGAACTAATAATAGTTCATTGTAGCTGAATATGTGAGTTGGGGACCAGAGAAGCAAAGAGAGGTAGGTCTTGATGGATTTCAGACTATATTTTTATGAAAATAAGGACCAACTTAAAGGAGAATATCACTAAGAAGAGGACATAATCATATTTACATTTTAGAAACAAACTTATTTCAGTGGAAAATTTAGTTGAGTCCAAAAAAGAAGGAGAATAACCAATTATGATTGATTGTGGTACAGCCAAAAAATGATGGAAAATAATACCAGAGCAGTGGTAATGGGATGCAAGGAAAGTGGAAGATACTTGGGAGGACAATCAATAGGACAGTCTGAGGATATATGGGGCTATGGGAATGGAAGGCAGATTGTGTACTGCACAGCTGGAGAGACTGTCCTTGCATAGCCACAAGCAAGCCACGGAGTGGGCCCTCAAAGATGATACTGTGGTTTCTGGTTTGAGTTACTGGGTAGATTGTCATCCTGCTCACTGAGTTAGGGGGAACAGGAACAGATATGGTACAAAGTGGGAAGAAGATAATGTGTCCAGTTTCGAACATACTCATTTCAAGCTATCTATGGGATATTAAAGGTAGTGGGATGGATATACGAGTCTGGAGCTCATATAATTTTTCTTGGCATTAGCTTTGGGTTTGGCAATTTCCACATGTAGATAATAATGAAAGATATAAGAATATATGGGCATTTTCTGGGATACTTTATAGAGTGAGAAAAGTGGAGGGCCAGGACACCCAATTTAAGAGATGGAAAGGAATACTAAGAAAAGATCCTGCTACTTAGGTGGGGGAAGCTCCATGTAGGGTGATGTCATGCAATAAAGGGGTAAAGAGTTTTTTGGTTTTGTTTTGTTTTTTTTAAAGGAAGGAGTAGATAATTGTGTCAACTACTGCAAAGAGGTCAACTACAGTAAAAATTAAAACTTAATCATGGCATTTTGCAATGAGATAATTATTAATGAGTCTGGTAATGGCTCAATTTCTTGTGGAAACTGCTGAGGTTGGGAGCCGGAATGTGATGGGTTGAGGAAAGAATCAGAGGTGAAAAATAGACACATGGAGTGTAGAATATGCTTTGGAGCATTTGGCGTATAAAGTAGAAGGGAGTGAGAATGACAATATGTTAGAGGAACATGAATTCAGAAAGGATTTTGTTTTAAAAAGGGTGGGACTTGAACGTGTTCACATGTTGATGGGAAAGATTATGCTGAGATGGAAGGATCAAAGGTGATTCATTTCCAAAGAGAGAAAAAAAGGGTTTTAGAGAACTGGTGGAAAGATCCTTTTGAGGTTAGAGATCATAAAATTATAATGGCACTAAGCCAGTGAATCTTACACCTTCGTGACAGCCTGAATGTAAACTTCAAAAGCAACTATCATAAACATAACTTGAAATCAAGTCTTACTATATTGTTTTAAAATTATCTAATTATGTCTCCGTTTCTACAAGAGAGAGGATTGTGAGTCTTAAGTACTGCAGTACTCTCACAGCCAAGGCAGCATCCCAAGTTCATAGTAAGCACCTATAAAATTTTTATTGAAACAATTAAAAGTTGTTATTTTCATTCTCTTGCTTTCCAGACTCATTAAGTACTTTTTTTCTTGGTTAAATATTCAAAATTTCTCCAACTTCTCCAGATACAATTTTGTTCTGAGTCTCTTCCTGTCCCTACTAATACTCTGCTGCAAAAGCTTGGTTTTGTTTGTGTCTTTAACATGCAGTGTCCACACATGAAGCTACACTTCAGCTATAGCTGAGAAGAAAGAGTCTAAGGTGAAAGTTACAGAAATCTCTTTTTGTAAATGAAGAAAAAAATAGCAGTCTTCAGAGATCATGATTATAGTTCAAGTATGTTACTCTCAGGCACAAAGACAGTTACCAATTTCTTCCACTGAAATGATATGATGGTGAGCTCTTGCCCATGGAGAGATGAACAACCATCTTAATAAATGCTTAGTCTACACGTATGTCTTTTTCTAAAGTTTGGGAAGCATTTCCACTTCTTCTCCAGCCCCTGTTTGTTGACATTTGCTTATAGAAAGAAAATAATTCTAATATTAGAATAACAAAAACAGAAAAAGACAGCCCTACCAACATCTTGATTTTAGTTTGCTGAGAGCCATGCCAGACTGCTGACATTAAGAACTGCAAGATAATAACGTTGTGTTGTTTTAGCCTCCTGGTTTGTAGTAATTTATTATAGCAGCACTAGGAAATGAATAAAGGGAGCCAGAGGTTGAAGTTCTAAACTGGGACAGAATTAAGGATAAAGTACCAAAACTCCTTAATAGAGATGATCATTCCACACTGCCCAGCAAATTAAATGGGTAAACTAAAACAGCTACTTCAACATTAACCTTTGCAGATCCACTTTTCCCCTATTGAATTATTGACTTGACATTACAGCTCATAGTAAATGATCAGCACATAAATTGTCAGCAGGTTCATGTATAGTTAGAAGTGAAAACACAAGCTCAGGAAAAATGGCAGCAGACCTGCGTACAAACTACAGGTCACTACAGAGCAATATAGTTAAATTTAGCTGCCCCACAAAATGTTGCAACTTGTGTGTCAATTTGTTAAGGACATTTTCTTTACTGATAACATAAGGATGGTAATATTTATTTAGCAGTTACACTGCACCACAAACTGTAGTGAAGAATTTTTCATGTTTTATTTAGTTTTACAACATTAATACATAAGAGATATTATTTCCATCTTACAGATTAAATTTAAGTAAACTGATCCCTGTCAGTGGTTGGAATATCTGGCCCTGCGGTCCATGTTACTTAATGAAAGCTGTAGAAAGCTAGTTTGTCAGCATTGAGTTTCTTCTCCTAATCTTTAAAATAATTGGGTAGACTCTACTACTGCTTTTGCATATCTGTACTTCTGCATAAAAATCACTGAAACTTGATTTTCGCTCTGCTTTCCTTTGCAGAACATGACCTATTCTAGGAGAAAGTGTCCTTTTTGAAGTTTTTGCTGTGGACATTGAATTAAAAGGGAAGACACAGAACAAAATGGTACTCTGTGTCCTAGATTCTATCAAAAGAGACTACCTTCAAGAGTTTAAAGTTTGGCAGCAAACTCTGCTTTAGGCCTTGCTATGGCATGTGAGAATTTATCTATATGGCATATATTTTTTAATTAACATATAAAATAATTTGTTAGACTTCACTTGCACTCAAGTCCACAGGTACATAGATAGGTCATAGTTTTATACATTTGTTATGGTGGGGTAGACATCAAATATTAGACCATTGGCAAACCACTCAACTTAATTTTTGACTGACCAATTTAAAGTTAGGTGAAAAGAATAGGCTTCCTGGTGAGTCAAACTGTGCTGAATGTTTTAGTCTTTACTGAAGATGTAAAGGTGATGAAATTGAAAAGACTAAAGACCTGAACTCTTGATGTGTCCTTGCTGTTGCTTTATAGTGAAGGCACACATCTATCTGGCATAGCTAGAAAATATACATGTCATGACCTAGTTGAAAAATTAAAATTACTGTTTTGTTTTAACTGCTTGTCAAAATAATTAGATTTGAGAAAATCGGTACTTGGGCATTTCTCTAATATTACTCCATAATTTTGTCAAAACCTGGTACCTAAAGCTCTTCTCTGAAACTAAGAGGAATAGTTGAGTTGTCCTCCCCGAGAGCAGTCTACTTGTCACTCTAATTTCTGAATACATCTTCCTCATTGCCTACCACAGCTCTAACTTCATGAGTATATTCTACACCTTTATTTTGTTTGAAAATGTCTCTTCCCAATGCTTATTTGTGATAGAGAGCTATCCATATGAATTTTGGTCAATTAAGTTTGATTACTAATTAAACCAGGGGAGAAAATAATACAAAAAGGAAGAGACATCAATTATTGCTAAAGCTGATAAAGCCATTACGAAAAATGTGAAGAAAAGTGATTAGAGTTAGAAGGAAATTTGAGAACATAAACAATCGTTCCCACTGTGCCCTCTCCAGCCCCAGTTTTGTTTTTAACACAGACACAAAGGACCATGTTATGATTAGTAAAAAGGGTATTTTTACTAGATATTAATCTCAAAGATTAGAAACATTGACAAAACCCCAGCTTTCTGAGATGTATATGAGGATTTTGTGGTGGATGGAATTCTAAAATAACCCCTAGGATGGTATCCACCTGCAGTATGTGCATCTTCTTCCACTTATGCAATGAAATGAACCTAGGTGCTCACGTGAAGTGATTTTTCAGATGTAATTAGGTCTCAAAATATTAAGATGTTCTTAAGACAGGGAGATTTTAATTAGTGGTTGTAATAACGCCAGCCCTTAAAAGGGAGTGGGCTCTTTCTGGAAAGAAATTGGACGCATGAGAATGATTTGATGCAAGGGAGATTCTCTGTGGTTGGCTCTGAGAGTGGAGGGGCCTACATGGCAGGGAATGACCCAGGACCCTAGAGCAACCGCTAGACTACAGCCAGCAAGAAGGTGGGGAGCTCAGTCCTGCAACCACTAGGAAATGGATTTTGCCAACATTCTGAGTGAGCTAGGAAGAGGATTATTCTCAAGAGCCTCCAGATAAAATCACAGTCTGTCTGATGCCTTCAGTGTGAACTTCTAAGTGGTGAGTCCAGCTAAGCTGCTCTTGGACTTCTGACTCACGGAAATGGGAACAATAAATGAGTATTGCTTTAAGCCACCAAGTTAGTTGTGATTTGTTACACAGCAACAGAAACTGAATACAGATTTTTTAAGAAACAGAAAAATCCCAACCTGTATTGCTTATTGTGATCATTTTCTAAAGTTGACTATATACTATAGAACGTAGAGCAGGCTATTTTACATCCAAAACTTATATCTTAGTTTTAATTCACATGATCATTGCTAACTGCTTAGGAATTTGGTAAATGAATTATTCACAGCACTTAGTATATTTGTTTTTTAGTCCCAAGGATCCTAATCACTTTAGTTCATTTGCATATGGCAGTGAGTCCACCTCCTTGCTTTTTTTTTTTTTTTTTTTTGCTTGTCTCTTAAAAACATTTTTCCTGAAGAACGGTAATTAGACTTGAATGGGAATGCATGTGGTAGACAAAGGCAGTGTAGTTTTCTGAAGTAAACAAAGTAGAAATGAAGCTTTAGGTGGTTATTTACATCATAAGTTGTTACTTGCAGCATGAGGTTATTTGTACTATATGCCTTTTACATTTACTATTGTGCTTCTGGCAGGATAGCTTACATATGCAAGCTCTCTTCATTATATTACAATTGAATATTTCTAATCCAAAAAAGAGTATTAATAGCAGATTCTAAAAACCTGTATGGGAACCTTGAAAAGACATCTCTTCATGTCTCAGGAAAAGAGTTACAGTCTATGTCAAGAGTCTCCCATTTGTTCACTTTGGAAAGCTGCAAAGAAATCACAATGGAGGGGCTTGGAGCCTGGGTGCTCTGGGCTCCTGTGGATTCTTCTCTTCCACAGGGTTTCTTTCTTCACAGTTCTACCGTGTGACTGTGCCTAGAAGTGTTTCCTGGTAAGGGGATGCCTCTAAGGAAGGAGTCCTGGAGCAGAATGCAGGCTGGATCAGTTTAGTGGGGAAACACCCCATATCCTAAAGAAGAGGGGCTAAACAAAGTCATACATTGTCTAACTCAGCTCAATAAAATTGAAGTACAATGTTTGGCGCATAGTAGGTGTTCAGTAAGAGTTCAACGATTGCTCAATCAAGGACTCCCAAAAACACCTCTTCCCAGGTTAGGTGATTTTTTAGCAGGACTCATAGGACTAAACATATAGTTTTACTCGTGGCTACAATTTATTTCAGTGAAACTATGCAGAGCAAAAACTGCAAAGGGAAAAGGATATGGGGTGTAATCTGAAGAATACCCAACCCAAGTCTTCAGAATCCTTTCCAGGTGGAATCACACAGGACATGCTTAATTACCCCAGGAATTAATTGTAATGTGTAAAATGCCATCTTCCAGGGAAGCTCATTAGAAACTCAGTTCCCAGGGTTTTTTTGAGAGGTTTGTCATATAAGCAATCTTTGCCTAGCATTCTTGACTTCCATAAAGAAAGTAGATGGTTAGCATAAATCATATTGTTTGCTCAATCAATTTATGCACAGTGAGATACTTTTATCAGTTAGGGTTGTGAGAATCTTCCACAAATCTAAGTTCCCAGATGCCAGTTGAGGGTCAACCTTGCAAGCAGGTGTCTCTCCTCAGTCCTGCTCTATTAACTCTCTTTATTTCACAGTGGCAAAGTAGAGAGATAGAGTCAAAGACCTCTCCAGGGTCTACTTGGTCACGTAGTTTTGGCTTTTACCTGGAGTAATATAGAAGGCCACTGGAGGGTTTTGAGTAAAGAAATGACATGATCAAACTTTGTTAAAAAGATTACTCTGGCTGCTGTGCTGGGGATATATTGTAAGGGGCAATGGTGGAAGATGAGACCAGTTCAGAAGCTAAAGTACTGAAATGATGATGACACGGATCAAAGTGAGAATTTGGACATGATGAGACGTAGTCCAATTCTAGATATATTTTGAAGATAAGGCCAAAATTTGCTGATGGATTGAATATAAGGTACAATACAAAAAGAGTCAGGAATTATGCCATGATTTTTGGTGTGTACAACTGGAAGAATAAAATTGTCATTTACATAATGGAGATGAGCACCAGTGCGGCATATCTTGGATGGATATTTGGGAGTTTAGCTTTGAATAGTGTAAGATGCTTTTTAGATATGTACAGGTAACAAGTAGGCAGCTGGAATAAAAGCATGGGATTCAGGGAAAATTTCTAGCAAGAGGTATACGTTTGGGAGTTACGAGCCTATAGAAAATATTTAGTCATGAAATTAGATGAGATCACCAAGTAAGCAAGTGTAGATGCAAGAAAGAACTGATGTGGTTTAAATCTGTGTTCCTGCCCAAATCTCATGTTAAATTGTAATTCTTAATGTTGGAGATGGGGCCTGGTGGGGGGTGATTAGATCACAGGGGTGGATTTCTCAGGAATGTTTAACATCATCCCCGCTTGGTATTATCCTCACAATACTGAATGAGTTCTCATGAGATCTGATTATGTAAAAGTATGTAACACCTCCCCTCTGGCTCTCTTGTTCCTCCTCTGGCCATGTGATGTGTCTGCTCCCCCCTTTGCCTTCTGCTATAATTGTAAATTTTCTGAGGCCTCCCCAGAAGCCAGGTAGATGCCACCACCATGCTTCCTGTACAGCCTGCAGAACTGTAAGCCAATTAAGCTTCTTTCTTGATTAATTACCCAGTCCTAGGTATTTATTTGTGGCAGTATGAGAAGGGACTAATGCAAGTACCAAGAATCCAACCTTGGACATCTTTGTTTAGAAGCCAGAGAGACTGACAGTGGAGATTGAAAAGGAAATGCCTGTGAAGGAGGAGGTCAACCAAGAGATGGTGGTTTTGGAAGACAAGTGAAATAAACGTTTTTAGGAGGAAGAAATGCTCAACCCTATCAAATGCTGAGAAGTCAAGTGAACAAAAATAGAATAACCATTAGATTTTTTCAAACTAGAGGTAACCTGAGAGGAGATGATCTTGAGAGGGGGCAGCTTTGCTGGGTGTCTGTCAGTTTTATGTAGTTACTAGGAACAGAGGCTCACTCTAGCTGATTAAGTAAAAGCACCAAGTACAAAAACAGCTCCAGGAACTAGATTCCACATGAGCCTCAGAGAATTCTATCTTCCTTATGGCTTTTGGCTTTGGATTGCCACAGCTCATTCGGTACAGAATCTACAACTGGACATCATGGGATGCAATCTTTGGACCTGTGCTTTTATTGCTAACTTCCTCACTATCCTGGTTTTCAATTCTGGATTTCTTAAAAAAACAAAACAAAACAAAACAAAACAAAAACCCACTATTTTTTCACTCAATTGTTCATACCACCCTAAATGGATCTTAAGATATAAGTCACTACCAGCCTATTGAGTGGCTTATTTTGGATTAGGTTTCCATCCCTGTGTGCTCATCTATAATTTATTGGGGGTGATGAGAATTGGAATCATATGGTAGAAAATATGGACATAGGCAAATGACATGCTTTACATCTATTGAGAAAAGGAAAATCCAGGAGTATTTGTGAACTTCATCATTCTGCTAATATTTCATCTGCTTGTGGATGGTGCTGTTGGATGGAATAACTTTACTCTTAATTCTTGTCCTGCCACCACTATGACTCTGGAATTATAGGGTTACTATTTATTTGTTAATGAACACTATTTGGCCCCATCCATCTAATCCTAAATTGTCTCTGGTTGCACATTTTTGTGTCATATATATTTGCTCAGATGTAGTTGCAGCAGATCATGGAGGATGATGTCTCTCTCTAGATTAATGGAGAGTATGGTTTCTCTACTGCCATTTGACCCACTTAATACAGGAGGGGAATGAATTCCACCCTGCAAATATGTACATATATTTAGAGTGTTTCTTTATTCTTGCTCGTATTGTACCAAATTGGCCAAATTACTTTTTAGTCAAGTTTTTATTGTGTTTATCTTCTGAATTTAAGGACTATCTTAAAGGAAGAAAAAAATGCATACCACTTTATGAGAAAAAAGCAGATGTCTATTTTTTTAAAATTCCATATGAACACAGAAATATACATGGACAATTGGTTGGGATAACTTTTAAATAAACATGTAATTCAGTTAGTGATTGGAAGAGACAGACTAACATTAGACATTTATATCTAATGTTAAATCACAATAAAATTTTTATGCTTTAGAAGCTGTTTAGAAACTATTTTTATTAGTTACATTTATTAATGTTAGCTTTGATTATCTAGACCACTTCTCGTACCTTCATTATTGGATTTTAACTTATTATGTTGTAAGTCTTCTAAATTGTAACCTTTAATTATCACTGGAACATTGAATTCTTGAAGCCTCTGGGCTACCAGTGACCTTTACATTTAAAAGAGAAATTTCTTTACCTTCTAAGAAGAAGGTGATAGAGAATAATATTAAACCACCAGAGAGAAACATCAATTTGATGTTCGTATATCATTGCTATTTTATACAATTGGTTGCTACTTATTTAACCTAGTAATGTTCAAAGAAAGGGAAGGCCTTCAACACAGATATTGTCTAACACTATCTTTTAAAAAAAAATCCTCAAGCTGAAAGATTCTTTATTTTTAAGAAAGAGATACAAATATTTTAAGCATGAACACTGGATGTTTTGGTTAGAATAGATCTTTGTATGTTGTCTAAACAAAGAAGTAAGAGGAATAATTATCTGGTAAATTGGAAAAGATATGCAGTCTATGTGAATTACCCAAATTATCAAATGAATGTGACCGTTTCCATTTAAGGATTGATCACACAATTTTGCATTTTTTCAATAGACTAAGTTCTGGACTGGAGGAAGATATCACCTATCCAAACAATTACAAAGGGTACAGACAAGGTACCTTTGTAGTATTATAGAACCCAGAAATTGTGGTGTGGAAAAGGATTTTGGAGAGCGTCTACTTATTCAACCTTCTTATTTCATCAGGTGAAGAAATGCATCCCACCCAGACAAGTTCTGTGGAGTCCCTATCTTATAAATTAAGTTGCAGAGGAAGATCCCAAACTTAATTGATCTTTTGATTCTCAATCCAGTGCTCTGTTTACTATAGAGAGAGGCTCTTGCTAAGATTTGAAAAGAAAGCTTCAGGTTGAATTTTTAAAAGCTGTATTTTCTACCATAGGAAGTAATCATTTGCTTCCCAGTAAATGCATGCAGATACAGAATGATTAAAAATGATAAAAATAAAGGTAAACACAACTCTAAATTTAAAATGCTTATGAGACAGTGAAAATTTAACATTAACATTAATTTGTTGATATTATGGAATTCATATAGATGTACTTTAAGTATAATAATGGAATTGTGGCGTTAACAAGAATCCAAGAATATACTGAAATATTCACAGAGGAAATAAAAAATAAATATATACATTCTAAAGGTGCTCAAGACAAAGTCTGGCAGGAGACAAGCATACTGCTTGACTGAGGAGTTGGCAGTGAAGAGTTGTGTGACCGCCGTGTAGTCAGAGCCTCAAGGGAAGCCACTACCTTGAGGGGCTCAGCAAGACACCAGGTCTGGTTCTGAGTTTTCCTTGTTCAGAGAGTTATTTTTATTTATCAGACTCTGGGGAATTGATTGAAACTATCCAAGCTTACCAGTTTATTAATTCATAGTGGGGAACTTCATTTCCTATGGTAGGAATAATTATATCTGCTACTCAGGACATTACCTTTGAAATATCAAATTACCTGGGAAACTGAATGGGAAATCAAAGTTTCCTAACAAGCATGACACCAGAGCCAAAGGAGCTGAATAGATTGTGGGATGTTTCATTCATAAGTAGAACTGCCTGGAGACTTGCTTTGCTCACTCTATATCTTTCTTTTCTAAAAAAGGACTTATTTTGTAAGGGCACTTTCTCCTTAAGAGGCCCATGAAAATGATTTTTCTCCAACTTCTTCTTGATCATCAAGAATGTTATGACTAGCCAGGCACGGTGGCTTATGCCTGTAATCCCAGCACTTTGGGAGCCCAATGGCAGGGGGATTGCTTGAGTTCTGGAGTTCAAAACCAGTCTGGGCAACATAGTGAGACCCCCATCTCTACAAAAAAATTTATTAATTAGCCAGACGTGATGCTGTGCCCGTCTTTCCAGTTATTTGTGAGGCTGGGGTGGAAAGATTGCTCAAGACCTGGAGGTTGAGGCTGAAGTAAGCCATGATCACACCAGCCTGAGTGGCAGAGTGAGACCCTGTCTCAAGAGAAAAGAAAGAAAAGAAAAGAGAATGTCACATGTTAGACAAGCTTCGTGCAAAAATTTCAAGGTTACATTAGACTGGTCTTCCATAACGTAATCCTTAGTCATGTAAATTGGATTTTGTGGATTCCTTTGTAAAACTATCTTTCTTATCCTGGTCTCTCCAATGTCTGACATGCAGGAAATCAGATGTCAGCAAACAGGGGCCATGCTAAATCTAGGCAGAGACTGCTTTGTACTGCCTGCAAACTAAAAATGGCTTTTATATTTTGAAATGTTTGAAAATAATCCAAAAAAAAGGATATTACATAACAAGTACAAATGATGTGAAATTCAAATTTCAGTGTCCATAAATAAAGTTTTATTGGAATGTGTTTAGCACAGTTATTTATGACAGAGTTGAGGAGTTGCAGCAGAGACTACATGGTTTTTGCAGTCTAAATATTTACTATCTGGTCCTTTACAGAAAAGGTTTGCTGACCTTGAAGTAGACAATTAATATTTCTTTAATACATTAAAACCTCTTTGTGAGTGGCTATTCTCAGTAGATGTTGGTTTACAATTTCTAATTATAGAGGATGGATGTTATATTCCCAATATCTGAAAGATGGTATTATGTACTTTACTCACTCATTCACTTAATCACTTAATAGTCATCAAATTCTTACTTCATACAATTATGGCTTATTGTCTCAACTAGATAAATTAAAATGGTCAAATTTAGGTCTAAACTTTAGAGGCAATGACATAAAGGAAAATCTTGCTTTTTGCAAATAATTTTGAATGAGACTTTGAAAGGCAGCATAAGGCAGGATAGACCACAGGTTTGATGCATTTGTTTTAAGTCTTAGCTGATTGGCTGTTTACAGTTCCTAAATTCATGAATAAGTTTATATAGACCAGCTGTGCTAACAATGCCTACTCATTTATATTTAATTAGTAAGATTAGTGATAAGGTTAAGAGGAAATTGGAAAGAGAGGTATGTCTGAATCTCTGGCAAACCACAATTACATGACTGATCAGCCAAGTCCCTAATCCTCTGACAGAGCCCCATCAACAATGAAAATCAGTTGAGGTAATACCTGTTTAGCGCTCCTGAAAGTAACTGGAGTAGTTTCTCAATGCATTTGGTTTCTTGCATTGAAAAGAAACTTTTAATTATTATACCTGTTCTCTGTCCTTTTATCTAGAAGATCAAATGTACTTGAATACATTTTCTTTAGGGAAGTATTCTAATCTTGCATTTATTTTCAATTATCAGAACTCCCAGTGATATGGTTTGGATTTGATCGTTGGAGGAAGGGCCTGGTGAGAGGTGATTGGATCAAGGGGGAGATTTCCCCCTTTCTGTTCTCGTTATATGAGTGAGTTCTCACAAGATCTAGTTGTTTAAAAGTGTGTAGCACTTCCTCCTTCTCTCTCTTCCTCCTTCTCCAGCAATGTAAGACGTGGCCGCTTCCCCTTTGCCTTCCACCATGACTGTAACTTTCTTAATTCCTCTCTAGCCATGTTTCCTGTACAGCTTGTGAGTTAATTAAACCTCTTTTCTTTACAAATTACCCAGTCTCAGGTACTTCTTTATAGCAATGTGAGAACAGGCTAATACACCCAGTTACCAAATCTGTACTTCCTAGATTTGTAGTCTTTAAAAACACATGTTTTAACCAAACAAAGTGACTCATACCCATAATTCCAGCAACTCAGGAGGCTGAGGCAGGAGGATAGCTTGATCCCAAGAATTTGAGACTACCTTGGAATACATAGCAAGACAATTTCTCTAAAAATATATTAAAAACTTAGCCAGACCTGGTGGTGCACACTTTTAGTCCCAGCTACTCAGGAGGCAGAGGTGGGAACATTGCTTGGGCCCGGGAGGTTGAGGCTGCAGTGAGCTATGATGGTGCCATTATACTTCAGCCTGGGCAACAAAGCAAGATCTCAGGTCAAATAAATAAATACATAAATACAAATACTTGTTTTTCACACTGAAGATTGAAAGGCTGACTTTATGTCTGGGACCCACACTTTAACCCCATCCAGTCCTTAGAGCAGCTCCAACTGGACTATTTTTTTTCTTTCTCAAACCAGGTCATAGTTTCTTTTGTTTGTTTGTTTTTTGTTTGTTTGTTTGTTTGTTTTTTGCTCAAGACTTTGCGATGGTTTCCCATTACATTTGTAATAAAATATAAACGTCCAACCTTGGCCTACAAGTGGCAGCATGACCTGACCCTGCCTGTGTACCAGTCTCATGCTCTCTCTTCAATCCCATGTCAGTCGCTCTGGTCTTTTGAACATGGCAAGCCCTTTCCAGACACAGGGCTATGGTGCTCACTGCTCCCTCTGCTTGAAGTACTTTTTCATTATTCTTCTCATTGCTTTTGCTTATAATTTAGGATGGAACTTAAATGCCATCTCTTCATGGAATGATTGCCTTTTCTTCACCCCTACCTAAGGTAAGATGGCAGGGTTTTCTTTCTTCAATTGTCAAAGAAAAAATGCCCTGGACAAATATACTAAACAAGGAAGACTTAATTAAACTATTGCAATAGAGGAAACAGAGTGAACTCAACACCACTGAAACAAAAATCCAGAGAGTGTTTAAGCACCGAGGTGAGCTAGTGGAAAAGTCCTGTAGAATATTGAGGGGGAGGTTTTCAATGTGATTAGATCATCTGTGTTTACTAATCGGTTAAGTTAGACTCCTACTTTCCCGTAAAGACTGGGAGATAGGGGCCCTACCATCCTTGATGATTACATTTCAAAGCTTTGCCCCAGGTCCTTCAGAAAGGCATTCCTGGGTGGTAAACTGTCAAAGGGCTGGGGGAAGATTGCGTCTCAAAGGAGTAGGGAAAGCAATTACAATGGCAAGTTTTCTCAAGTAAATGCTCTAAGGAAAGGGAGGGAGGGGACCTATAATCAGGCAGAAACCCATGTAAAGTTCAGGCAAACCGAGGAAAAATTTAAGGTGATATTGGCCACCATTATGCTCCATCACAGCATTCCAGTTACTTCCTTCATAACATTTATAAAAGTAGTTATTACTTAATTTGTTAAACTATGCATTCTGTCTGCTCCACTAGAATATAAGCGACATGAGAGAAGGAACTGTGACTGCCTTATTCTTTGTTATACCTTCAGTCCTTATGACGGTGCCTAGAACACAGCATATAACTGAAGGAATGTTAACTGAACGAATATATGATTGGGTGTGAACACAGAGGTAAGTGGGTCTTTGAGAGATATTCCAAGCATACTGATGATATTAACAACTGGGTCAGTGACTCTATTTTTTACTCTGTAAATGCCTATGGACATACATAGTATAAAAATACTGAACTTGTGAATTAGCGACTACTAATTGTAAGTGCTTTAAATGAAAACCAATGTATGAGTATTAAACCATATTCAATGGGAAGGGTAACATGATGGTGTATTTAATTAGTTCATATTATTCTTTTGTGTGTGCTATATATTCGTCCATGGCAGAATTGCTGCTAAAGTGAGACCTTGTACATTTGTTTTTGTATTCATGGTAAACATGTGCCCATTCCAAGACTCAGAGAATATTAACATAATCAAATACAGTTAAGAAAGTTTCACTCTACAGAGACATAATATCAGAATAAGACCCGTAAAAAACTTGGGCACCCTACAGATTCATGAAATTACCAAGGCATGGGTGTGACTTTCATAATTAAACTAACTAAATTACAACATCCAAGTTGTAATATATTCATTTTATGCAAATGCATCAGTAAAGAGCAAAATGCTACAGTACTGGAAAATCATGTTTTTCATGAAAAACAAGGATGACTCATTAGGCATGCATCCCACAAGGTCTGTTCTGTATTCAGAGAGCCAAGAAAATATAGATCACATCTCATTTCTGAAAAATTTATTTTATTAGAAACACTGGCTCCAGATGACTGACTCTTGAAAGCTGAGATAATCAATCAGAACATGATGACATCTTTTGCTTAAGGTTAATTGTACTCTCAATTGTCCTTAAAAGATCATGATTTTATGGTAATGAGGGAAAGCTAATGTTCAAAAATTCAGATCACTTACAGTGAAGTTTTTAACAAGAAGTATGATGCCAGTAAAGAATGAGATGTCCTTTTAAATTAAATAATTTACATGCATCATATTTTGTTTCCTTAAACACATAGTGTGTTTGATTGGAAAGTGGACCACAACTTTTAAGATCTCAAAATCCTTAATGTTAAAAAATTGACAGTTTACAGAATTTTTTAGGTATATTCAATTATATTTTGACCTGTAAAGATTTTTTTCCTTTGATTATCTAAACACATGCAAATGCCTGGCTATTCTAGACTATTTGTTTGTTTATTTATTTATCTTTAAGCATACTTGCCAATGGTCTCACCATCTCCCTTAATTTCGAGAACCATCTGGAAATACATTTTTTGCTTGTGTTCTTAGAAGAATCACAAACCCACTGTCAACAAGATAGATCAAAATATGAAGGATAGGAATCCTGGCACTAGGGAGTAAGGCTATTTTTTCTGCTGGGTCTCCTTAGGACATGATATGAAGGAGTTAAACCGAATTAATGAGATATCTGGGAAGTTAAGCAGCAGATACTATGTGGAAATCAAGGCAGGTAACTGGCATGGAAAAAGTCAAATGGAGGTTGGTTACAGAAGACCAGGGATGGAGGCAGGAAATTTTACCTTATTGGTCCAGATTATTGTCCTCATTCAGCAAATGTGCAGTAAGCACGCTGAAAGATACTGAATTCTTTTCATATATTCTATAATTGGGTAATTGTTATAAATTCGATTACATCTTATGTTGCTGACCCCAAATGTTCCATGCAGGCTAAATTTCCTTCCTGCTCCAAATCAGCCTATGTAACTGTTTGCTTGACATCTGCGCTTGGATGGCTCACATGTTTGTCAAATTACTATAATGGAACTCTTGACTTCTTTCTACTCTACCCTCCCCAACCTGTACCCATCTGTTCTTTCTACTACCATAAAAATGCCTTCCCATCTCTATGTTCTAAATAGTTTCTCAGCCTGAGACTCATCTTGGATTCCTTACTCTTTCTGTCAATGCTTATATTCAGGCCTTCAGGACACGCTGTGAAGCTAATGGCTAAAATATATCTTGGATTTGCCTTTTTCTCTCCATCTCTGTCATTTACCTCTTGGTTCAAGAATTTAACGTTTGTCTTTAGGATATTTAAAAAACCCTCCTAAATCTGCCTCCCATACAAACTTATTCCTCATACAAAAGTGCTTTTCTCAAAATCCAAACTGGATAATGTAACTTTCATGCCTATAATACTGCAATGGTCTTCCATTGTTCTTGGAATAAAATCCAAATTTCTTACCATAACTTCCAAGACTGTCTACCTCCCCACCCTATCCCATGCCCCGCTCTCTTCAGTCCCTGTGTCCACATTCACTGGCATTTAATTACATAAGCACATCAAGTTTTATCTTGTTCAGAGCCTTTGCACATGCTCTTTCTTCTGCTTAGATGCCCCCCTGCCACCTACATGCACACACCATTTGCACAGACAGTTCTTTCTCTTTCTTCAAATCTCAGTTTAAATTATTCCCTGTCAGAGAGACTTGCCTTGATTATACTACCTAAAGAAGTTGCTCCTCTGCTCTGCTCCTTTGTTATTCCTCATTTCCTCATTTCTATCTCTCTCTCTCTCCTTTTTTTTTTTTTTTTTTTTTTTTTTGATAGGGTCTTCCTCTGTCACCTAGCCTGGAGTGCAACTCAGTCTCCTGAACACATGTGATCCTCCCGCCTCACTTTCCTGAGTACCTAGACTACAAGTGCATGCTATCATATCCAGTTAGTGGGGTTTTTTTTTTTTTTTTTCACCTTTTGTAGAGACAGAGTCTTGCTACGTTGCCCAAACTGGTCCCAATCTCTTGGCCTCCAGCAATCTGCCTGCCTCAGCCTCCTAAAAGATTGTGATTGCAGGCGTAAGTCACCAAGCCACCACTGCAGGTCTTTAAAAAAAAAATCATAAAAATGATTGCAATTCAAAATAATTCAATGTTTTTCTTTATTTTTCTCTTTTTCTTTTTGTTTATTCCTTGTAGAATGTAATCTTCAGAAGGCCAGAGATCTTGCTGACCTTGTTTGCCATTCTATCGTCCCAACCTAGCAGAGGGTCTGGCATACAATAGATGCTTCATAAGTATTTTATGAGTAAATGACTCTTGGGAATACAGAGCAGAGTAAGTTATGGTCCCTGTCCTCAAGCTTCCACTGTTGGATGAGAGAGGAACCCTAGAGGAGGGCCTATCCGCAATTGCTATTGCTGAATAGGGGCCTACACAAAGTTCTATGGATGACAAAGGAACCTAAAGTGTGTAGAAGGAGGGAGTACACGGAAAACTATGGAGAAATTAGGAACGCTTCACCCATGAGCTGATATTCTAATAGGAAAGAAAGTTATCTTTGAGATTCCTTCTTTAAAGGAATCAGGGATACCCTCTCCTTCCTGGTGCCCCACCCTTCCTTAGGTCCTGGGAATATATATGAGTAGGTGGTGAAATCTACAGGGACGGACTACAGAGATTAGTTCCTGTTGTTCTCAACTCTCTTCCATAATTCCTCTCTAATACTCCTTGCCTTTAGAAATTTCCTAATGAGGGCAGCTGTTATTCCTAATTTAATTAAATTATTCCCTTCTGAAAACTTCACATTTGGTTTTCCTTCCTGTCTCAGAAAGAACATTCTTTCAAATGTTTTTCAGGTCCGGTAATTGTGGACTCACACATTTTCTTCTACTTGGAAAATCAGGTATAAAACTCAGTCTAGTCCCTTAAGATTTTTCCTTCCTTCCTTTCTTCCTTCCTTCCTTCCTCTCCCCTTCTCTCTCTCTCACCTTTTCTCTCACTCTCTCTTTCTCACTCTTTCTGCTAATATATTTTACAAACATTAACATTTGTTTTAAGAACTTTTATAGAGTCTTTCTCACCAGTCCAACTGCCTGTTCATTTCCCGAAAATGGTCTGAATATATATTAAAGATCTTTTTCCCACTTAAACATATCAGTATCCTTTTTAAACATTTTAAGTTTTATTTGGCATTAAATTCAATTACCTGATTATATAATTAAAAGTTATCTGGTTGGGTGCAGTGGCTCACACCCGTAATCCTGTAATCCCAGCACTTTGGGAGCCCGAAGTGTGCAGATCGCCTGAGGTCAGGAGTTCCAGACCAGCCTGGCCAACTTGGTGAAACCCCATCTCTACTAAAAATACAAAAATTAGCCAGGTGTGGTGGCACACGCCTATAATCTCAGCTACTTGGGAGACTGAGGCAGGAGAATCGCTTGAACCCGGGAGGTGGGGGTTGCAGTGAGCTGAGATCATGCCACTAAACTCCAGCCTAGGTGACAGAGTAAGACTCTATCTCAAAAAAAAAAAAAAAAAAAAAAAAAAAAAGTTATCTGCGAGTCTTATTCATTCCTCTCAGTGTCTGCTACTGTATTTCTCATTTTCTCCTTTTAGGCCAGGCCAGTTTAGTGAACCTTGAGTACCAGGATGAGAAGAGAATGTAAAGAGAAGCGGATGGTATTGTTAATGTTATCTTCTGGTTGCCAACATGAGATATTTTCTGTGGTTAATTACACTGGAGGGATCAAGCTAGTTTTAGAACTTCCAGGCCATAGATTTCAGCTAGTCACAAATCCAAGGGGCTTTTTTGACCAAAGAGTCATTACATGTTTCCTAGTCTTTGATAAATCATTTGAAAATCCAGAAAATAACCAGATCAATCTTGAGTTCTTAAGTTCTCAAGACCTAAGATAACATAATATTTGTGTAGTAGAATTTAGAGCTCATAATCTCAGGTACGCAAAAAATCTCATATTATTTACTTAAAAAGCTTAGCTCTAAATCTCTATTCAACTAAAGGGAAAAATCAAATGCAGCCGGTATGCCTCTACCCTCTTATGTTGTGCCAATGTTTCAGTGTTTTAAGAGATGCCAAGCCACTGAGTGAACCTCTTTTGTCATTGCTTATCCTGGAACCCACAGACCTTAGTCCCGTCTCAACCTAAGGACTTTCACTTTGTTCTACCATGAGGCTGTCCTTCCTCTGACCTTCTCTGTCGGGGCATCTGGCCTACTCTCTTCATTGGCCCTGATGCATTTTCAAAAAACAAGCCAAGCTATTGACTACAGGCTTTTGTTGCCTTCTCCTGTGCCAAATTCCAGAAAGCAAGAATTACAAAGTTTTCCTTTTGGCTTGAAATAAGAGGTGGAGGAGGAACTCAGAGACACAACAATAAACACCTTACCACATTAGTCTTGATAAGACTAGAATAGATCTGCTCATGGGACTATGACTTGACCTTTCTTGAAATTGTGGTGACATGAATGTGCTTGCTTTGACATTAATCCATTTATTCTTTCCGAAAACATTTGTTAAGCATCTACTATGTGCTAGGGAAAATCTACACTTGAGACTTGGGATATGTAAGTGAACTGAACAGAGTAAGACGTTTCCCCTTATAATGTTAACATTTCAGTAGGGGAAGAGACAAGAGATAGCATGGTATGAGGTGATCCAATATGATCAATGTGATGGGGAAAAGGAAGAGCAGAGTATGGTAGGGAGAATGGGGTGATTGGTCCTCCTTTTCACTATTTAAAGCATTGCTTCCCACTTTGCCCCTTAACTCTGAAACAACCTCTCTCCTTTGCAAGACGGACTCCAAGGAGCCTTGGACATGTTTTAGGCCCTCTAAAGCCTATGGGGAGAATTTGGGGCCTGTGTGAAAGGATGTAGTCTCTGTGGAATTAGAAATTGCTAGGTAAAGGGAGATCTGAGCTGAATTATTTCTCAATATTTATAAGAGAAGAAAAATTAAAGTAGAAACCTGAGTAACCAAAGAGAGATCTCACAAGAAAGATTAATTGTTACACCTTGTGCTTAGTCCTCATAGTTTAAGAAATGGAAGTCACGATATTTTACACATCGAGTTCATATTTTTCTGCCCAATTGTTCTTTATTAGATTTCTTTCTTTTTTTTTTTTTTTTTGGAGACAAGAGTCTCACTCTATCACCCAGGCTGGAGTGCAGTGGCCCGATCTCGACTCACTGCAAGCTCTGCCTCCTGGGTTCATGCCATTCTCCTGCCTCAGCCTCCCGAGTAGCTGGGACTACAGGCGCCTGCCACCACGCCCGGCTAATTTTTTGCATTTTTAGTAGAAACGGGGCTTACCATGTTAGCCATGATGGTCTCGATCTCCTGACCTCGTGATCCGCCTGCCTCGGCCTCCCAAAGTGCTGGGATTACAGGTGTGAGTCACCACGCCTGTGCTATTACATTTCTTAGTAAGGGATTTGCTGTGGACCCTGGAGATCTTAGGTGACTTTGCCAACAATGGTCTCTGCAGAAAATGTGAGAAAAGAGGATAGTGATATTGAGAGAATGACAAAGAGGTCTGTGTTCTATCTTTTAGCATGGGTTAAATGACCAAAATAATCGTTTGGGAAACAGAAAGCCAGATTGTTACCAAGTAGCCAAATTAGTGACACTCTGTGGGCTGGGGGATTAATCACAGTGGCCAGGTGGTGAATTAAATATTCAGAATAGTTAGGAGGGCTGATTTATGTAGTGGGATTTCAGCTCCTTCTACCATTGATCCTTAAAATAGCATATCATATCTGGTACAAGTCTGCATGAGGCAATTAGGTATTAAGTCCAAGATTACAATTCTTCTCACCATATAAAGCATAATTTAGACATCTCTTTTCAAAAAAGGCAAAGGTTTTTATGAATCCACATTTAAATGTCATATTGCTTCAGCACTTTCCTCATGTGATGGTATCTTTATTAATGGCATTTGTACCTTTCTTGCTTGTATATTTAATTACATGCTTCTTAAATTAAAAGAGTTTGTTTTCCGTTTATTATATCTCCCTTACACTGCAGGTTTCATAGGGTATAATTATCGATAATGCTTTTTTTATACCCATTTATCTTAATGTATTGATGGATCAATACCTGACTGTGTAAGATAGGGTAATGATTTTTGCTGTAACAACCTAACTGCAAATTTAGCATTTTAATGTGATAAAAGCTTCTTCCCAACAAGCCTAACAATTCTACATTGGTGTTCCTGGAGGTACGAAGTTTCCTCCACGTAGTAAATCAGGGACCTAGGTTCCTTCCATTTTGTGGCTTTGATATCACTTAGGGACTCTTAGTTCAAGAGACAGAGATGATGGATAATTTTTTTTCTTTTAATCCCAGCATGGAAGTGACTTCCACTGGGGAGAACTAATTACATGGTTCTTGGATGTAAGGGCAGTCTGGAAAATGTAGTGCTTTGGTGAGCCAACAGCTTACAGTACTGAATTTTCCATATGGAAGAGAGTAAAAAGTTTTGTTGGACACTAGCCATCTGTGCCACATTGACCAATAGTGTAACAGAAATATCCACTTTGTTACTTCAATGTAATTTCTGCATAACAATCTATACATATTAAACTTCTTTTATTTAATGTCAACAATGCATTTATACATTTTTCTACCAGTCTTCTAATAACTTTATATTATTTCTTATTTACCTCTTATATCATTTCTTTAGAGGACAGATGAGTACTTTGCCCTGGTTCTGTTATAAGGTATAGCAAGGAATGGTAGGCAGATTGGTTGTTTCTGCTTTGGCAGAAATTAGAAATGAAGTGCTCACTGTTAATGAATTATATATTGGGCACATCAGGGACATTTTGTTCTCTTCCTCTGGGTAAAACAGGGCAAGTGCATAAAACCATAAACTGCTGGATTATTCTCTTCTCCAAGAACATTCTTGGTGTGTTTCTTTGTGCTGCCTATCAGTTATGTGAGCACTTATTCTAAGAATGTGAATATGTGTCCACGGGAATATTATGTCTTTCTGCGGTCAACTGGAAAGTTATTGAATTATGTAAAGTATCACAAGTTCATTCTGATGAAATGTATATCATCATTGATTTATTTTCCTGAGTTATGTTTTTATTAGATCAAAATCACATGAGAGTTTAAGAGAAAAATATAAGACAAAACATAAAACAAATGACATTTGCAGTATCATTATTTTCAGATGTGATGTAGATAAAGGAAAATAATATTTCACAAATGACCATATCATATTTTTATCTGATCTTGGACTTCTCACATAATCTTGTTAAGAGAAAACAAGGAATAATGCGACCTCTCTTTCCCAGTCTCAGAGAAGAGAACAAGACTGCCCATTTTTCTTCCTTTAAATATCAGTACAAGAGAACAGCCATACATCAGTGTGTTCTCTCAAAGTTGCTAGTCATTTGGTAAATTCCTAAAATATTTTATTCCCAATTTTTTGGATGCATACATATTATCAAATCACTTTGAAAGCTGCAAAGTGTAATGCAAAAAGTGAGCAGTCACTTTCATCCTCCGTCAAAAGGAAAAAAAGATACAAACTCATCTTAAATTGATATTCATTGAGAGATTTGTATATCCTGAAAACCATTACTACTTCATAGTCCCCAAACATGGCTAGATATATGGCATTTGTGATTAAGATCAAATGTTATCTTTCTAGTGGGATTTTACATTTCACTGAATGAATATCACAGATGATAATGTGGTACCTCCACTTTTTCTGAATTGGTCATCTAATCCTGGATGGTAAGCAAACAGAAACATGTACTCTGAGGGTTTGCATCTTTGTGTCCTGACATCAACACTTAAAGAGTCTTGGCTTTAAAGAGTCTTCCATTGCTACCACAGTGAGTTTGACAGGCTTGGATCTAGTGGGGTGGCTACTGTCAGGGGAAGTTTGGCTGTGTAAAATTTCATAAAATAAAACCTGTTTTGGCAATAGCAAGAAATGGAATTGCTCAACAGTAAGCTTGCCTAAGCCTGAACAGACGGAAGAAAAGTAGAGCAGACTGCTCCACAGATGATGATAAGCAACAATCAGACCCAAAGATGAGTGGCTTGATCCAAGGAGAATTAAAGAAGCCATTTGCATCAGATGTTAGAACAGTTAAGCCACACTTGCAGTTGGTGAATGTCATTGGAAGCTGCTTTAAATAATGTGATGCAACATATATATTTTATGGATTTGCAAAGCCAGATGGGATAAGGAATAAGAATTTTAGAGGGAAAAATCTAGCAAGAAACACTTTTATAGATGTCACTCTGAACTGATGCATTATGGAGAAGTGAACTAATGGGCTTAGGAAAGAAAACATTATCATAAATATTACACAGAAATCTTAGATTTCATCAGGACTTTAAAGTTTAGGTGCATCTTATTGCCTACACTAAAGCAGAACACACTTCCCATCCCTGCCATCTCATGCTTATTAAAAAAGCTAGTGTGTGTGTGTGTGTGTGTGTGTGTGTTATTTGTGTGTGTCTATCTCTATCTTTATAGACATTAAAGATATCTATATATCTTTATAGACTGTATATCTTTATCTACTTTATAGGGGTAGGTATAGATGATACAGATATAGATATATACCAGACTTGAACTTCTTGCATCCCACTCTTGATATTTTACTTAATTGCCACGAATTAACAAACTTATAATCTCTCAGACTTACAAGTTCATTTTAAAATAAACATTTTATTTTGAAATAATTTTATCTTTATAGAAGAGTTGCAAAGATACACAGAGTATTTCTCTATATACTTCACCCAGCTTCCTCTAATGTTAACTTTCTACATAACCTTGATACACTTATAAAAGCTAAGAAATGAACATTGCCACAATACTGTTAACCAAACTATAGTCTTCATTAAGATTTCACAGTTCTTCCACTGTGTTCTTTTCCTAGATAGCTAGGACACCACACTGCACTTAGTCATTATGCCTCCTTAGTCTCTTCAGATCCGAGACAATTTTCTGCTCTTCCCTTTCATGAACTTATTACTTTTGAAGAGTCCTGGTCAAGTACTTTGTAGAATGTCTCTCAGTTTGGTTTTTACCTTGTATTTTCTCATGAATGTTCTGAAGTTATCGTTTGAAGAAGAAAGCCACACAGGTGTTGTGCCCTTTTCTTTATACCATATCAGGGAACATATGCTGTCAGATGGCTTATTACTTGGTTAAGGAACTGTCTGCCAGGCTTCTCCACCATAAACTTACTATTACCTATCTTTTTGCAAATCTGTGTATCTTTTATTTAGGACTTACACATAGGAGAAGTAATTATTATTGAGCTACCTTAAATTATTAGTCACATTAGGTGAACAGGAAGAGATCAGTTTTAATGGCATTGACAAAAGCATATAACGTGGAGAAAATAATTCTTTGTCTCCTGAACATACAAATAGAATATTCAGAAAATCCCTAGATTTACATTTTAAAATGCTACATAGGAATCATCCTTTTGACACATCTTTTGTCCTACCAATGCCTATGCATATAAAGCAATATTAGGAAATAGAAAAGGGCTCTTTCTTTATGACTCTCTCAGCTTTCGTACTTTGGCTTTTTTTCTTTTAAAGAACATAGTCATTTAATCCGTTCCTTCTGGCACAGGTAAACAGCTGTTCAAACATCTGATAACACTTGTCTTTTAATCTATCACTGGTGTGTGTGGACATAGGCTCTATTATAGTATCTTGGGACACTAAAGAGAAAAGCAAGGATATTGTAAATTGATATTGTAAATATGCAGAGACCACACTGCACTGAACAGGTTGCCAAGATGAAAACAGAAGAAAATGAAATAAAATTGTAAACATTTTTATGATTCTAACATTTCATTATTTTAAAACATTTTCAATGCACATTGACAATGAAGAAGAAACATAGACACCTTATAGCGTCACAGAGGTAAACTCCCTCATAACTTCAATGGTTTACATGGTTGCACAATGATGCTGAGGTTGTATGAAACGGTGTGAAAACTGGTAGGAGGCAACTTCATATTCCTATGATTTTTTTTCAACTTTTAGATTCAGGGGGCACATATGCAGCTTTGGTGTATGAATGATCCTGTCACCCAGGTAGTGAGCATAATCCAAAATATAAGAAATTAGAAGCAAAACATCTAATAAATTTACACATTTAACAATACTTAAATACTGTTTAAACATTTTTAAAAAGAATTTGTTACATACCACCTAAGATTGCCAAGCCACCTTCTGTAGCCCTCTCCCCCTCGCACCTTCCCTGCTCTGGTAGTCCCCAGTGTCTACTGTTCCCATCTTTGTGTTGCTGTGTACTCAATGTGTAGCTCCTACTTATAAGTGAGAACATATGGTATTTGGTTTTCAGTTCCTGCATTAATTCACATAGGAAATTAGCCTCTAGCTGCATCCATGTTGCTACAAAGGACATGATTTCATTCTTCTTTATGGCTGTGCAGTATTCAGTGCTGTGTATGTAGCATGTTTTCTTTATCCAGTTCACCATTGATGGGCATCTGGGTTGAATCTGTCTTTACTATTATGAATAGTGCTGTGGTGAATATGTGAGTGCATTGTTTTGGTAGAAATAAATATATATATAATATTATATATATATATTTTTTTTGGTGGGGGTATATACATGGTAATGCGACTTCTGGGTCAAATGGTAATGTTCCTACCATTTTTTCTAAGCATGTGGTGCCAAAGGTAATCAATGCTTGCCCTGTGGGCTCATTAATTCAAGATCTGGACATCTTCAAAGTCCTGTGGGGAAGATCTCTGGGGACCTCAGAAGGGCACAAGACTTTGCTAAAGAAGGAGCAGAATAAGCAGCGGGCCAGCTGGAGCTGAGAACAGGACCTATCCCTGTATCCCAGTATAATACACTGTACATTTTGGAAGGAGGAAATTACATGTGAGAATAATAATAAAAAAAGAGCTGCTTTACTAAAATCATAGCAAAATAGAGAAAGCATCAGGCAATAAACCTGACTTGCTGATCATGTCACAAAGGCTTATTAAAGATGGGAAAAGGAGTACAGCTCAGGACAGCCTGAACAGGAAGCCTTGCTTATCTCCATTTAGAATCAAAAGAGGATGGAGCAGAGCAAGGAGCCCAGGCACAAGTCGTGGTAACTTTGGTTGTAGCATCAGGATCCTCAGTGGCAGACATTACTCCAGGGACCCAGACCTGAGCAGGAGAGGATGAAAGTGGTCCTTGTTCAGGTAGTTGCTGAGAAAAAGGTGTGGCATGACTTTAGGAATTATTTAGGAGGGATTTGAGATACATGGAGTTTTTGTCAAGCAAATAAGAGCAGAATTAGAGATATTATATTTTTGCCAATGTTACTGTGATCCTATTTTGTTGGGCATGGCTTGGGCAAACGTAGGGTATAAGACATTTAATTTATGTGCAATTTTGAATACTTTATTATATGTGTGAACAATGCCAATTCTATTCTGTCTGTTTGGAGTTAGAAACTGAAGTTCAATTCATAAACACACATGAAACAATAACTAAAACTGAGCTCTATACATTTACAGAAATACATGTACAGTAATATTCTTGAAGGGATCAGGGAGTTTAGAAATTATAGATATACATTTATACGAGCCAGATTTCCTCCTCTCCTATGAATTGGAATAAAATGTGAAAATTGGTTTTAGTGGTTATGCAAAAAAAGGAGGAAGGAAGAAAGAGAGGAAAAATGGAAGGAAGGAAGGAAGGTAGTTAGTTGTTTGACTCAATTAGGTTGGACCACCTAAAATATTTTTACAGTAGACTTGACACTAAAGTCAAAGGATTCAAACCACTTTGTTAGTCCAAGTGTCCCTAAATGGTGTTACTTATGACCCTTGCTGTAAATGGCTCAGTATGAATATATATAGGAGGGAGAAGTAATCAGAGAAACATGTACAGAGACTAGTATGAAAAAAAGGAAATTCTAACACTTCAAATCATCTGCTAGTTCTTCTGTGTTATTTGGAGCAGAAGACAGCAGGACTGGTAGACATCTAGTGTCAGATGTTGGATTGAATCAGAATGGTAGCTAAATGCTGTGCATAATAAATATGGGCATCTGAGAAAGGAGAGAGCTTTCTAAAAGAGAGGAGGCTGAGCAGTGTCTAAGTGTCTATACAAACATGTAAATATTCTAAATTGAATAAAAACCCCTGGTACTGCAAACCTTTAGTGCAGTGGGTTCTGATATGTCGGAGAAAGGGCCTGAGTTCCATATATGGACCTTCACAGAGCAGAAGGAATGGCTACAAGACATAAGTCTTGGAACCTATAGGAAACTGAAGAAATTCAGAGCTGGAAGGGGCCACAGAGATTTAGGCCCCAGAAATTCTCAGAAATATAGGGAAACTATTCAATTTCAGTTTTAATTTTATGTAAACCTTGAAGGAGAGGGTGGCCTCAGCTACCACTTTGGTCTTTCCAACAGCATATTACTGGTAATAGTGGAATCAGGTAGGCGGCCAAGAGTCCGGTGAGAGGACAGCTATTGGGCCCTGCTGCTAGTTATTAAACTGCATACAGATGGTAACAAGAATTTAGCCAGGGATCACAGCTTGAATCATTTTCTGATTGTGTGTCACTCAGAATATTCTCCCTAAAAGTATTTCAGTCCTGGAGAAGAGAAGAAGCAGGAACAGCATGCATCTCTTGACTGCTGAGGGGAATCTAGGGTGACTGATCTCACATGACATTTATATTTCCTTGTAAAAAGCAATGAGATTCCTTGGTTATGAAGATCAATGAGATCAGTCACCATGTATCATTTGTATCTCAAGTTACATATTTTTTTAGAACAAGCCACATGGACCTGTTAAAACTGGGATTTAAACACAACTGCAGGGAAATGATTATCTTAAGGTGATTTGCTTAAGAGGGAAATTGCATTTGGACATGGTGAGTGGTGGGTGCGGTGGTTTTTGAGTGTAGAGCTCTGTACTGAACAAATGAAGCATTTAGCTGCCACCTCTATTATGTATTTATGTTAATAATCCTAGCAAAGTTAGGAATAAAAATTGAGCACTTATACACACCAATCTGGAGAAAGAGGACTTTAAATTACCTTTCAGACTGTGAGTTTAATTGAACTGCTCCCATTTATTTCAGTCTAATGATAGTGGGTTTGCTGGATCATATCACCATTCTCTGAAATCTGCTTTATTCTTTCAAATAGCACAGAACCTGCAGTCTTCATCTCTAGAGAACATTCCCAACGAGTAATGCTTGCCTGCAAATTGGAATGCAATCCCCACCTCCTGGGTTCAAGCAATTCTCCTGCTTCAGCCTCCTGAGTTGGTGCCTGGGATTACAAGCACTGGCCACCAGACCCAGTTAATTTTTTGTTATTTTTAGTAGAGATGGGGCTTCGCCATGCTGGCTAGGTTGGTCTTGAACTGACCTCAAGTGATCCACCTGCCTCAACCTCCCAAAGGGCTGGGATTACAGGCATGAGCCACTGCACCCGGCCATTTGAGTGATTTTCTTATTCAAGTTGAAAATGGGTCTTAAAGCAGCAGCGACAACTCAAAACACCAACAACACATTTGGTCCAGAAACTGCTAATGAATGTACAGTTCAGCGGTGGTTCAATTGTCAAAGCTGATGCCCTTACAACTACATGAGAAGCTGCCGAAGGACTCAACGTCTACCGTTTTATGGTCATTTGGCTTTTGAAGCAAATCGGAAAGGTGAAAAAGCTCAATAAGTGGGTGCCTCATGAGTGACCGAAATTTTTTTTAAAATTGTTGTTTTGAAGTGTTGTCTTCTCTTATTCTGTGCAACAACAATGAAATATTTCTCAATCGGATTGTGATGTGGGATGAAAAGTGGATTTTATAAGACAACCAGACATGATCAGTTCAGTGGTTGGACCCATAAGCAGCTCCAAAGCACTTCCCAAAGCCAAACTTGCGCACGTGCGTGCGCACACACACACTCTCTCACACACACACAGCCTTGCACTGTTTGGTGGTCTGCTACCAGTCTGATTCACTGCACTACTGCAGCTTTCTGAATTCCAGAGTAACCATCTGAGGAATATGCTCAGAAAATCGATGTGATGCACTGAAAATTGCAATGCCTGCAGCTGGCATTGGTCAACAGAAATGGCTCAGTTCTTCTCCAGGACAATGCTTGACCACACATGGCACAATGAACACTTCAAAAGTTGAATGAATTGGGCTACGAAGTTTTGCCTCATCCGCCGCCATATTTACCTGACCTCTGGCCAACGGGTTACCACTTCTTCACTTCAAGCATCTCGACAACTTTTTGCAGGGAAAACACTTCCACAACCAGCACAATGCAGAAAATGCTTTCCAGGAGTTCGTTCAATCCCGAAGCACAGATTGCTACGCTACAGGAATAAACAAATTTGTTTCTCATTGGCAAAAATGTGTTGATTGTAATGGCTACTATTTTGATTAATAAAGATGTGTTTGAGCCTAGTTATAATGAGTTAAAATTCATGGTCCAAAACCACAATTACTTTTGCACCAAACTTTATTGGTCCTTTATAAATATTTACTCATTTAAAGTCCAAATAAGTCCAATATTAACTCATTTAAAGTCCAAATAAATAAATAAATATTTACTTATTTGTAAGTATTTACTTATTTATAAGTCCTTTATAAATATTTACTGATTTAAACCCTCATAAATAAGCCTTTGAGAGATACACTATCATCCTCATTTTACTGATGAGAAACAAACTAAGGCACTCACTTCTGGGAATTTATCAGAAATCAGTTTGATTAGGATCAAGAAGTGTGGCTCCAAAGTTCACATGCTTAACTGGTAGGCTCTACTCTTCTTTATGTATCACAAACTGAGTTTCTTTTTATCAAAGATATGCAATTCTTTTTTTTTTTTTTTTGACAGAGTCTTGCTCTGTCTCCCAGGCTGGAGTGCAGTGGCATGATCTCAGCTCACTGCCACCTCCGCCTCCCAGGTTCAAGCAATTCTCCTGCCTCAGTCTCCCAAGTAGCTGGGATTACAGGCACGCGCCACCACGCCTGGCTAAGTTTTTGTTTTTGTTTTTTGTATTTTAGTAGAGATGGGGTTTCACCATGTTGGCCAAGACGGTCTCGATCTCCTGAACCGGTGATCTGCCTGCCTCAGCCTCCCAAATTGCTGGGATTACAGGCATAAGAAAGATATGCAATTCTTTAATTTCAAAATTCTTCTTTCTCATAGAGCCATCTGTTTCTTTCACTTTTTTGACTTTTTCTTTATGTCTGTCACCAGCTCTAAATGCTAACTTTTAGGTGTCAGGAAAGGTGGTGCAGTTTGTATCATTGCATAAGCATTATTACACATGTGTAACAACAGTCATTGCCAGGCAGTGCTTAGGTACTCAAACAGACTACAGGACTGTGTCTGACACCTCAGTGTTTCAACACATGCAATTCAAATCGTGCCTCATTAAAATTACAGATTACTGCATGCCAGGGAATCAGGTCACTCTACAATAGTCAAAACTATGAATGTTAAATCCATAAATGTCACGATTTCATTATAGCAGGAGCTTAGAACTAGTAAAGTGTTTTATTTCTTAGATATTTTCTGGTGACCACCACTCCCATATGCACACACATAGTTTTCTTTTGTGTCATTCCATTGCAGAAAAGATTTCAAAAGGATTGTTTTATCTTTGAAAAATATTGCTCTGAAAACCTATGCCAGGTCAATGTGAGTTACATATTTTCAAGGAAGTTTACTCATCTACTTTTGTCTATGTTTCTTTCAATCTGCTTCTCTCTTTTTCTGCCTCACATTGCTTTGTTTGTTTTGTTCATGCACAGTATTTATATTTAACTCAGCCCAAGTGTTCATATTATATTAACTCAAGACGTAACATGGGGAATTTTTCCCATTAAATATTAATTATTTTCACAGCTAGTATTTTCAATTAAAAAATTCAGGAATCAAATTTTTAAAATACACAATGATTAAAGGACATTCATGTGCATTCATGATTTATACAAAGCAAAACTTACAAAAATGTGTAGGGGAAGTGATCTCTGGTATGTGTGTGATCGATAATCAATTGTTTTTTTATTTCTTTACTACTTTTTCCATTTTCATTTTTTCCCTTCTCAGCGAGGTATTTTATACCAGGAAGTGTATGTTTTTAACAATGTTCTATAGAAAATATTGCCTTACTTTATACTTGTAATATTATTACATTGTTTAGGCTATTGCTACACTGAACATTGCTCATCTAATGCTTTTGCCAATAGTTGAGGGGTTTCTTTTACTCTAATATTTTCCTTTTTTACTATTTCTAAGGTAGTGAACTGAATGAGAGATATAACAAGTTAGTAATTCCCTAGCATATGAATCAGCCTGGAGCTATTAAAAATGCAGGTTGCTGGGTTCTAGCCTTGGAAAATTTGATGCAGAAGGCTTAGGCTGGGACCCAGAAACCTGCACCTTAATAGCTACTCCAGCTGACTCTGACGCTGTTGCTCCGTGGAACACACTTTGCAATACAATGTTTCACAGTATTCAGTACTGAGTTAGCATCACAATATCGTCTTCTAAAGGAATTCCAATGAATGATATGTCAGTTGAGAAGTAAATTAAGCACTATGGGAATAAGAAAAGAACAGATTGATTTACTTTGAAGTTATATTTTGTCAATGATCAAGAAATGATTGCATCCATAGAGTGTTTATCATCTCCTGATCTCTTAATGTAAAAGAACAGGGTAGAGTAGTTAGAGAAAAGCATATAGCAATTTATTTTGAGTATTAATATTCTCCCCTCCAAATATTCTATGTAATTCTTGTATTTTGAGAATTCAATACAATTTTATTTAAATAATGAGAAAGTTATATTTCGATTATAAAGTATTTCTTGAGAACACAGCATATCTTATCTGCAATCTACTGCCTAAAATATAGACATTTTGCGGGCCATTTGTATCCCTACCTACCCAAATTACAGAAGAGCACATCTAGGAGCAACTCCAGGGATCTGAAAACGTATGATACAAATCTCTAAATTAAGGTTTAATAGGAATTTAATTCAACCTGCCAATAGCAGTCATAATCCACAATGGCTAATGTGATCAGTGTCCCATGTTAATGAATAGCTTGTGGAAAGAAAGGATTTCAAAAGGAAAACTGTATTTTCTCTCTGACTTGTTCGGTGATTCAATCAGGAGTCTTGTAGCACTGAATTAGCCTTTCTGCCTCAGTTCCCCTATTTCCTTCGCATTTAATTATTTTCCTGCGGTCTTCACTAAGTTAGGGTTTGAAGAAAACTGTTTTAAAAACACACAATGCATAAATGCAATTTTGATTTAATCGAATTCAGTCATTATAAAATATTTATAAGATAATTTCATCATTTATTAATTGCTTTAAGAAAATCTTTGCCCCTCATCTAGAAACTTCTGTGTAAGAAAAATACATTATAACTTTAAAAAATTTTAGGAACAACAACTAGAATTAGCAAAACCAAAGCTCAAACCAAACATCTGTTAGGCCTGTAAGTTCAGACCCTTCTAATCGGTAGGTATTTCTGGAACTAATTACCTGGTACTCTGTTGATTGCTGTACTGCATGCCAGATTTCAGTTCAGATGAGTTGGTTAGAGCATCTTATTGTAGAAGGTCAAAACACTTGGTCACTTCTAGGTCTTATGTAATTGCTGATCTTACATAATTAATTGAGTATTTTTAAAAAACCTTATTCTGCAGGCATAATGAAGCTAGGGATTTGTGGGTGGATCAAAGCAAATCCATCACTGTTTCTGGAAAAGGAAATCAAAATATAAGTCCTGCCAATGGTAGGTGAGTAACATCACCTTTCCATATGAGGCTGACATAGCACCAAGAACCCTCCCACATGGTTCTTGGGTATGATTCATCACTAACCAGCTCTGTCATCTTGGACAAATCATTCAACTCCCCTACATGAGGGCCAAGAGAAACTTGAGGTTACTATGTGAAAGTACTTTCAAAAATTCTATAAAAAATGCCCCAAAAAATTGCCTTAGGAAGAGGGTGTCATTTTATTATGATCTACATATACAGAAAATTAATAGGAAGTTTGTACTAGGAAAAGACACAAAAATCATGGGAAAAATAGCAAGGAAACTATTTAGCTTAGTAAAATCATAACTGTGGATATTCTGTAAAATTTTCTTCTAAAGTTTATTAGATTCCACAGAGCTAAAAACATCTTTAATCTAAAAAAAAGAAATAATACACATTTACATAATGCATACTGTATGCCTGACACTCTTCTAGGTATTTAACAAAAGCTAGGTCTCAGCTCTTGAGAAGGTTAATTAGATTTTGGTTTTGTTTAGTACCTAGCACTGCGGAGATGACCTCCTAGAACTGCGATTTCAGGGTGAACAAGACGGACATAAAAACATGTGGCTCCCATTCATTCCTGTTGATGTTTTGTAATCTATGGCAGTATTTTAATGTTCAATTTTAAGACCTTAATCTCTGAAAAAATTCAAATCCTCTTGAGATTTAGCATGCATGAATGTTTGATGCTTTCTGAGAGTTTTCCACAGTAGGTAGAAAGCAAGAATTATTTCCATGAGTGTCTAATATAGAAGAAGGGGCCAGTGATCAGAATGGGATTCATTAAGAATATCAAACTGAAGAGACAGACTACAAAGCACTGATTACAGGAAATGAAAATGGTATGTCGTATGAGGGGGAAGGTGATGTATGTAGGAATAAAAACTGAGGCTCAAAAACCAATTTCCTACTTTATAATGTTTCCTGGGACCCCTGCCTTCATGCTGTAAACATAATAACCTCCTAAGTATGACTCTTTAACTTACATATATCTTACATATATTTATCAGTTTTGTCCCATTTCAAGTTTTCCCTGATAACAAAGGAAGAGAAAAGTTGTAGGGATAGGGGTGACAGGAGGTAAATTAAAACTGTTAATTAGCCAAAAAGAAGAGACTGTTATCCTGTAATGAACATAACATTAAATATAATATTAATTCAGACAACATATTTATTAAGTGCATATATACAAGTGGGAAAGACAATAAGTAAATGCAAAATTAAATAGATTGCATATAAAGGAGATAGAGATGAGTGCTAGAGAGAAAATTAAAGAAGAATAAAGCTGAAGCATATTGTTGGTGGTGGAATTATTTTAAATGGAGTGACCAGAGAGGGTTCTATAATCAATTTGTATTGAAGCAGAGACCTAAATGAAGTGGCAGAGGTTGATGTGCAGATGTGTGAGTGAATAGATTGCCAGGCAGTGAGAACTGTAAGTGCAAAGGCTGTGAGGTAAGTGCACGCTTGGTGTATTCAAAGAATGAAAATAAGGTCAGTGCAAATGGAGTGATGTATTAGAGGACAAGAGCTGAAGGAAATGAGATTCATGAGGCAATGGGCTCCTGATCACTCATGCCTTGAGGACACTGTAATGACTTTGAGCTTTACTTTGAAAGTATTGAGAAGCCATTGGAGGGTAAAGTATGTTAGTCTGGCTGCTTTGCTGGGACTAGACTTAAAACCAGCCCAAATGTCCCATGGAACAGATGTTCATGGCTTATTTTGAATTAACATAGAAATTGACCTTCCTAGTTTTAAAGTTTGAGAAAATTAACATTTGTCTTATCTGAGCTCCTTTTTCAAGAAACCAACCATCAGGGCTCCCAAATAGCAACAAGAAACTGAAATTTACCAGGTCGCTGCATCTGGACAATGACACTCCAGACCCCTCATTCATCATGATTACTTCCATACCCCTCCCTAAATCTTGTTTTCCCACACATGGTTACGTTTTTTTTTTTTTCCTGCTATATAAACCCCTAATTTTAGTGAGTTGGAGAGATGGATTTGGGACTGATTTTCTATTTCCTTACCTGCAGCACCTGAATAAAGCCTTCTTCCCTGGCAATACTTGTTATCTCAGTGACTGGCTTTCTGTGTGATGAACAACAGGACCTAGACCAAATCCCTGGTGTTTTGGTAACTGTATTAGTCCATTTTCACACCGCTATAAAGAACTACCTGAGACTGGGTAACTTATGAAGAAAAAAAGGTTTAATTGACTCACAGTTCTGCAAGGTTGGGAGGCCTCGGGAAACTTCCAATCACGGCAGAAGGCAAAGGTGAAGCAAGGACCTTCTTCATGTGGCAGCAGGAGAGAAAGAGAGAGAGAGAGAGAGAGAGATAAGCACCACACTTTTAAACCATCAGATCTCACGAGAACTCACTCACTATCAAGAGAATAGCGTGAGGAAAATTACCCCATGATTCAATCACCTCCCACCTGGTTCCTCCCTCAACAGATGGGGAGTACAATTCCAGATGAGATTTGGGTGGGGACACAGATTCAAACCATGTCAGTAACAGCCTGTGGGAAGGCAGATGGATGAAGGGAAACCAGCTAGGAAGCAATGATGGTTTGGATCAAGGTGGAGCAATATAAGTGGTGAGAACAGGTAAAAAAAAAAAAAAAAAAAAAAAGTCAATAAATATATTTGGTTATGAATTTTTCATTAAAACAAATACTTGTTAGCAGGTACATGGGTCAAGTAGAGTGTTCAATGCTGGGGAAATAACAAACAGGACAAAGTCCATGCTTGCCATCAGTAAATGCATAGCTTAATGGGGGCAGATGTATAAACACGGTTTTAATTTCTTGTATGTTAACAGAATTGAGTAAAAAGGAAAGAATGATTACTTTTGCTTAGGGAATGGGAAGCATCCACACAAACTACCTAAAAGAAAAGATGCTTGGGGTCAATAAAGAGGAGCACAAGTGTGGCAGAAGGTAAAGGAAGGCAAAGAGAGGGCTCCCAACAGCTTAGGCAAAGGAACATGGCCATGGACAAGGGGCAGTTAGTAGTGTTGTATGTCTAATGGATCTATTCCAACCTAGAGAGCTACTGAACAAAGCTGGGAAAATATGGAGTGAGGGCAGGGAAGATGATGAAATAATTTGTGTATCATGATGAGGGTTTTGCACACTTTTACCAAAATTACGTGAAATCATTGAAGGATTTTATAGAACAAAGTAGAATCAGCTTTATATCCTAGAAATATCAAAATTCTTTGTCAATAGGAACATTTATATTTAACTCTAGTTACATAGTTACATTTTGGTAACAGAGTACTATATAGTAAAAAATATTATACTGCTTACTTTTCAAACATGGCAAACAATCATTTATTGACCAGTTACTGTGTCAGGCACTAGGTAGAGGGCATTGCTCACACGAATTCATCAGATCCTCACTAATGCCCAGTGAGGTAATTACTATTCTTGTGACCCCTTTTTAAAGATAGAGAAACCAATACTTCAAGTTTCAGCAATTTACCAAATTCACACATAGATAGTGACAGGTGGGGCAGGATGGGCTGGGCTTCCAACCCAGCATCACAGGCCATGCTTTTCATCACTCCAGATAGTGCTTTGATGTTCTCGAAAGAGCAACAAAGGTGACTAGGAACAGTCCTCTTCTAAAGACTGATTACATTAAATCAAATTTCTTCACAAAAGGCTGACCTAAATTATAATTTCTTAATTTAATTATTTATGTTGCAATGAAAGAAAGGAAATTAATGATGTTCCAGATGTTGGGAATGAATTCATTAAGTGTTTAGAATGAATTTACATATAGATTTGTTGAGTGACACCATTTTCATTAGAGCTTCCTGGTATAAATATTGACTTGTAAAGACAGATCTCCAAATCCACTTTGCCTATGTCCACCCAAGCCAGGCAAGTTTTTTTGAATGACATTTTCTCACTCCTTTGCAAACTGTTTTCTCGATAGTCTGTAGAATTTGGCTGCAGTTGGAGATGTCCAGTCCTCGCTGCTCAATACAATGAAACTTTCCTGCCTAAAGAAATTCATGGAATAAAGAATTAGGACTGGAAGGAAGGAGAGAAAGTGATTATCAGAAGTTTGAATCTTGTTGGCAATAATTTGTTAGAGGTTGAGAAGTAATTACTGATACATTGGATTTGCTACTAGCAATCCTTTTAAATATATTCTATATTTGAAAAAAATAATCCAGACTCAAAATTTCTCAGAGAATTACCAAGTTGTCTGGAAAATGTCCAGAAATGTGAAATCAAAGATCAAGTCCAAATGTCCAGTGTCAGTTTCTAAAAAGCAGATTAGTTGGATACAAGGGACAATTTTATGTGAAAAGATAAAATTCCTAATTCACTGGCAAAAGTATCTATAAATAAATCACTCAAGCAAGTTTCTTTTGTACATTTAAAAAATAAACATAAGACAATTATCTGCCTTACCTTGAAAAGTTTGTTGAAGGAAACTGTTGCAAACATTAAAGGAGATTAATCATGACTTTAGAAAACAGAGGTAAGGGTTTAATTCATTTTAGATTTTTAAATATTCAGTAAAATAGATAAAAGGAACAAAAATTAATTTCAAAACATTATTTAGACCTTAATACAAAGTTATCAAGTTATCACATACAGTACCATGTGTAAGATAAGACGTACCTTTGATAATATAGTAAGTCTTGACAATGCACCAATCTCTTAATATTTACTAAAATATTTTGTTGTCTCATCTTTAACATAGTATATACTGAAATTAAATTATTTTTAAAATCCTCATTCTCCTGTTTTACATTATTCTTGCACTAGTTTGCTCAATCCTTTCAAGGTTTCAGCTGGTTCAGCAAATGTGTCCGTGCATCAAAGTCTTCAGTACTCTGAAAAGGGAAAGTTTTTACCTGGCGCAATGCCCTGTGTTGTTCAGACATCAGACATAGTTTGCTATGTCACTCCTCATTGCTCTGAGGTTAAAACTGATTTTGTGGAGATGGCTGGCAAGGGTCTCTTGTAATTGTTCTCATCTTCGTTGTTATGGAGATGGAACTCATACAGTTTCCTCCCTGCTTAGTTTATCATGCTTTGTATCCAACAGCACAGTAAACAACTGATTAGGTGACCTACTTAGGGCTGCCAGCATGAATTCACAGACTTCTGTTATTTAAGGTGTGTGATTACTTGAATCTTCCCCTGTGGTCCAGCTTTTTATTTCTATTATCTTTACATTTTCACTATGCCGTTTATAAGTGGATTCATTTGGTCTAAATACTTTGTTTATTGCCTTCTGTTAAGAAATAGGTAAGAGATTGGGTCCTAGGCCAAAAACGTTAATTTTAGATCTATTATTATTGACATAATCCTAAAATCTATACTTCTTCAAGGACACGAAATAGTGCAGCATGCCAAAGCAGTGCTCTGATGTTGTCAGGAACACTGAATACCACCTCTCACAATTACGAGCAGCTGAAGAAACAAAGGGGCAAGAGGAAATAAATGTAGTTCATTTTGTCTTGCCTGGCTTACTATTACAATAAACGAGAGGGGAGAAAGGAAAAGAGGTTGAGTTAAGGTATAATGAGAAGGGGGAGAGGGGAAAGTATCCTTTGGACAACATAACATACTATAAAGAAGATTTGTAGAAGTCTGGCGACATGAGTTTAAATTTTGACTCCATGGAAGATGCTGTTGGTGCCCTGCCCAGAATCCCATTACTGGATTGGTATACCAGCCCTCAATTTCAGAGTTGGCTGCAAATGGCTCACAGCTGCCCTGAAAGCTGCCTCACTCAGGAAGTTATGCTTATCCTCCTCCTCCAGGTGGCCTACATACAATGACCTATGCATGCAAAAGTCAAGCCCCTTTTCCTTGAATTGGGGTCAATTTTGTAATAGGCATTATGCTTCATTGTCCTCTCTAACGAAATGAGGGAGATTAGTGACACTCATTGTTTCCTTCCAGCTCTAAAATTCTGTTTTGGAGTAGTCAAGACCATTGGATCATTTTTATCAGTAAGTTCTTTCTGCTTCAGATGTTCTGTGGGTTTTTTAATGTTGGGCATTTTTGGTATTTGAAGCAGGCTGATAACGACTAAGTCGTCATTCAATTCCAGTTTTCTTCTTTAGCTATTTTTTCCTCTGCCTTTGAGTGTACATGCACTGGAATGGGGAGACAAATTACTTAAAGCAATGCAGCTACAAATGTATTAATTATTCCTAACTCCAAGAATGTGTGCCAGCATATTGGCCTTGTTACTGGGAAGCAGGTAAGAGTTCTCATCTCAACTGTTTTTTAACTCTGGAAAAGAAGAAACAATTCACCTTATTTTCTTATCTTGCACAATTATTAAACAGGGCACAACCTCCTTTGATTGGGAAATCATCTAAATTAGCAAATCATCTAAATTAGCATCCATGCACAGGATTGTAAAATATTAGAAAAACATTAGAAGAATGTTCTTAAAAGCAGGACAGATAACCTTCTGGATGCATTTTTGCTAAAGCAAGGTCTATGCTGTCTGATTAAAGTCACAGCCTGAGGTATAATGGTACAATTCACCTCACATCCTTATCAACCAAAACTGTCTCTAGTGAGTATTGTGAAGATGTGTAAATTGACATCGTCTCTGATTTTCAGCAATTTCCAGTAAGAGTTTTGAAGTGAAATTGTGACTCTAAGCTTCAAGCACAATCTCAGACAACACAGTAACCTTGTAGGCCAGTGAGAAATGTACAGAGATCTCTATCAGGTACAGGAACTTAGTCAGGTATGTGGCTTCTTGTTGAACAACAATGAGGCACAGTTGCATGCACCTTGGCCCTCCAGAAAGTACTTGAGATCTGGAATAAAGACCAGCAAGTAATGTTTGAGACTACTCTCTTGAACAGAATAGCAATTTCTTCCAACCCTCAAGACAATGTAACAGACATAGATAAATGTACAATTAAAAAAAATAAATGATCTGTACAAACATGCAAACCCCCTCTTTGGAATAGCAGATTAAAAATATCTAAATTGCTTTGAAGCTTCATAGGCATTTGAATTTTTAATGAATTGAAAATATCATATTGACTCTTTACAAGTTGTAACGTGCTTACATATTTATTTGATCCTTGTTAACCATTACTGCTATAATTGCTTCTGGATTAAAAGCCCAATAAAATATAAATGAAATAAAGTCTTACAGAGGGTGTTAGTGTTTCTCTATTTGTGTCTCTCCCTCAACTCTAATTCACTTCTACTCGTCTCTGTGCCTGCAAATGTTGAGCCCTGCAGTGTACCGGGGCTCCTTGTCTTCTGGCTTCCAGGTGAATTGGGCCAAGAGGAGGAACTCACAGGAAACAGGAGGGTCAGGGGAGAGAGAGGCTGGGCATTGCATCCTCTGCTCCTTTCTCTCTGGAATATCCAGTCTGGTAGGGACTGCCTAATCCACAATTACAAGTCCTGTTGAACAACCGACTCCTGTTGTATGGCTGCAGTTCCTGAGACTCTTGTATAATACTATCATTTCCTCCCCTTGCCCTTCATGTGGTGGTTTCCTGCTGTGCTAGCCTAGCTGCTGGCTGCCCACTCCTCTGTAGATACTTCCTTACTCAAATCCTCCTAAGAATCCTAGTGGAGTGTGTCTTGTTTCTTGCCAGGCCACTGACTAATATATGAATTCTCCTTCTATTCAGACTCTGTTAGGTTAAAATTAGGAAATCTCAATCTTTCTCAAATGCCTGCTTATAGCAGCAAGGGTCAGGGTACAGAATATAGAAGGAAAGAGGGCTGATTTCTTCATGTGGAAGTATTTCAAGAAGAGATTTCTACTGCACCATCCACCACACCCAACCCCTTCGCTTGCAGCCCTGCAGCATTCTCCCTTCTCATTATTTATCCAGTACACTGAATACTCCCCTGCCTCAGGTCTTCATTCTTGCTGTTTCCTCTAAATATTTCTCTGAAATGTCTGGAGGAATAGTGTTTGTTTGTCTCCTCACTTCTGCAGTATTATGCCCAAGGTCACATTCTCGTAGATGCTCTGATAACGGTTTGGATTTATTTGTGTCCCTGCCCAAATCTCCTGCCAAATTTTTATCCCCAGTGTTGGAGGAGGTCCCTGGTGGGAGGTCATGGGGGTGGATGTATCCCTTGATATTCTCCTGATAGTGAGTTCTCATGAGATCTCATTTAAAAGTGTGTAGTAGGCCGGGCACGGTGGCTCACACCTGTAATCCTAGCACTGTGGGTGACTGTGGTGGGAGGATCACTTGAGCCTGGGAGGCGGAAGTTGCAGTGAGCTGAGGTGGCACCACTGCACGCCAGCCTGGGCAACAGAGTGAGGCCTTGTCTAAAAAAAAAAAATTAATGAAAATAAAAGTGTGTCGCACTTCCTTCTCTCTCTCCAGCTTGCTCCGCCTTACAGGAAAGATGTGTCTGTTTCCCTTTTGCCTTCCGCCATCATTGTAACTTTCCTGAGGTCTCCCCAGCCATGCTTCCTGTAGAGCCTATGGAACCACGAGCCAATTAAACCTCTTTTCCTTTTAAAATTACTTAGTCTCAGGTAGTTATTTATAGCAGTGTGAAAATGGACTAATACAGGCCTTCTTTGCTTGCCTCAGATAAAATGTCCCCTCCAGACCCTCTATCCCTTCACCTTGGTTAAGTTTAATCATTGGACTTATTTTCAAACAACATTATTTATTTACATGTTTCAAGTATGTTTATCTTCACTAGAATATTTTTTTCATGATGGTATTTTCATCATCAATTTACTCTGAAGGGCTCAACATTCACAGGCTTAGAGATGAGTAGAAATGAATTGGAGTTTAGGGAGAGATGCAAATAGAGAAACACTAGCACCCTCTATAAGACTGTATTTCATTTGTATTTTATTGGACTTTTAATCCAGAAGTGACTATAGCAGCAATGGTTAAGAAGAATCAAGTTTCTAGCACACATTCATAGCACAATATACAGTTTTTGAATGAGTGAATAATGAGAAAGCAGCACATGATGAGAAAGAAGCACCCTCTTTTCTGTGGGGATAAGGGATAATTTATCTACAAAGTCCTTTGAACTCCTTAAAGATTAGAGACTGAAAAAACTGCTCCAATTGCAATTAAAGTTTTACCAACGTACCATACGAAATCTACTTTAATCTGTAGGTGAACTATAGGTTACGTTCTTCAAGAAAATTTAAAAATATCATTTCATTATATTTCTGCTTCTAGGTAAATATGAAGAACAGTAACAACAAAGTTTCTAGCTCTAGCTCAGGGCTAAATGTCTTGAGGGTAATAGCATGAAGTGCAGAGGGAAGAATAGCCCAGAGCCCAGATTCAGATTTACCAAGTAGAATTTCCTCTTTCTTAACAATGCAGGGGGGCAGCACTAGATAATTGGAGGACTTGGGGAAATTCAATAAACTTGGGAGGAGAAACCACATCAAAATCATAGCATGGTAAAGCTGTAACACACTGTGGTTTCAGACAGATGCATTTGTACTTGATTTTAAACATTCCAGTTCAGGAGAGTCACAATTTTTAGTAGTTTCTATTTAAGGACTGAAGATTCTTACATCCCAAATATTTTCCTTAACACTTGCCTACATTCCCTATGACATATACTGTGCTCGTTTCATCCTACGTTGAGGAGGTGTATGTAAATGTTGGTCACTATTCTTGGTAAAATAATCCTATCTAGTGAGATCATTTATTTACCTTATTTACCTCCATTTATCATTCAACCGAAATAGAATCTGCTGCATTTAGTAGGTGCTCAAGTAATCATTTGCTGAATTGAACTCAATGTCCTGTCTTCACAGTTGTTTCTTTTATAATTCTTTTACTTTTGCTATTTGGTTTAATGCCTCACTTTTTAACATACTTCTCCCGCCCCCACCATTGTTGAAATATAATTGACAAATGAAAACTGGGCACAGTGGCACTTTCCTGTAGTCCCAGTTACTCAAGAGGCTGAGGGAGGCAGATCCCTTGAACCTATTAGCTGGAACCAAGCTTGGGCAACATAGTGAGACCTCATCACAAAAATAACAAATAAAAACTAAAAAAAAAAACCCACTTGTATATAATCAAGGATACAACATAATGTTTTGATATATGTATACATTGTGAAATGATGACCACAATCAAGCTAATTAACATACCCATTACCTCACATAGTTAATGTTTTTATTTTGTGTGTGTGTGGAAAAACATTTATGATCTATTCTCTTAGCAAATTTCAAGTCTACAACACAGTATTGTATCACTAACTATATTCACCATGGTACATATTAGATCTCCAGAACTTATTCATTGTATATTACTGAAACTTTGTACTCCTTGACTAACATTTCCACGTATTTCCCTCTCTTCATTCCCTGGAAGCCACTGATCTATTCCCTACTTTTAGGAATTCAACTTATTTAGATTCCACATAGAAGTGAGATAATGCAGTATTTGTCTTTCTGTGCCTGGCTTATATTACTTAGTATAATGTCCTCTTGGTTCATCAAGACTGCTGGAAATGACAGGATTTTATTCTTTTTTTTTTAATGGCTGAGTAGTATTTCGTACATATATACCATGTTTTCCTTATTTATTTTGGCTACTGTGAATAACGTTGCAATACAAGTGGGAATACAGATATCTTTTGAGATACTGATTTCATTTCCTTTGAATATTGACATAGTTTGATTTTGTGACCCTGCCCAAATCTCATGTTAAATTGTAATCCCCAGTGCTAGAGAAGGGGACTGGTAGAAGGTGACTGGATCATGGAGGCAAACTTCCCCCTTGCTGTTCTCATGATAGTGAGTTCTCACAAGATCTGGTTGTTTGAAAGTGTGTAGCACCTCCCCTTCTCTCTTCCTCTTCCTCCAGCCTTGTAAGTTGTGCCTCCTTCCTCTTCTCCTGCTACCATGATTGTACGTTTCCTGGGGCCTCCTTCAGTCATGCTTTCTGTACAGCCTGTGGAACTGTGAGTCGATTAAATCTCTTTTCTTTATAAATTACCTAGTCTCAGGTAATTGCTTTACAGCAATGTTAGAATGGACTAAAACATGTATATCTGTATACCCAGAAGTGAAATTGCTGGATCATGTTGTTCTTTCTATTTTTAAATTTTTGAAGAACCTCCATACATTTTCCATAATAGCTATACAAATTTACATTTCTACAGACACTGTATAAAGATTTCCTTTTCTCCAAATCCTCATCAATATTTGTTACTTTTTGTCTTTTTGAAGTCATTCTACCAGGTATAAGATGATATATCATGGTTTTAATTTGCATTTCCCTGATGATTAGTGATGTTAAGCATTTTTTATGTACTTGTTGGTCATCTTCATATCGTCTTTTGAGAAATGTCTATGCAGGTTTCTTGGCCTCTTTTAAATTGGGTTATTAGTTTTCTCACTATTGAGTTGTTCGAGTTTCTTACATACATGTTTATGTTAACTTCTCATCTGATGTATGGTTTGCAAATATTTTACCCCATTCCATAGTTTGTTTTTCACTCTTTGGTTGTTTCCCCTGTTGTGCAGAAGACTCAGTTTGATGCAATCTTATCAGTCTATGTTTTCCTTTTGTTACCTGTGATTTGAGGCCAAAGGGTGACCTGGTTTGGATTTGTGTTCCCACCCAAATCTTATGGCAAATTATAATCCCCATTGTTGGAGGGACCTGATGGGAGGTGACTGGATCATGGGGATGTATTTCCCTCATAGTGAGTGAGTTCTTACAAGATCTAGTTGTCTAAAAGTGTATAGCACCTCTCCCTTCACCTTCACCTTATTCCTCCTTCTCCAGCCATGTAAGACATCGCTGCTTCCCCTTTGCCTGCTGCCATGATTGTAAGTTTCTTGACACCTCCCCAGCCATGCTTCCTGTATACCTTGTGAAACTGTGAGTCAATTAAACCTGTTTTCTTTATAAATTACCCAGTGTGAGGTAGTTCTTTACAGCAGTACGAGAACAGAATAATACATAAGGTCATATCCAAAAAATCATTGCTCAGACCAATTTCAAGAAGCTTTTTTTCCTATGTTTTCTTCTAGTAGTTTACAGTTTCAAGTCTTAAATTTAAATCTTTAATTCATTTTGAGTTGATTTTTGTACATGGTGTGAAGTAATTCCATTCTTTTGCATGTGAATATTTAGTTGTCCCAATACATTTTATTGAATAGGCTGTTTTTCCCCATTGTGTGTTCTTGCTATCTTTATTGAAGATTAGTTGACCATATATGTGTGAAATTTGTGTATATGTGCTTTAGTTTATGTTCCATTGGTTTATATATCTGTTTTTATGTTAGCATTCTACTGTTTTGATTATTGTAGCTTTGTCATATATTTTGAAATCAAGTAGTGTGGATGCCTCCAGTTTTATTCTTTCTCAATATTTACTTGGTTATTCAAGGTCTTTTGTGCTTCCTTCTGGGTTTAGGATTGCGTTTTATATTTCTGTGAAAAATGTCATTGGAACTGTGATATGCATTGCATTGCTTTGGGTAGTATGAACATATTAACATAATCAATTCTTCTAATCCATGAACATGGGACATCTTTTCATTTATTTTTGTCTTCTTCAATTTCTATTATCAATGTTTTATAGGTTTTGGTGTACAGATCATTTACCTCCTTTGTTGAACTTATTCCACAGCAGTTTGCTTTTGGTTGCTATTGTAAATGAGATCATTTTCTTAATTTTGTTTTTTGGATAGTTTGTTGTTAATGTACAGAAATGCAACGATCTTTACATGTTGATATTTTTTTCCTGAAGCTTTGCTTAATTGGTATATTAGTTCTAACAGTTTTTTGAAGAAGTCTTAGCATATTTTATATATAAGATCATGTCATCTGCAAACAGCAACAACTTTACTTCTTCTTTTCTATTTGGATGTCTTTTGTTTATCTTTCTTGCTTAATTGCTCTGGTCAATATTTCCTGTATTATATTGAATAGAAGTGATGGGATTGGGCATCCTTGTCATATTTCTGATCTTACAGGAAAAACTTGTTGCTTTTCACCATTAAGTATGATGTTAGCTATGGGCTTTCCTATATATCCTACATTATGTTGAAGTATATTCCTTCTATAACTAATTTGTTGAAAGGAAGTTGAATTTTGTCAAAAATTTTTACATCTATTGAAATGATTGTACGATTTTCATCCTTAATTATTTTCTTTCTTTTTTTTTTTGAGACGGCGTCTCGCTCTGTCCCCCAGGCTGGAGTGCAGTGGCTGGATCTCAGCTCACTGCAAGCTCCGCCTCCTGGGTTTACGCCATTCTCCTGCCTCAGCCTCCCGAGTAGCTGGGACTACAGGCGCTCACCACCTCGCCCGGCTAGTTTTTTGTATTTTTTAGTAGAGATGGGGTTTCACCATGTTAGCCAGGATGGTCTCGATCTCCTGACCTCATGATCCGCCCGTCTCGGCCTCCCAAAGTGCTGAGATTACAGGCTTGAGCCACCGTGCCCGGTCCTTAATTATTTTCATGTAGTATATCACATTTATTGATTTACATATGTTGAGCCATTTTTGCATCTTTGGAACAAATTCCACTTGATCATACAATATGATTCTTTAAATACGCTGTTGAATTCAGTTTGCTAGCATTTTATTGAGCATTTTTGCATCTTTGTTTATCTAGAATATTGGCCTGTAATTTTATTTCCTTGTCATATCCTTGTCTGGCTCTGCTATCAGAGTAATGTTGGCCTTAAAAACTAAATTTGGAAGTGTTCCTTCCTTTTCAATTGTTTTGGAAGAGTTTGAGAAGGATCAGCATTAATTTTTTGTTAAATGTTTGTTAGAATTCACCAGAAAAGTCAGCAAGTCCTGGGTTTTCTTTCTTGTTGGTGGGAGGTTTTTGGTTACTGGTTGAATCTCCTAACCCATTATTGGTCTGTTTTAATACATATATTTTTGACTCAATCTCTGAGACACTGAAAATGCCCTGTAAAGTTTACAAAATATGAGATTTGTTTGAAATTTGACCATATCAAGTATTAATCTTAAAATTAACCTTAATCTTAGGATTAATACTCTGACCATAATGAGTATTAAGATTAAGAGTACCTGAGGATGTTAAGAGTATTTTTTTTTTTTTAGATGAAGTCTCGCTCTGTCATCAGGCTGGAGTGTAGTAGCATGATCTCGGCTCACTGCAACCTATGCCTCCCGGGTTCAAGTCATTCTCCTGCCCCAGCCTCCCAAGTAGCTGGGACTACAGGTACGTGCCACCACACCCAGCTAATTTTTATATTTTTAGTAGAGATGGGGTTTCACCATGCTGGCCAGGATAGTCTCGATCTCATGATCTTGTGATTCACCCACCTTGGCCTCCCAAAGTGCTGGGATGACAGCTGTGAGCCACTATGCCCAGCCAAGAGTATTCTTTAAAGCTTAAAGAAAATGGTTCTCAAAACTGCTTGCACTTTTAGAATCCCTATGGAAACTTTTTAAAAATGATGCCCAGAGTCATACCCAGAGAATGATTTAATATGTATACAATCGTATCTGAATATTGGCACTTTGCAAAACTTTCCCTTGCATTTTTTTTTTTTTTTTTTTTTTTTTTTTTTTGCAGCAAAGGATTGGCACCACTACCTTAGAGGATACAGGGTTTTGGATTCATTTTTGTATTAACTTACAACACACCTGTTTAATCTAAAAGAAACCCTGATAACAACATGAACCAATGGGCAGATGGCTGGATACGTGTCTGGATATCTTCAATTTTTGTATGTCATGTGGATGCAGCCTTATTTTATCATCCAACAAGGAGGATTAGTTGGAAAAAATACGAACATATTTATCTCTATCAGACTAGGAGGAATTACACAATTGGTAGAGTTTATCTTTGACTCTGAAGAATAGGTCACACAGTTTTAAGCCAGCCTTCCAGCAGAGATGGAAACATCAGACAAACTGCTTATCTGACATATCCATAATAATTTAACATACCATGCCTTTCCCCATTCTGTTGTTCATTTGCACTGTCAAGCACGATAAGTGAACAAAGATAGATACACTGTCAGCATTTAAATATTACAATGTTTTCTGTCTTATCATCTATTTTCTTTCCATCCCTTTTCCTTTTTCTCCATGTAGCCTCTTTTTACAGCTTCCCTCCTCCATCTTGAGAAGTTTTTAATAAAATGAGGGTTATTTTTTATTATAAGCAAGTAACACTGTGATGAATTCTTCCACATGATGTATGTAGTGCAGATTGGCTTACTGAAATGATTAATTAAAATTGATCATAAAATAATGCTAACTTACTGAGCCCTCTCCATTACATTTGAATCCTTTGTTTTTAGAGAAAATCATGAGATGTGCTGCAGCAATAGTGTTAGTCTGTGAGCAAGGAATTCTTTGAGCTATGTAAGGCTAGAAGCTTCTCTAACATTTGATGCTTTCAAAGGAGGCAGCACAATGTCCTTTGGGGACACCCTGCCAGATTTTATAGAATTTGTTTTCTTTTCTATTGGGAAATGCAGCAATTGCATCCTAGGGACTTGGGTAGACATAAAAATGTAGCATTCTAATTATATCTATATGGATGAAAGATTTATTTTTAGCTCTTAGAACATTTAAATGTGTACTTCTAGTGTTATCTAACAAATTATAAGACACTTTATGAAATGGTATTGTATTATAATAGATCCTAAGAGACAAGAGAAAATTGCCAAGGGCAGGATTTCAGGCCCTGCAGTCCTTATCTTTACCTGTCATTAAACCCTTTGTTCTAACCAATTGACTAGAATCCAGCCTATAATGTTATTCAGGAATAAAGACCACACAGTGATTGCAGTAAAAAAAAAAAAAAAAAGTAAATATAAACAAATGTGAACTATTGATAGGAATAATTAAATCTGGCTGAATTTTCCACATCTTCATGTCAGATACTTTAAACATAAATATAGAAGGGGAGACGGTGATCCTGGTATGTTTAATTTATACAGAAGAGGGGAATGTAGCATCTTTATGACCTTCTGGCTGTGTCTCTTCAATCACACAAAAAGTGCTAGTAAATTCAGGCTAGTTCAAGGAGTCAGTTTTACTGATTATTAGGTAATTCAATCAAAATGAATGATCTGAATATTTCATTTAGATATACCCTGGAAATCTGACACAGAGACAGAGTAATCAAAGGCTCCTCTGTTTTGGCTACATGAACATCATAATCATAATCAGACATTAATTGATGTTTGGACAAGGTGGTAATCACTGGTGCTGTGAACAGTAATGAAGAGGTATTAGACACATCAGAATACTAGTGTGAATAGGAGGTTGAAATGTTATTCTCTAAAAAAGAAGAAACAAATATTCAAAATTGTAAGAAGAAAAATGCTGCAAGGTTACAAGATTCTATGCAGTGTTACTTGGTTTGCAGATGAAGTCAGGACTTACTTGTATCAGAATTACTAAACCCCTAAATGGACCTATTCCTGCTTGCCATGCCCAAATCCCCTCTTGGTGCAAATTTTACAATGAAGAAGGCATACTACACATTTTTAAGTGTATGAGATCGTGAGAAAGTATTTAATTTTCACATACTTGTGATTTGGAGAAAGAACTTACTTTTTATGAAGCATGAGAGGAAACAGGGGATGAGCATTTGGATTACTTTCTGACTTGAACACCTGGGAAAGTACATGTATTTTCAAGTATAAGTGAATAGCCCTGGACACAGAAGCACAACTCTAGGAACAATAACTAGTATTTATTGAGTGTGTGCTATGTGCAAGGTGTTGTTCTATGCCCTTTGCATTAATTAACTCATCTAATCCTCACTACAATCCTATTTGGTAGGTAGTATTATTATCACCATTTTACAGAATAATTAAAACAGACAGGTTAAATAAATAGAGCAAGGTCACAGAGCTGGTAAATGGCACAGCTTGTATTTGAACCAAAAATTTCTGTCTCCAGAGTCTATGAAAAAACTAACACACTAGAGTGCCTTGACGCATTAGGGTGATTTTTTAAAAAAATCTTTCTTGTCTCTGGCCAGAATGCTACCACAGCCTTATATAAAGATAATTACTTTTTATTATGCACATTTCAGATTATCAAAAGTTCAATGTGTATAGTGAAAAGCTGAGCCTAGGTCAAAAAATAATGAGATGATCCTCAGCCACCAGAGGGCACATTTGTCTATGGTCTTGAAAGCCTCTGGACAGAGGGGACAGGGTATAGGAAGAGGGGAGCTAAGAGTACATGGTCTAATTAGATCCCATTTGTCAATTTTGGCTTTTGCTGCTGTTGCTTTTGGTGTTTTAGACATGAAGTCCTTGCCCATGCCTATGTCCTGAATGGTACTACCTAGGTTTTCTTCTAGGGTTTTTATGGTACTAGGTCTAACATTTAAGTCTCTAATCCATCTTGAATTAATTTTCGTCTAAGGAGTAAGGAAAGGATCCAGTTTCAGCTTTCTACTTATGGCTAGCCAATTTTCCCAGCACCATTTATTAAATAGGGAATCCTTTCCCCATTTCTTGTTTCTCTCAGGTTTGTCAAACATCAGATGGCTGTAGATGTGTGGTATTATTTCTGAGGACTCTGTTCTGTTCCATTGGTCTATATCTCTGTTTTGGTACCAGTACCATGCTGTTTTGGTTACTGTAGCCTTCTGCACAGCAAAAGAAACTACCATCAGAGTGAACAGGCAACCTACGGAATGGGAGAAATTTTTTGCTATCTACTCATCTGACAAAGGGGTAATATCCAGAACCTACAAAGAACTCAAACAAATTTACAAGAAAAAAACAAACAACCCCATCAAAAAGTGGGAAAAGGATATGAACATACATTTCTCAAAAGAAGACATTCATACAGCCAACAGACACATGAAAAAATGCTCATCATCACTGGCCATCAGAGAAATGCAAATCAAAACCACAATGAGATACCATCTCACACCAGTTAGAATGGCAATCATTAAAAAGTCAGGAAACAACAGGTGCTGGAGAGGATGTGGAGAAATAGGAACACTTTTACACTGTTGGTGGGATTGTAAACTAGTTCAACCATTATGGAAAACAGTATGGCGATTCCTCAAGGATCTGGAACTAGATGTACCATATGACCCAGCCATCCCATTACTGGGTATATACCCAAAGGATCATAAATCATGCTGCTATAAAGACACATGCACATGTATGTTTACTGCGGCACTATTCACAATAGCAAAGACTTGGAATCAACCCAAATGTCCATCAGTGACAGACTGGATTAAGAAAATGTGGCACATATACACCATGGAATACTATGCAGCCATAAAAAAGGATGAATTTGTGTCCTTTGTAGGGACATGGATGCAGCTGGAAACCATCATTCTTAGCAAACTATCACAAGAACAGAAAATCAAACACCGCATGTTCTCACTCATAGGTGGGAACTGAACAATGAGATCACTTGGACTCGGGAAGGGGAACATCACACACCGGGGCCTATCACGGGGAGCGGGGAGGGGGAAGGGATTGCATTGGGAGTTATACCTGATGTAAATGACGAGTTGATGGGTGCTGACGAGTTGTTGGGTGCAACACACCAACATGGCACAAGTATGCATATGTAAAAACCTGCACGTTATGCACATGTACCCTAGAACTTAAAGTATAATAATAATAAAAAAATTAAAAAAAAAAGAAATGTTTAGGTCAAAAACAACAACAACAACAACAACAACAACAAAAGAGTACATGGTCTAGCTGAATTTTCCTGGGCATGAATACCAGCTTGGACCTCAGTGGAAGTGCCAACAGATTACAAGCTTCACAGATCGATGATACAAGTTTTCCGTGGGGGTTGGTGGGGCATAATATTTATCTATGAAGAAAGGCTTTATTTTTGACTTGTCTGAGGCAACAGGGTCATCGGGCTACACAGGGAACATGTACAATTCAGGGAATAATATGGGACTGAATAAATGAGCCTGAATTTTGCATCTGATATGTTTACTCACTCTGTCACAAAGAAGATCCTGGCTGTGATCTTTTCTAAGAGACCTGGGTAGGGACTCTCAGGCTAAGGACCATGATGAAACACACTTTTGCATTTTAATAGACAGTGATGCTGAAGGGCGAATTACTGGTCTATATAATTCCAATATAATTAGTCAATGCTTTCAAAATGGTTGACTGAGGAAGTCACTGTACTTGAGGTCCAAATTAACATCATCTAAATCCTCTAGAGAGGAGCTATTGCAATTTCCTTTCTTTCATAAGTGTAAGAAGCCAGAAGACTACTGTTCTTCCTAGGGTTTAGCCAATGACCCTTTTCACAACAAATATTTTGTAGTGCTCTCTTTTTCACTCTAAGATGAAATTTTAGATACTGCATCTTACTTGTAGTACAAAGATCAATATAAGAGTTGTGATGGTATCACAGGTGTTTTTCATATATCCAAACCCATCAAATTGTACTCCTTAATATGTACAGCTCTTTGTGTATGAATTATACCTCAATAAAGCTGTAAACAATCAATATAATATCTTCTTTCATTATAAAATAAAAATCAATGAAGAAATTTAAATGAAGTAATGTGCATTTCAATATGTAAATACTCAATCATTACTATACAAGAAAATAAAAGGAAGTAGTAAGATGCTTGCACCTATACATAGAATTCCAGAAATGTGACCGTTCCAAATCCAGATTGATGTAGGTGTATTGAACTGGTTGTACAGGGTGACTCAACCCCCACCAAGTGACACTACTGTCAGGGACATGATTTTATGAAATTGCAAACAAATCTTTGCTAAAATCCTGATAAAGCAAAGTAAAATCTTCCCACCATTTGCCAAAGACTGGCTTTCCCAGAAAAATTATCTTAGGGAAAACTATGCTTATTGTAAAATGTGGTTAGATTCTAAGCTTGGATTATAAATATTTTTTCATCCACATAAGTGACCAGCAGGACATTTAAAAGTCATTTGGGACAATTCTTGGTCGGTAGGCCTCCTCCACATACTGCAGAACATGTAGTCCTCCCTTGTGCAAAGCAAGTGGTGCCCTCTCTTATGATAACCCAAAATACCCCATGCCTTTCCAAAATCCCTCCTATAGAGGGGGCATCACCACATGGAGAACCATTAGTCTGGCTCAAACTTGCTTCAGTCAAGTTTTATATTTTTCTCTTCTCTTTAGTGGAAATAATATAGCTATTCATCTGCACTCATATAGCAATGACTGCAGACTCTATCTGCTGTACATGAAGGTTATCATTAAGTCCCTCTTTAACCTTATGAAATGCCAGGGAGGACATTAAATACAGATCTCTCTCTAGAACTGAAGTTGCTTTAAGAATGATTAACCATGGCAACAATGAAGGTCAGTTCTTAAAAAGAATGTGTTCTTCAGTCAGTGTAAATTCCAAAAGGGAAAAAAGGAAAAAAAAAAAAAAAATAAGCAAAGTACCATCATGGTCACTTTGACAGGTAAAGGAATCCAAACTAAGGATTTTATAGAGAACACAAGCACAAATGCAAAGCAGTTTTCAGAGGGTCAGTGGCTCTTACAAAGATTATACAGTCAAGTCTGTTTAGCATGAATCTAGCAACAAAAATCAATGTTACATATGTTCTATCAGAATGACCCACACACAAATCTTTTAACTGCCAGACACATTGACAAATCAACCAGGCACTAATGTTATCTGACTCCTTCACAGATAAAGATGCCACATTTTTTTGTGGCATCCATAGATTACTTTAGACAGAAGTAAATTCCTAGAGCAAAAAAGGATAAGAAAAGGAAGATAAAGTATGTGCTGTTAAATACATTGCGATTTCTTTTTTCTGTATTATTTGAAAACGTGCAAACTTGATGACCTTGTGTTTTGTCAAAGCAGTACTAAACCTTACTTTATTTGTGAAAACAAAATACAGAATATGTATGTAATATCAGGACACTTATATACTGTAATGACTACATTTATAGAATATGAAGAGTATGCCCAAGTGAACAAAAAACTTTATTAGATACAAACAGTACAAATATTCATGCCTTTTAACTTCTTGGAAAGCATTGATATTATTAAAGAATATCAGATCACAGGTAGATTTTTTAAAGGTTTAAGATACAGACCCCTCAATATGTCATTTATGTAGATGTGTAGTGACCATGTATGGTTAGTCTACTTAATGTGATATGTCTCCAAACTCGTTAAATTAGTAGTATGTTTAGATATATCACATTTGTAAGAATTCAAATAAGTGAGTTGCTTGCACAATGTAAATATACTTAATACTACTGAACTGTTTAAAAAAATACTGGGCAATTAAGTTTTTTTAAATGAATGTCTGCAGTCAAAACCCTGCACCTCTGAGTAAGTGTCAGCCCTGTACGGCACATTATGAACACTGCAGTACAATATCCATTGGAAAGTAAGTGCCATGAGTTCAGGGACATGATCTCCTTGTTCACATCTATATCTGTGGTGTCTAGAAAATGCCTCTTATAGCAGGAATTCACAGTATTTATTAAATAAATGAATTACTAAATTTCAGTTGCTCCCATGAGCTCCAATATCTTTAAGTTCATAATACGATCACTAATAAAATATACTTATTGTTGAGATGAAGTGAGATATTATACACTGTATCCATTATGAATTATTATTGCTGTGACATGCTGTTATTTTGATGCCATTTATCCTTTAAAATAAATTCCTATGTATTTGTCAATAGATGAACAAAGGCTGAGAATACAAAAAAAAAAAAAGCAAAGAAACACATTTTCTGAAACACTGTCTGTTTGAAATTTTATGATGTCCAGTGTTCCAGATTTCACTGGTCACTTCCTCTCAGTCTCCTTTGCTAGTTTTAGGTTTTTCCCAAGAGCTTGTTCTTACACACTCTTTCATCTCTTTGCATTCTTTCTTTTGGTGATAATGCTTATTACCATCACTTCATGTAACACCTACAGGCTGAGGACCCCTCAGTGATGCCCATTTTAAATGTCTCTTCATATCCATATTTAACTGCCCACCTGACATTTCAAATAAGCTGTCTCCCAGGCATTTCAAAGTCCACATTACTGCAAGTGAATTTCAGATCTCCACCTCAACCCACCCCATCTCAGTTCAAACTTGTTGTTATCAAACTTTTCCATCTCAGTAAATGTTAACAGTGTCCACTCAATTGCTAAGCCAGGAACGTGAAAGCCATAATTAGTTTAATTTTGCTAATCCTTCTCCGTTCCTACAGCTAATTCATCAACAGATTCTTTGTGTCTACCCTTTGAAATATACCTCAAATCTCTACTTCTGTCTGTCTTCCCTGCCAGCACTCTGGTACTATCCCTTCTCACTCGGAAAATAGCACTAGTGTCCAACCAACCTTCCTTCTTTAACAATCTATTTAGTTGCCAAAGGGAACATATTAAACTTTAAATCATTTCGGTACCCTTTTGTGCCCTCCCACTGCACTTAGGATATAATCCAAACTTAACATTTCTTATGAAGTTCTGATGATTTGACCATGGTCTATTTTTTATAATCTTATTTCATGTCTCTCCTCTTCCCTTCTCTGTTCCAGCTACTGTGGCTTACCCTGTGACCTTTAATCAAACAGAACTCCTTTTTATTTGTTTCAGGACCATTCTACGTGCTTTCTTGGCCCTTAACATCATATGAAATGGCTGGATCCTTCTCATCTCTAACATCTCAGCTTTGTTTCTCCTAAGAAAAGCTCTTCTTGTCTCTTTATCTAAATCAGCCTCTCTCCATGTTGTTCTTCATCACCATGTGTTATGTTTTCTCCATGGGAACAGCTATGATTTGGAATGATTTATTTGTTTACTTACACAGTGTCTGCCCTCTAACTGTAATTCTAATGCCTTGAGGGTGGAAACATGTCTATTTTTCATTATTGCCTTCCTGGTGCCTAGAAATAAACCTGGAATCTCAGAACTGAGCTTCTTAGGAATATTTCTCATACAGCATTCTTCCTTTCCTTTAGAGCACTTATCTCAATTTGTGGTTATTCAGTCCCTAGTGTGATCTTTTGAATAATGACTGTCTGTCTCGTTTACAGACCTAAAATCTCCATAAGAACAGGAACCATGTTTGATTTTGGCCACTAAATTCTAGCACAGGGCCTCACATAATAAATATGCAATGCATACTTGTTGGATTTTATTGACCAAAAAGTAGCTTTGGCTTATTGTGATGGTTGATTTTGGGTATCAACTTGACTGAATTAGGGGATATCCAGATAGGTGGTAATACATTATTTATTCTCAATAATTGCATTAATTATCCTCAATGTTTTAGTAGGCTTTGAGCCCATCCTTCTTTTGCTAAAAGGGAAGCCCAAGTGGTTTGGTATTTGATTAGAATGAGCCTCAGATGTGTCTGTGAGGGTGTTTCTGGAGAAGACTTGCATGTGAGTCAGTGGACTGAGTGGGGGAAGATCTGCCCTCAATGTGAGCAGGTACCTTCCAATTGGCTGGGGATGCAGATTGAGTAAAAAGGTGGAGGAAGGGCAAATTCTTGCCGTCTCTCTTTCAGAGCTGGGTGCCCTTCTTCCCCTGCCCTTGGACATCAGAACTCCAGGTTCTTCAGCTTTTGGACTCCAGGACTTGCATCAGCAGTTTCTTTATTCCCCGCTACCTCTCACCCTTTGTTTCGTGCTCTTAGGTCTTTGGACTTGGACTGAGCCCTCTACCAACTTCATTGGTTTTCCAGCTTACAGTCAGTCTATCATGGAACTTCTCAGCTTCTATAACCCAGTGAACCAATTCTCCTGATAAATTCCTTCACATTTCTCTCTATATGCTCTCAGTCCTATCTCTCTGGAGGACCCTGACCAATATATTTATATAAAAGGAAATTCTTATCAGATCAACAATCTTCGATTAAATGCAATGATTTTAACCTGACCTGACCATTTTACATGTGTAATTGTACTGTATTTTTCTATTTACCTCAAGAGTGTGGTATTTCATCTGGTCCTCATTACCTTTAATCTCAAAATAATACTTTTTAAAAATTTTACTTATAAACACCCTAAATATAAGAAAGTTGTCAGAAAAAAATCCTGACAACTGCTCTGTTTTCATAAAACCATAGCATGAAAACCTCTGCTGAACAATTAACATTACACAAGGCTAGAGAGTTGTATGACTGATAGTTATGGTTACTTGTCCTGCTTCTACAGAAAATGTCAACTAAAGTATTATGGCAAGTCTCTACGAGTTTCATTTTGAATTATAAAGCATTTTAGAAGAGCTATCTCCTTTCATGAAAATTAAAGGAAGTTGGGGTATTTTGTTTATCCTTCGATTCTGGTACTTTATTATGGAGATGGTATCACTACCAAATACTGTGGACTGTGTTTTAGAACTTGGTAATTATTAAAAATTGAAAATTTCAATCTTATGATCAAATAGTTCAAGGGAGGATTGAAAACCATATTGTTGACCTAAGGTGCCATGGAAAATGCCACTTCTCATGTTCCAAGGGACTTAGAGTTTGAAGTTGCAATCCAACATCAGCTACATACTTCACTTTATTTTAAGGAGATAAAACATCAGAGCTTCTTTTGCCATACCTGTCTACTGATTTCTTTATATTATCATTATTTTAAGTCCATACTTCTGAATGACTGTGCTGTAGGTAAGATCATGTTTTAACAACATTTTTGTAGCATTTCTGGTCATAGAACTCTGCTAAAATGTGAACTGTGAAAGGATTCTTGAAAAATTGGTGACATTTGCATAGGGAACAGAAAGGAACAAAAGAGACTTGGAGGTGGCAATGAGTATATTATATGTCTGGTTAGTAAGAAAAATGACCCACATCGTTCAGAGGAAATTTGTGGGGAGGAAGGAGAAATTGGCTGGTTATGTAGAGAAATTAGCAAAGACTTTGAAAGTCCTCAGAACTGTTCAAACTTTACCCAGTGGGAGATATGGTGCCATTGAGGGTGACTGAGCAGGTAAGAAAGTGCTCTGAAGTCATCCAGGGCCTTCTTATATAATTCTTGTTACAAGATTTTGCTTTGAAAAAAGGCAGAGTTATGAATCTGATAAACACCATTGGGAAAGCAATGCTTATTAAAAGAGATACTTGTATTCAAAGTTAGCACATAATAGACATTACATGTGAGCTTCCAACCCTCCTCACTAAGGCTTTGAGACTTTGTGTTAGTCAGATTTGCTCCCGCACATGGTCATTTTTTCAAAAGTAGAACAGCTCTAACATAATACTTGCCATTTTTCTATCTCACAAAAGCTCCTGGTAAAAGAGAATATCCAGACATGAATGTCATTATCAAATTCCTGGAGGCAATATTGCTAAGAAAGATGTACTTTGTACAACTTTTAACTTTAAACCAGCAAATGACTGACAATTCTATATCCAACACATTTTAATAAAAAAGTTGAATACCTGATGAAATACAAGCATAATTCACAGTTAGATATCCAACTGTGGTTAAAGTGTTTTGGGGAATCATTAAGGCAAATCCAATTTTCAATCGTAAATGATGACCTACCAAAGCCTCTGACCCAAATCTAGCCTCTGACCCAAATCACCCTCAACAAAAGTGAAGAAACAATCCTGAAAGAATAGTGTGCTGTGAAAATCTCAGACATTTTTGGGAATTGATATCCATCCAGACTGAAGCTTTAAAGCTCTTGAACTGTATTCCCAGCTTGCCTAGAAATGAGAGTGGAGCCTTGGACTCATCAGTGTTTCCTAGGCAGATAGTAACCTGACTGAGACTTGTGGGTCCAGGAGTGGACAGGCAAAGTCTCTTTAAGGACTAACATGATTGCCACGGGGGTTGGGGGGAAGGTCACTAAGCAAAGTTAAGAAACCTCAACTTAGAATCCCACCCAACTGTTCTCTTCTCTGTCCATCTCAACCACTTAAAGTTATTGTTTACTTTATTTTTTTTTTCCTACAACATCCAAGGAATAAGAAGTCCTCCTGCACTCGGGATTATCTACTCACTATAGACATTCACACACAGTTTGGGGAACATGGTTTGTTAAGATAGTTTTTCTAGGGAAGTGAGAGTCAGAGGAATCTGCAGTTTTTAAGCCCACTTTTCAGCATCCCCTCCCTTAATGAGACTCAGCAACCAGGCCTGGCTCTAATATTGCCAACATGTGTGAGTCCTAACTTCTCTCTCTGAAGTCCTGAGGGTGTCTGACTTCTGCTTCCCTGCTTTCAGATTGGTTGCACTTGCTGAGGATCATAGTCCTTAGACTATAGGTTGACTTACACTATGGGATGGTACCTTTTTGGATACCAGCTTAATCCTCCAATTCTAGAAATGCTTCTTTTCCAATTTTCCAACAATGAGACTGATAAAGTCAGCCACTGCTACGTGTCAAATGGCTTAGTGGCATCACCATTAAAATAAAGCTGCACCATAAACTATGCTAATGCTTTGGCTCATACCCATCTGCATATGCATACTCTCAAATTACCTATCTAATCCACAAACACTAATTGACGATCTACTATATGCCATTAAGGCTGGTAAATTCATGTTACGTCATAGGCCTAGTGCTTGGGGTTTGAGCACTTCAAAGGCCGTTGATGAGTTGATGGGTGCAGCACACCAACATGGCATAAGTATACATATGTAACAAACCTGCACGTTATGCACATGTACCCTAGAACTTAAAGTATAATAAAAAAAATTAAAAAAAAAAAAAAAAGAACTGAAAGAAAATACCATTGGTTCCAAATTATAAAAAGAAAATAAGCCTAAAAAGTAAAAGTAATCAGTGTCCTCTACAAATTTTAACACTGGTTCAACTTCATGAATTGTTAAGTTTCATGTCCATTACCATTTCATGATCATTGAAAAAAAATTTCTAATTTGGATTATTTTCCTTTACAAGAATTTCTGAGAGTGCATTATGAAGCTAAGACTATGGAGAAATCAGAGTCAATAATAAAATATTTGACTCATGGCCAAGTTTCAAAAACCAAAAGTACAAATATTTTTCAAATGTTATGGTAAAAATAATCTTTTAATGAGTCATAATCTAGCTATTAAAATTTAATATGCTTCAAATGATATGGAGTGGGACCACTACCAAATGTCTAAGACCTGTAATGCCCCTAGGGCAGTTTTGTGTGCCATGCTTAGTGCTGTCCAGGCAAAAATAAATACTGTTAAAACATAATTTTGTAAGAGATATGACTTACTTAGTTTGCCCATTGTTTTAGTCAGAGAAACAAAATCAGTATTGTATACACACACACACACACACACACGAGAGAGAGAGAGAGAGAGAGAGGAAAGAGAGAGAGGTTTATTATGAGGAACTGTCTCATATAATTCTGGAGGCTGAGAAGTTTCACACTCCGCTGTCTGCAAGCTGAAGACTCACTAAAGCTGCTGGTATAATTCAGTCTGACTAAGAAGGCCTGAGAACCCGGGGTGCTGATGTCCAAGGGCAGGAGAAGACATGAGATGAGATGAGATGTCCTATTTCACTCAGTGAGGTAGAAGAAAAAAACGCAAATTCCTCTTTCCTCCACCTTTTGTTCTATTCAGACCCTCAAATGATTCGATGATGCTCACCACAGTGAGGAAAGCAATCTCCTTGACCACCTATTCAAATGTCAGTCTCATTTGGAAATATCCTCACAGACATATCCCCAAATCATGTTTCGTCTGGGCATTCTGTGGTCCAGTTAAATGGACACAGAAAACTATCCATCACACCCCTGCTGATCTCCAGTATTTCTGGAGTCTCTTTGAGGTTATCTCTTACGTGATTACTTTCCACGGAATTTCATAAAGACCAAAAGAGGATTTATTGAGAGTGGTGGATTCATAGTTCAACATGAAATAATGCATAATACCTTAACTTGAACATAAAACCATATTACCTAAAAAAGTAGATTCTGATACACATTTCCATTCTCCCTAAGGAACCAATTTTGACTAAGTTAACAGAGCTTAGGAGATAGACACACCCCACCTGTATGCATACGGGGGTCCTCTTTCCTCAAGTTTTATTCATTTTTTGCTATGTCCTACATCGTTCTTGCCCCACAGTGTTCTGTCATGAAAATTTCCCTTCTTTATGTCAGGGTCCCTACTTCTATTTAAATATTATTATAATTCCCTGTCATATTACCGAAGGTTTCCTTCAGTAATAATAAAGTCACAAACCATCTCCTAGTGAACCCTTACCATATGTGGACCCTGTGCCACACACATCTATTTCATGCAGTTCTGATATCTTCTCAAGGTGATTATTAATATGTCCGTTTTACAGATAAAACAAAAATAGTCTCAAAAAATTGCTACTGGCCACACAGTATATCTTGACCAAGATTCAGACCAAGGATTTTCTGATGTTATATCCCACCATATTTTTGCTAAAAGATACCCCTTCCCAAATCTGTATTACTTACTTCTTATGAAATTGACCTTCAGTATATTCTATAGGGTGCGGGACTCTCCAATCATTCATGTTCAGTGTGTCTGTCTGCTGCATTTTGGCTATGATCGGAGTTCTTTCTGTTTGTGAATTTCTCTGTTATGCTTTTAACACAGAGAGAGTTAAATAGACCTCCTCTTGCAAGAACAGTCATTTACTTGCTGAAGTCTCAGCTGGAGACAAATTTTCTCTGACTACACAGTATAAGGGCACTTTTTGATTAATGCCATTGAGTTACTTCTCATAACAGAAGTTCATAAGTCCTATTGTCCCATTATTTCCTTTCCAATAATAAATATATTACTGATTAATGGAGACAAACCAAGAAGACTATGAGCACAAAAGGAAGGGTCAGCAATCCATGTGGTTTCTTTGTTGTGGGGTCCTTACTGGCATTTACAGATTATTCTAATTGCTTGCTAATGTAATTGCTCCAAGTTTGCTTTCAGTTAACAAGTCTTTATCAATTGATTTCTATAGCAGTCTGTTCCCTTTAATGTGTTTTGTAAAATGCCCTGCTGCTATTTACTTAGTATTAAGGAGGGAATGGCTTATTTCTAATCTTCTTGCTCTGTCCTATGTCTGTTTTTCCTCTTTCTGTGTGAACAGCAATCTATTTGCTGTTTACTGCAGCAGTGAAAAGTTATAATTTGTTTCCTTTAGTGGGAAGGGACACATGCTGATTGGGATCATGATTAAATATGAATCTCTTATAGGATGGAAATGTGTACAACGTGTTTAGTGATTAAACATTTCTCAGAGGGTGGTCTGGTTTTTCCATTTTGTATTTAAAATCACATGCATTATACAAGTTGAATATTAATATTTCTCAGAGCGTGGTCTGGTTTTTCCATTTTGTATTTAAAATCACATGCATTATACAAAGTTGAATATTAACATTTCTCAGAGCGTGGTCTGGTTTTTCCATTTTGTATTTAAAATCACATGCATTATACAAAATTGAATATTAAGAAAACAATTAGTAAATTACTTCCTATTAATAGGTCAGTAAAGGAAAAGCAATTGGGTAATTTCAATAAAATGAGAAAAAAATCTAGAAAAAGTATATCCTCTTATTAAAAAAATTTTTTAGGACTCACGTGAAATTTAACATGTTGTTTCTGTAACAATATTCATCTCAAATCAATAGCTGACTTAATTCTTAATAGTATCCAATTAAAATCAGATGAAAAACAAATACTTGTTATTACCACTGCTATCTAATTGTTCTAAGGATACTACTCCTTAAAGCCATAAGATACAAAAACAAAATAAGAGGTATAATTTTTAGAAAGGAAAATACAAGATTATTAATATTTTCAGATGGTATAATTACATACAAATATATACAGAGAAAAATGAACCAAAAAACTATAAGAATTGATAAGAAACTACAATAAGATGTATCAATGCCAGATGAATACACAGTTGCCCTCCTGTGCCATCCTACAAGTTACCTACCCAGACAAGCCTTTTTACTATTACTTTTACATCTTTATGAAAATTGAGTTCTCAGGGGTCTCCTCGCCCACCAGTGGTGTTCCTACTAGTGGTGAACATGGGAAAATAGATCATGTCCTGAGCGTCATGCCACAGGGTGAGCTCATATTCTGAAGTCCCTTCATCAAAGTTGTCGCCCTCATCCTAAAACTTGGAATTTTGGCAGATTAAAGTAAAGATCCTGGTACCATGTTGATGTAGAGTGGTGGGTTGATGCATCTGCAAAGTTATAGCCTTTCACTTTGAATATTAATGAGAAAAGTAGACACATTTATGGTCTGGTTTTCCATTTGCTCCCACTGACCTTCTGATAATGAACAAATGGAAGCAGTATGTCAGGAGGCAAAAGCAGAAGACATAGATTTCCAACTTAGGTGTGTTTGATTTGCCAGCAGAAAATGATTAATCACATGATGTAGAAATATATAAAATACATCCACAACTGGCTCAAAGACAGATACACCAAAAGTATCTAAACATCTGAGATCTTCAACTTTGGAGAATGCAGAAGTTACGAGATGGCTTAGGAGGTTGCTGATGAAGTTCAGAGATGACTAAAGGAAAACAAACAATCAAAAGAAGATGAGTTTCAAATGAAGAAGATAGAGCAGGTCAACAGCTTATCTTCTGCTATAGCCATAGCTCCTTGCTCTAGGGGATTCCTTCTCTATTGTTGGGTAATATTAAGGAAAATCACTTGCAGAGACAGCATGCAAAGGACAAAACTTTGTATTGAAGAAGCTTTCATATCTTGAGGTTTAAATGTATCTTAATTATGTCTAAAAGGAATTTAATGATGCTGACATCTCATAGGTCTTGCTTTTAAATCGGCCCTCTCTGTACACACATAAACAAAACACACACACACACACACATACACACACACAGGTGTTCACCAAACCTTTTAGACAGTTTAAAATGGGCAGTAAATTATGTAGGGTGAGGTTGAGAGTGAGATTGATGAACAGACTCAGAAACCCCCCAAAAATTCCAGTCTGGAAACATGAGATGTGCTAACCATAAATGAAAGGCATATAGTGACTGATTTACCCAGCACAATGAAATCAGTCAATACTTTGTTCTCTTAAAGGGGATCAAAATAATGACTGTGCATTCACTTAGTAAAATTGAATAGTGAATCAGAGATGCGTAATGCATACTGAGTGTATTTAATATATTTTACCTCATGTTTTCTTATTGTCACAGGATTAAATGTTGAAAAACAGCCGTCAGGAAATGTTTTTCTGTGTAAAATAAACATCTATCACGGGAGGGACATTTTTAGTTGTAACATTATTTTTTTAATGGAGAGACTCAGCAGGAAGCTTATTCTAATAAAAATGCACACACTGCTTTTCCATGACTTCTCACCACCACTCATGCTTTCAACACACTTGCCCCCAAGTCTGTTCCTGACTTCTTGGTTTGACCTTAGTTTGGAATCACCAAGAGCATATCATCAGGGTGCAGAATGGTTAGAAGAGAGGGCAATGAGATTTGGGAGGGGGAAGGAAAGAAGTGGAATATGAGAACGATACTTCAGATAATCCAGCAAGTAGTAATTGAGAGTTTGACTTCGACATTTTTATGCCATAAAAGTCCAATCCAATCAAATTTAATTATGTAGCATTTTAAGATGAAAAAAATGTTTACAGAAGCTCCAAAGTTGAGTTATTTTGCCATTTTGTCACATTGGCTAAATGGAGGTTATTATTATTGTTGTTGTTGTTCTTATTATTTTTCATCAGAAAGTTGATTTAAAAATAAGCCTCATCTGTGATAAAAAGATATGGCTAATAATTTAATTATATTTTCGTTGGTTGGTGTGGAATGAAGGTATGAAAATAACACAAAGGGAAATCTTTTTAAAAGGCAAAATCAATAGCCTTTATATGTTTTAATAATAAAAATAAGTAAATAAGTATTTTAATTTTTATTTACATAAATAAAAAGTATATAGTGTGGAAAATTCATTTTCAATGCCATTAAAAATAAACTGCAAAGAAACTATTTAATGAACAATCTGTGAAACTCTTATGAGGAATACTATAACACTCCACTTAGTTTTTAATAAATAAGGATGATTATCACGTTAGGAAGAATTAATACATTTAAGTTATCGACCATTTCAAAATCAATTATAGTTTTTATGAAAATCCCAATAAACATTTTTACAAGTTGGCAAAGTGTTTCTAACAGTGATCTAAAGAATTAAAAGCTATTATAATTAAGAAATTTTGTAAATCAGAATAATAGAGATTATTTCTATAAAATATTAAAATATATCATTTAACTATTTTTAGAAGTTCTACTGACATAGAAAACAATGAAATATATTAAACAGCCCCCAAATATAACTTATTATGTAATTTAATACATGATATAGGAGGTATGATAAGCAACTGTAAAGGAAAAATGTATATAATAAATGGATTTTATAAACCTAGTTAGCTATGCTGTTTAGGTTATTTTAATACACTATACACTAAAATAAATTACAGTGAAACTAGAGAGTTAAATATTTATTGTTTCTTTCATTCAACATATATTTATTGAATAACTATTATATGCCAGACTCTAGTCTTGATGCTTGGGATAAAGGATTAAATAAAGTAGAACTCTTTTTCTTTCAAGATCAGTGGAGGAAAGAAAATAAACAAGTAGACATAGAAATAATACCATGTAGTCAGAAGAATCAAGAGGAAAACTAAAGTAGGGGAAGATGATAGAAGTTCAGGAAGATTCTGTGTTTGATGTGGGGGTAGGGAGGATTGAGAGTAAGGGAAGAGAACATCTGACCAGAGACCTCAATGAAGCCAGGGAGCAAGACAGAAAGACATCTGGGAGAAGACCATTCTTAGAGGGAGTAGTAAGGGACAAGGCTTGGAATTAGGAACATGCTGGTTATGTTTGGGAGCAACAAAACACCAGTGTGGCTAGAGCAAAGAGAGAGAGGAAGAATAAATTGGAAATGAAATTGGTAATTTGGCCAGGGGCCAGCTCATGTAAAGCTTTGTATGGGATTTTAATGTTATTACAAGTATGATAAAAAGCCATTGGAGAAGGAGAGTATCTAGTCCACTGGGAAAAGATTACTCTGGCTTTCAAATGAACAATAAACCATGAAGGGGAGGCATGGTGATGGCATAAAGGAGGGAGATCATTTAGGGGGCTAGCAAAATTCCTAGAGACAGAAACTGATGGTTTTGATCATGTTGAGAGCGGTAAAGACTGTGCAAAATGGTCAGATTCTGAACTGTGCAAATAGGTCCAGTTGAATTTACTGATGGATTGGATGTGTACTGTGAGAGAAATGGACATCAAGGAAAGGAGTAACATTTTCATCCTGAGAAGTGTTGGTGCTATTTGCCAAGATATGGAACACTGGAGGAAGAGCAAGTTGGGGTATAGTTTAGGATGGTCAGGGAGATATCAATGGTTCTGGTTTGAGCATCTCAACTTTGTTATGCCTACTAGGACATCTAAGGGAGACAATCTATATATAAGCTGTTTTTTTTTTTTTTTTTTTTTTTTTTTTTTTTTTTTTTTTTTTGAGACAGAGTCTTGCTCTGCCGCCCAGGCTGGAGTGCAGTGGCCGGCTCTCAGCTCACTGCAAGCTCCGCCTCTCGGGTTTACGCCATTCTCCTGTCTCAGCCTCCCGAGTAGCTGGGACTACAGGCGCCCGCCTCGTCGCCCGGCTAGTTTTTTGTATTTTTTAGTAGAGACGGGGTTTCACCGTATTAGCCAGGATGGTCTCGATCTCCTGACCTCATGATCCGCCCGTCTCGGCCTCCCAAAGTGCTGGGATTACAGGCTTGAGCCACCGCGCCCGGCCTATAAGCTGTTTTTATAAGATGCTGGAGATTAGAGGAGTGGTTGGGATTTGAGATAAAATACTGAACTCACCAACTTATAGATGATATTTGCAATTCATTACCTAGGAGTGAGTGCAAATAGAGAGGAGTCCCAAAGATTGAGCCTCAGGGGGCTCCACAATTAATATAAGATGAGAAAGTGAGTCCAGCAGAAAATCAAGAAGGAGGAGACAGCAACATACAAAGAAAACTAGGAGTCCCAGAAGCTAAATAAGGAAAATGCTTTGTTTTGTTATGTTTTTAAATGAAGACTGGCCCATTCATAAGTAAATGTACTCAGAGAACTGGATTTGATAATATGGAGATGATGGGTGGCCTTAACCAGAGCAGATTGAAATCAGCAGTGTGAGTGGATTCAAAAGAGAAAGGGAGGGAGATGAAAATGTGAGAAATGAACAAAGAAAACTATTTTGAGTGGTTGTATAATAAAAAGAAGCACTAAAGTGGAATTGTAGAGAAAGTTTTAATCTTACTTTTCTACAATAAAGCAATTATTACAGCAGTTATTTTGTGAGGATAGGAATGATAGACTACAGAAGGAAAAATTAATGATACAAATGAAAGAAGAGATAATTGCAGGGGCAAAGTCTTTGAATGTACTGAGGGTGTAGGGGATGCAGGACAAAAGTCCACCTCTCTTAAATCTATGACAAAGGGGTATGGTTGTATAGTAAAGTTAAAATAAGGTAAAAATAGAAAAAATATAGATAACATATATTAATATATGTAAAAAGAGTTACCCCTTTTTAAGAAGTGTATTTATTAATGAGGAAAAAATGCATAGCAGTTAAATGTTTGATGGATAACTGGAGAAATAAATTATGATACATTCACAGTAATAATATTTGATAGTTTGAAGAATGGGTGCCAATATGTAATAAAGAATTTAGCATTTTTAATTTATTTACTTTTTCTTTATTTCACAGTAGATATTCACAGGTGGGAATATAGAGTACTACATCCCTTAACTTCTGAGCTCAAGCCTTCCTCCTGCCTCAGCCTCTTGAGTAGCTGGGACTACAGGCGCACCCCACAACATGAAGCTATAAAATTTGTTAATGTTTACTAATCATCCTAAGTTGAACATATCTAGACTTCCGGGACGCCATTTAGAAATAATGTCCTAAAGCCTGGAATAGGTAACAGTGGCTTTGAGAGTGTTGTCCTCTTACCGTTAGTTTTGTCTATTCCTCAAAAATAACTCAAAGGCGATGCTTTAAAATTAATTGGGGTTGGTTAATACTGATCATTAATGACAGAAAGAGGAGGGAAAGGTGGATAGAATGAGTTTCTTTGTAGTCAGACTTATTAGAGGGGAATCCGCTGAAACCAGTGAATGATTTGCATGCAGTTTCTCGTCTCATAACCTAGGCAAGGAAGGAAAGGACAGCTAGTATATCAATTCTATGATGCTGCAATTTGGGAAAAGACAGGATGATATGCTAAGTTTTAACCAATATATTGTCAATTCAGATCTTTCAGCCAAATGGTTTTTCAGTAATAAAAGTGTCAATTGAGTATGTTTTTCTTTACACAGGTTGAATTTTTGACCACTTTATTTTATTTGCTCTCTTCATTCCAGTGTAAAATTCCAGAAATGAGAGCATATTACAGGTGAATGAACTGCACAGTTCTTACTGTATAGTTCTCCTTGTTTAATAAAAAGTAAACCTTTCTAAATGTACTGAAAGTTTTTTGTATACCAAGAAAATTAGCTGGGCGTGGTGGCTTATGTCTGTAATCCCAGCACTTTGGGAGACCCAGTCGGACGGATCACCTGAGATCAGGAGTTCGAGACCAGCCTGGCCAACATGGTGAAACTCTGTCTCTTTTAAAAATACAGACTTTAGCTAAGCATGGTGGCGCATACCTGTAATCCCAGCTACTAGGGAGGCTAAAGCAGGAGAATCATTGAACCTGGGAAGCAGAGGCTGCAGTGAGCTGAGATCATGCCACTGCACTCCATCCTGGGTGCGACAGAGTAAGACTTGGTCAAAAAAAAAAAAAAAAAAAAAAGCCCCTTGTTTTGCAAATATTTGTTGTTGCTTTACAACTTTTATCTTTTGACAGTTTATAATTTTTTGCTTTGCAGAAGTTTCTAAGGTATCATTTTCTCAGTGTATATTCAGATATATATATATCTGAATATATTTAATTTATATATATATATAAATTAAAAATAATAACATTTCCCTTCATTTCTGAAAACTTCAATTTTGCTCCTATTCCTGGCATTCCTCCAGCCCTTTCTCTGTTTCACGTGATACAGGCGAACTGCACTCACTCCAGGGTAACTCCAATCATTTCAAGTTTAAACAGGGTCAACTAAGGATTTCCTCCACTCTTCTACCTCTATTTCTCCCTGGGGATGCTGTAAATTCTGGATGTTCTCTGAGGGTCACGGTGTTGGGGGAATATGATCGGTCTCTCAGCTGGGTTCTGCTCCTGTTTGCGTCTGCTGAGGTGGCCATTACGCCCACCGATGATTGGCTTCATTAAAATGGCTGTGTTCCCCAATCCTGTGGCAGCCAGCTGCTAGTGTTTCCTATTGTTGCAACCATCTGCTGCCATCTGCTGGTGTTTGCTCTTGTTACAACCAATGAGCTCCCTTCAGGTCCCATAGGTCTCTCACAAAACTTGTAATTTCATCTTCTCCTATGTTACTCTCTGGAGCTACAGAAAATTGGTGGGATTGCCTCAGCCCTTTCCTACTGCATCTTCACTGGTCCCACGATGCTGCGATGCCAATCGCAACTCTTGTGAAGGACCCTCTCTCCTGATGTTCCAGACAAGATTGGGAGTACAAGTCTCCCGTCACTCTGAGATCCCAAACCTCCTTCTCCTACCTTTGAGAAAATTTTTATTTCCTTTTAGGCAGACTAAAACTGGCTCAGAGTTATCTCCCATAATTTTCGGTCTTTAAATCGGGCCACAGAAAGGCCAAGAAACTGACATAATTCTCTTTGACTAGCATGAGGTGTCTCTTCACTTTGTATCAATGAAGACTAGGTTCAGTTCTCATGTTTAAGTTAATGCTGTAGGAAGTCAAAGGGAACATAGGGAATAATCTGCCCGCTCATATTTGATGTCCTTCTGTACCCATGTTTATGTAGTGGGATTTACGTAGCCTCCTGTTCCTGGTTCTGATTGATGCCACAGTTATTTATTCTGAGGCCTTTACCTAAAGATGTTGCAGAATTTCAGCCATATTTTCTTCTAGTACTTTTATAGACTCAATATTTTAAACATTTAAATCATTGACTTACGTGGTATTTATGTTGCACAGTGAGATGGGAATGCAGCTTATTAATTTCTCAAAATGACACAGCTACATAGCGGTTTGGATTTCTTGGTGGAAGATTAAGCCTGAAGTACTACTCAGAGATGCCGAAATTTTCATTAATTTTATGACTAGACCTATGAACCTGTCTTTAGAGTCAGAGAATTGGCTCTCAACCTTGACTGCCTATCAGAACACCTGGGAGCTTTAAAAAAATATTGATAACTGGTTCTCAACTCCTCATGTAATTGCTCTGGTGTGCATCATGATTACAAAAATCTTCCTGGATGATTCCAGTGCACAATCAAGGTTGAAAACTTGCCCATGCACAGTCAAGATTTTTTTTTTTTATTATACTTTAAGTTCTAGGGTACATGTGCATAACATGCAGGTTTGTTACATATGTATACTTGTGCCATGTTGGTGTGTTGCACCCATCAACTCGTCAGCACCCATCAACTCGTCATTTACATCAGGTATAACTCCCAGTGCAATCCCTCCCTCCTCCCCCCTCCCCATGATAGGCCCTGGTGTGTGATGTTCCCCTTCCCAAGTCCAAGTGATCTCATTGTTCAGTACCCACCTATGAGTGAGAACATGCGGGGTTTGGTTTTCTGTTCTTGTGATAGTTTGCTAAGAATGATGGTTTCCAGCTGCATCCATGTCCTACAAAGGACACAAATTCATCCTTTTTTATGGCTGCATAGTATTCTATGGTGTATATGTGCCACATTTTCTTAATCCAGTCTGTCACTGATGGACATTTGGGTTGATTCCAAGTCTTTGCTATTGTGAATAGTGCCGCAATAAACATACGTGTGCGTGTGTCTTTATAGCAGCATGATTTATGATCCTTTGGGTATATACCCAGTAATGGGATGGCTGGGTCATATGGTACATCTAGTTCTAGATCCTTGAGGAATCGCCATACTGTTTTCCATAATGGTTGAACTAGTTTACAATCCCACCAACAGTGTAAAAGTGTTCCTATTTCTCCACATCCTCTCCAGCACCTGTTGTTTCCTGACTTTTTAACGATTGCCATTCTAACTGGTGTGAGATGGTATCTCATTGTGGTTTTGATTTGCATTTCTCTGATGGCCAGTGATGATGAGCATTTTTTCATGTGTCTGTTGGCTGTATGAATGTCTTCTTTTGAGAAATGTCTGTTCATATCCTTTGCCCACTCTTTGGTGGGGTTGTTTGTTTTTTTCTTGTAAATTTGTTTGAGTTCTTTGTAGGTTCTGGATATTAGCCCTTTGTCAGATGAGTAGATTGCAAAAATTTTCTCCCATTCTGTAGGTTGCCTGTTCACTCTGATGGTAGTTTCTTTTGCTGTGCAGAAGCTCTTTAGTTTAATTAGATCCCATTTGTCAATTTTGGCTTTTGTTGCCGTTGCTTTTGGTGTTTTAGACATGAAGTCCTTGCCCATGCCTATGTCCTGAATGGTACTACCTAGGTTTTCTTCTAGGGTTTTTATGGTATTAGGTCTAACATTTAAGTCTCTAATCCATCTTGAATTAATTTTCATATAAGAAGTAAGGAAAGGATCCAGTTTCAGCTTTCTACTTATGGCTAGCCAATTTTCCCAGCACCGTTTATTAAATAGGGAATCCTTTCCCCATTTCTTGTTTCTCTCAAGATTGTTTTTAGGGCAAAAGAGAGCACGAGTGAGACCCACGTGATACCTATTTTCCCATGGAGTAATGTGGAGTGTGCATCCCAACACCTACAGGACTTGTTGAAACCCAGATTGCTGGACTCCTCTATCAGGGTTACTGATTCCCTAGGTCTGATGTCATGCCTAAGAAATTTATTTATCTGGTCCTTTTATTTGGGTAGAAATTATCACCAGTCACATTTATAGTGGTACCTCTCATTTCCCCATTGGAATTTTAAAAGATTGTAAACGAAAACAGTTCTATATGCAGCACTTATTTATGCACACTCATCTTGTTTAAGAGATGATTTAAGGTGCAATAAAATAAAATATAAAAAAGGAAAGGTGAGAAAATTTGAACATACGTAAAATAATACTTGAAAACATAAAATCAAAAGGATAATATACATATATACATATGCTGATGTTGGACCATAAATTTGGCTAAGTTTTCTATCAGTGAACGTTAAGCAGAGAAACAAAATCACTGTGAGATTTATAATGTGCCCTTGATAAAAATAAGCCAGTAGCTTCAGATAAAAATGCTTACTTTGTCCTGGCATTAGAGGAAAATCTTCTCTATGTCCTACAAATATGATTCTGTACAACACTGGGAATAAAATCTTCCCTTATTCTTATCATTACAATGAACCTAGAAATTCTACTGATTAAAGTTGACAAAATTGACAAATGTCAATGAGTGACATTAATATAATAGTTCATTTGGTCACTAGGTAATTTCAAGTTTTCACTTTTAAATGAGGGTGTATTTACATAGGGAGTTCCTTAGTCCTCAGTGTGAAACATTGCTGTCCACCAAAATACTGTAGAAGAAATTATACAAAGTGCAAATATAATGCTGTTCACTCATGATATCCTCAATATGCTTAGCTTGAGTCAAAGAATCTAGTAACTTTAACTTATTCTAGATAATGGTTTTGGCCTTAAGGGGTGAGAGGTCACAGACTTTTTTAAGGATCTGCTGATCACTAAGCATCTTCTTCTCAGCAGATAATATACAGTTGTTTCTCATTAGTCACAGATTCTGAATTTGTGAATTCACCTATGCACTAAAGTGTACTTGTAACCTCAAGGACCACACCCGAGATCCTTTCAAAGTCATTCTCAGATGTATGCATGTGCAAAGCATCAAAAAATTTGAATTTCCTGATGTGCACATTCCCAGCTGATGTGGAAACGGGTGACACTTTGCTTTTTTGTTTCCTATCTCAAACTATAAATGAGTATCCTTTAGTGCCACATTTTTTCACAGTTTTGTGCATTTTGTTAATGATTTCCTGTTTAAAATGGCTCCCAAGCATAGTGCTGAAGTGCTGTTTAATGTTCCTAAGCACGAGAAGGCTGGGATGTGCCTTATGCAGAAAATTTATGTTAGACACGCTTTATTCAGGAATGATTTATAGTGACGTTGGCCATGAGTTCACTGGTAATAAATTAACAATAAATATTAAATATGATGCCTTTAAAAAGACACACACATAAAACAAGGTTATGTGTTAATCAGTTGATAAGAAATGTTGTTCCCAGATGCTTGCAAAAGCTTTTCTCTGTATTTTCCCAAGGAAAATAACTCTAAATTTCCTCTAGGAGCAACGATTCAGTGTTTGCTAATTCTGTGTTCATGGTCACTTTATAAAGCACAACTACTGCAAGTATCAAGAATTGAACGGTATACACATAGAAGTCTCCTTCAAATTCAAGGATTTTATGAGGTCATGAGGCCTATTCGAGTACATTAGATAGAAGCCCTTGATGAAAAATGAACACACTAAATATATTAAGAGCTATCTTACATAAGTACTGTTTTCTTTCAATGAGCTTTTTATAATGGTTATGGGCTCTACAGTCAGACTGCCAGGGTTCAAACCTTGCCTCTATGACTTTCTAGCGGGAGACCTTGGGCAGGTTTCTTAACCCAAGCTTCCTCATCTGCAAAATAGGGGACTTAAGGAAAGAGATTAGAACATCAAACAGTATATGTGACATTACTAATATTTTAGATTGATTGATTGAATATTAACCAGATACATACAAGAATAATTAGAATTTCTGTTACTTATCAGGGAGGGGGTTAGAGAACAGTGGGCAGCAGATACAGAACGAACAAATACTGTTTTTAGACCTCAATGAGTATAAGGCTTCTCAATTAAACTGTCTACTATTCAGCTCCTCATGGTTCTGTTCACAAATGAGTTTGGTAAGAACTAATAACTGAAAGACTAGCCCACAGGGAAGTCAACTTTTTATTCCCAAACTTTGGGCTAAAAATAATAAGACAAAATAGTTGGGTTTTAAAATGAAGGGAAAGAGATGAGCAATTAGTGAGAGTAAAATATTAAAATGAAAGTTGAAAGACTAAGATAAAAGGCTAAAGTAAAGGCAAGAAGCTTAGAGATTATAATAGAAAAAAAAAAAAAAAAAAGCAAAAGGAAAATGGACTAAAAGCTAATAAGGGACACGTGCCCAAAACAAAGCTCAAGGTATGTCCAGTTTCCACAAGGGCTGGGTCCCTTGTAACAGTGGGGTCAACTACAACTCTGATAAACAATTCTTCAGGGATCTATGGTAACAAAGCATAGGACCACTCAGTTCAAACAACTGGAGGGATTTAGGACAAGCAGCAATTTATCTAAGCTAAGTAGAACATACTGATAAAATAAATATGATAGTAAAATAATTCTGAGGTGCTAAAAAAAAGCTAGGACCTCCAGCTTTGTTTTTTTAACATTGTCTGGGTTATTTTTGGCCTCTTATGCTTTAAAATAAAGTGCATAAAATTAATTCATCAATTTCCACTGAGAGTGTTTGGAATTTAATCTATTGATTGCGTTTGATGTGTAGATCAGCTTGATGGTAATTGCTGTCTTCACAGAAGTCTTTAAATATGTGAACATAGTATATGTCTCCATTTATTTAGGACTTCAAATTTCCTCCATCATGTTTTGCAGTTTTCATTATAGAGATCTTACAGTTCTTTTTTGTTGGATTTGTTTTTAAGTATTTGATGTTTATGCATACTCTTATAAATGGTATTGCTTTAAAATTTCATTTTATACTTATTTATTGCTGGTACAGTATGCCCCACATAAGGACGGTCTAATCAACAATAGACCATATTATAAGGCAGTAGTTCCACAAGTATACAATGGTGGTGGCTCATACCTATAATTCCAGTGTTTTGGAAGGCCAAGGTGGGAGGATTCCTTGAGGCCAGGAGTTTGAAACCAGCCTGGACAATAAAGCAAGACCCTGTCTCTGCGTAATAATAATAAATAAAGATTACAATGAAACTGAAAAACTCCTATTGTCTAGTAATGTCATAGCAGTCATAACATCATGGTGCAATGCATTACTAATGTATTTGTGGTGATATTGATGTAAACAAACCTACTACGCTGCCAGCCATATAAAAGTATTATGTACAATATATAATACTTGATGGTGACAATAAACACTATGTTACTGGTTTATATATTTACTATACTATAGTTGTTATTGTTACTTTGGAGTGTACCTCTTCTATTTATTATTTTAAAGCTAACTGTAAAACAGCCTGAGGCAAATCCTTCAGAAGGTATTTCAGAAGGCATTATTGTCATAGGAGATGACAGCTCCTTTCACATTATTGCCCCTGAAGACCTTCCAGTGGAACAAGATGTGGAAGCAGAGGACGGTGATATTGACGATCCTGACTCTGTGCAGGCCTAAGCTAATGTGTGTCTTAGTTTGTAACAAAAAAGTTTAAAAAGTTTTTTTTTTAATTAAAAGTTTTAAAAATAGAAAAAGCTTATCTAACAAGAATGTAAAGACAGAAAAAAAATATATATATACGTAGTTATTTTTGAGATGGAGTCTCGCTCTGTCTCCCAAGCTGGAGTGCAGTGGCATGATCTCAGCTCACTGCAAGTTCCGCCTCCCGGGTTCATGCCATTCTCCTGCGTCAGCCTCCCGAGTAACTGGGACTACAGGCACCCACTACCATGCCCGGCTAATTTTGTTTTTGTATTTTTTTTTTTTTTTTTTTTTTTTTTTTTTTTTTTAGTAAATACGGGGTTTCACCGTGTTAGCCAGGATGGTCTCAATCTCCTGAACTCGTGATCCGCCCGCATTGGCCTCCCAAAGTGCTGGGATTACAGGCATGAACCACCGCGTCCGGCCGACAGAAAGTATTTTTGTGCAGTTTTACAATGTGTTTGTGTTTTAAGCTACATGTGATTAGGAAAGACTCAAAAAGTTTTAAAACAATGATTTAAAAGCTTATAAAGTAAAAAGTTATAGTAAGCTAAGGTTAATTTATTATTGAAGAAAGAACCAATTTTAATAAATTTAATGCAGCCTAAGTATACAGTGTTTAGAAAGTCTTTAGCAGTATACAGTGATGTCCTGAGCCTTCACATGCACTCAGCACTCACTCAGTGACTCACCCAGAGCAATTTCCAACCCTGCAAGCTCCATTCATGGTAAGTGCTCTCTACAGGAGACCATTTTTATCTTTTATACCATATTTTTACAATATTCTTTCTATGTTTATGTATACAAATATGTATTATTTTGTCATAATTGCCTGTAGTATTCAGTATGGTAGTTTGCTATACAGGTTTGTAGCCTAGGAGCAACAGGTTATTCCATACAGTCTGGGTGTGTAGTAAATAGGCTATACTCTCTAGGTTTATGTAAGTATACTCTGTGATGTTTGCAAAACGATGAAATTGCCTAATGGGATATTTCATAGAACAGATCCCAGTTGATTGATAAGTGATGCATAACTGTGTAGAGAATAAAACAGTGGACCATAAATAGTGATTGTCATGTTCCCAATTTCAGGGGAAAACTTTCAATATTTCACCATTAAGTACATTACATATGTTGAAATTAGGTATGTTTGTGTATCAAAACACATCCTTAAAGGAGGGAAAGAGCAGTCACACAATGGAAGATATTTTTAATAAATATCTCTAGTAAAGGACTTGCATTCAAAATATATAAAGAACTCCTATAAGTTCATAAAAGTCAGACAACTTAATTGAAAATAGGGAAATATTTGAGCACATACTTCACAAAAGAAAATATCTAAGAAGCCAAAAAACATGTGAGAAGATAAGTACATTTATAAGTCATCAAGGAAATAGAAATTAAAATGACAATGTAACATCACTATATACAAACTAGAAAGGCTAAGATGAAAATTACTGACAACATCACATATTGTTGAGTATGTGGAGTAGGTAGAAATCTCACGCACAGCTGATGGGAGTATAAATGGTCAAACTACTTGAGAAAACTATTTGACAGCATCTATTAAAGCTCAACACACACGTATTCTTTGTCTCAACAATAATATACGCAACAGAAATACTATTATTATTAAAATACATGCACAAGAGTATTCATCAAAAACTGAAAAATGGCTCAAATGTCTATCAAGAGTAGAAATGAATGAATAAATAAATAAATATTATATATTATAATACAGTATAAAACAATGAGAAGAAGCTATTGCTAGAGGAATAGCTTTGAACTTGGTGAAATACACACTGTAGGCTTCTATTTACATGCAATTCAAAAAAATAGACAAAAGTAATCAATGACATTAGAAGTCAAGGTGGAGAATGGTACTAGGAAAAGGCACAAGGAAGCTTCTGAAGTGCTAGTAATATTAAATATTGTGATCTGGAAGCTGGTTACAGAAGTGTGTTGAATATGAATGTAGGGAAAGTGGACATTCTTGTCTTGTTTCAGTTCTTAGGAGAATTGCTTTCAACTTTTCCCCATTAAGTATGATGTTGACAGTGGGTTTGTCATATATGGCTCTCATTATTTTGAGGTAAGTTCCTTCTATGCCTAGTTTGTTGAAGATTTTTGTTATGCAGGGATGCTGAATTTTATTAAATACTTTCTGCATCTATTGAATGATCATATGGTTTTTGCTAATTTTGCTTGTGTGATGAATCACATTTATTGATTTACATATGATGAACCATCCTTGCATACCTAGAATAAAACCTGCTTGATCCTGAAGAATTATCTTTTTGATGTGCTGTTGGATTTGGTTTGCTAGTATTTTGTTAAGGATTTTTGCATCTATGATCATCCGGGGATATTGGTCTGTAGTTTTCTTTTTTCATCGTGTCCTCGTCTGACTTTGGTATCAAGATGTTACCAGCTTCATAGAAGCCTCGATTTTTTGGAACAGTTCCAGTTAGTATTGATACCAGTTTTTTTTTTTTTTTTTTTTTTTTTTTCCTGAGATGGAGTCTCGCTGTGTTACCCAGGCTGGAGTGCAGTGGCCTAATCTCGGCTACTACTACCATCTCCCCGGTTCAAGTGATTCTCCTGTCTCAGCCTTCTAAGTAGCTGGGATTACAGGTGCACGCCACCACCTCTGGCCAATTTTTTGTATTTTAGTAGAGAGATAGGGTTTCATCGTGTTGCCCAGGCTAGTACCGAACTCCTGAGCCCAGGCAATCCACCTGCCTCAGCCTCCCAAAGTGCTAGGATTACAGGCATGAGCCACCGCGCCCGGCCTAGTACCAGTTCTTCTTTGTATGTTTGGTAGAATGCAAGTGTGAATCCATCTGGTCCTGATCTTTTTTCTAGGGGGAGATATTTTATTACTTAGTCAATCTCACTACTCATTATTGGTCTGTTCAAAATTTCTGTTTCTTCCTGGTTCAATCTTGAGAGGTTGTATGTGTCCAGGAATTTATCCATTTTCTCTAGGTTTCCTAGTTTATGAGCATGGAGATGTTTATAGTATTCTCTGATCTTTTGTTTTTCTGCGGTATCCCTTGTAATATTTCCTTTTAAATTTCTGATTATCTTTATTTGGATCTTCTCTCTTCTTGATTAATCTAGCTAGCAGTTTTTCAATTTTGCTAATCTTTTCAAAGATAAATAAACCAACTTTCATTTCATTGATCCTTTGTTTCATTGTGGTCTCAATTTCATTTAGCTCTGCTCTGATCTTTGTTATTGTTGTTCTTCTGCGAGTTTTGTGTTTGTTTTGCTTTTCTTTTCCTAGTTCTTTGAGGTGTGACAGTATGTTCACTCTTTCGATGAAGGTGTTTAGCACTATAAACTTCCCCATTAGCACTGTTTTTGCTGTATCCCAGAGGTTTTGGTATGTTGTATCTGCATTTTTATTCATTCCAAATATTTTAAAATATCCACCTTAATTTCATTATTGACCCAAAGATTGTTCAGGAGCATGCTGTTTAATTTCCAAGTATTTTTATAATTTCAAGAACTCCTCTTGGTATTGATTTCTAGTTTTATTCCACTGTGGTCTGAGAAGATACTTGATATGATTTCAATATTTTAAAATTTAGAGAAGCTAATTTTGTGGCCTGTGTATCTTATAGATTGTTCCATGTGCTGACGAGAAAAATGTACATTCTGAACTTGTTGGATAGAGTGTTCTGTAAATGTCTGTTAGGCCCATTTGGTCTAAACCTCAATTTAAGTCCAGTGTTTCTTTGTTGATGTTCTGTCTCAATAACTTATCTACTGCTGTCATAGAAGAGTCAAAGTCTTCTACTATTATTATGTTTGTATCTGTGTGTTTCTTTAAGTCTAGCAATAATTTCATGAATTTGGGTGCTCTCGTGCTAGTTACATATATATTTAGAATACTTATATCCTTGTTAAACTTGATCCATTTATCATTACATAATAACATTATTTGTGGGTTCTTTTACTCTTTTATTAATTAAAGTCTTTTTTTATTACATAAATATGGCTACTCCTGCTTTCTCTTGGTTTCTGTTTGTTTGTAGTATCTTTTTCCATGTCTTTGCTTCAATCTATAAGTGTCTTTACCAGTAAAGTGTTTTTTGTTTTGTTTTGTTTTGTTTTGTTTTCTCAGCATATAGTTGGTTTGTTTTTTTTTTTATCCATTCTGTAAATCTGTAGCTTTTAAGTAGAGCATTGAATCCATATATGTTCAAGGTTAGTATGCATACATGAGATTTTGTTCCTATCATAATGTTAATTGTTACCTAGTTGTTTTTGTGTGTTCTTTGTTTCTTATTTTTCCTTTCTGTCTGGTTTGTCTTTGTGGTTTAATGGAGTTTGGCTGTGTTTCCATTTGATTCTTTCTCTTCCTTGTTTCTATAATTATTTTATAAGACCTGTGAGTTTTATACTTTTGTGTGTTTATGATGGTAAGTATTGACCTTTCATTTTCAAGTTTAAAACTCCTTTGAGCATTTCTCGTAGGACAGGTCTAAAAGTGAAAAATTCCCTTAGCATTTGTTTGTCTGATAAAGATATTGTTTCTCCTTCATTTATAAAGCTTATTTGGGCAGGATATACAATTCGTGGTTGACAGTTCTTTCTTTAAGAAGCCTGACAATAGGCTCCAAATCTCTCCTGAAGTGCTCTCCCATGGAATGGGGTTGCACAGTTTTTCAGTGGGTTAGGGTTTCTGCTAAGAAGTCTACTGTTAATCTGATGGGGTTTCTGTTATAGGTGACTAGACACTTTTGCTGATTTTAGGATTTTTTTCTTTCACATTGACTTTAGACCATCTAATGACTATATGTTGTGGTTAATTACATTTTACAATGTATTTTCCTGGTGTTTGCTGGGCCTCTTGTACTCGATGTCTAAATCTCTTGCAAGACTAGGGAAGTTTTCATCAATTAATTCCTCAGATAGGTTTTCCAAGCTTTTTGTTTTTTCTTCTCCTTTGGTAATACCAATGATTTGGAAGTTTGAGTGCTTTATGTAGTCCCATACTTCCTGAAGATTTTATTAATTCCTTTTTATTCTTTTTTCTTTATTTTTGTCTGACCAAATTAATTCAAAAGACCTGTAATCAAGTTTTGAGATTCTCTCTTCATCTTGGTATAGTCTATTGTTAACATTTTCATTTGACCTGACAATTTTTCACACTTCCAGGATTGTTATGCTGATTCATTTGGATAAAACTTTTTCCCTTACAATTTTGTAATTTGTTCGGTGAAATTTTCATTTCCAAAAGTTCTTCTTTGGCTTTTGAAAAAAGATATCTATGCCCTTGGTAAATTTCTCATTCATATCCTGAAATGATTTTCCGATTTCTTTGAACTGGTTTTCAAAGTTTTCTTGGGTCTCATTGAACATCTTTAAAATCAACATTTCAAATTCTTTATCTGGCATTTCAAAAATTTTGTTTTGGTTAGTATTCATTGCTAGATATGTAATGAGATCTTTTGGGGTGTCATAACACTCTACTTTTTTACACTTCTAGGATTGTTATGATGATACCTTCTCATCTGGAGGAACTGTCACTTCTTATTTTTGAATTTACCTTCATTTGGATGGAATTTTTATTTTCCTTGAGGATATGACTATAATGTATATTGAGTAGGGCCACTTGGCTTTGCTTCTGTGGACATTCAGTGGTGAAGACTCCGTATGAATTTATTGGTTATAAATAGCCTTAGTGTGGTGGCTTTTTCTAATGTCAGTTGCAGTAGAGGTGTACTGGGCATGTAAGCAAGATCACAGCGTTCTGAGAACCATGGTGGTGGACATCATGAGAAGTTTATATTGTTCCCAAACACCGTGCACTCGTATCAGCAGATGTTTTATTTGTTTGTGCAGGTTGACCTCTTGGCCAGGAGATGGCACTTGCAAGTAAGAGCTGACATTTGTGGTAGCAGTAGGGTTTCATGCTTGAACTTTGTTTACTAGAAGAAGTTCTTTAGTCCCAGGCAATAGGCTGGACTGTGGAATGCACAGTGGTTTGGATATTACATTCAGCCTTGGAAGGGTGCAGTGAATCTGGGCAGACCTGGACCAGATGAGCCTGTACTCAGGCCCCACAATGGTGAACAAAAACACCAGCTCAAACGGGGATCCAGAGGGCACTTGCCAAATACCTAGATATATGCCCAGGTGAGGAGCAGAGAAACTGCCACTGAACCAAGTTCCTTGCATGGGAAGGGAATGATGGGCCAAGCTCCTAATCCAGGTGAGCAAATGTGAGATCTGCCTCCTTCTCACTCCTTATAACTGGCAGGACTCATTTCCCCATCCTAACCAATGGAGTGAGCTGGGACACTCAGTAAAGTCACACACACACTGGGTTTAGATCGCAAAGCCATCCCTGTCCACAAATCTTGTGGCTTAGGCAAAACTGTGCTCCAGCAAATCTCCTGCTCTGCTGCTGTAAAGAGATAGCCCAACTCCAGCATTTAAGGCTAGAGCACATTTTATACTTGCCATTCAGTTCTGCCTGTAGTGGCCCTTCTCCAGACCTGGCACTCCAGTCTTTAGCCCAAGATACTCTAACGCCCTTGTCAGTAGCTTCTTCTAGGCTTGCTGAATCCTGTCCAGCTTAGTCTCAGTCACAATTGATAATGGTGTCCTCCTATTGGTCCTGGGTCTGGGAAAATGCCTGGAGTACATCCTGGTGCCTATCCTTTTAGACTTTCCCAGTCTCTTGTGGGTTAGCTCTAGCCCTTGGAAAAGACAAGATGCTCTCCGATGGAATGGGGTTGCACAGTTTTCCAGTGAAAAGGTGGGTCACAGTGGGACACTTACTTCCCCTCTCATTTTGGGCCTTCACTCACAGTCCTCAGTTAGACCATGCCACAGAGGCTGCCTGTCCACCTTCTCTTCCCCCTGGTATCTGAAGTACCCCTCACTTTTCTGGTGAATTCCCATGCTCCTTCTTGGATAAAAGATCACGGTGCAAATCTCTACATATTGTTTTGTTTCTTCCAAGTGGGTAAGGCATGCTGAAAATGCCTCTAATCTGCCATCTTGAAAAAAAAGTCTATATATGGTTATGTTTATATACGTTCAAAATATCTTCTGAAAGTCCCTGTCTATTCATTTATTCTGTCCATTCATTTCTTTATATTCTTAAGCATATTTATAGTAGCAACTTTAAAGTTTCTGTTTGATGATTTTAACATCTGGATCATTTCAAGGTTTCTTTCTTTTGATTATTTTTTATATAAACTTTGTTATTTCTTTGCTTCTTCGCATTATTTTAGATTGTATGTAGTTTAGATTTTAAACATCATATTTTTAGAGTTTAGATTACATGATTTTTTGTATGTATTTTATGTAAGTATTTTGGACTTTAGATTTCACATTTTATGTGGATGACACTGTAGGGACTCCTGATTATGTTCTTTTTTAAAAGGATACTGAGCTTTGCTCCGGTAGGCAGTTAACTTACTAGA